>NC_059328.1:123276044-123581044 GCF_018350155.1 Leopardus geoffroyi | reverse complement strand
TGTCCTTGGCGGGGTTGATGGCCTTTGCTGTGAGGCCTGTTGTGTTCCTGGAAAGCTGTCCTGCACCCCAGTATGTATACCGAGTTTTGAAATGAGAATGCTTTGTGTTCCTTGTGAACCTATTGAAATTACACAGTTTTGTTTCAAATTTGTGGTGCATTCACATTGTTATTTAGCTCTGGAATAGTATCACATTTACCGAAGTAGAGTTTAATAACCATACCATAATACGAAAGGAACTTCATTTTTCACTTTTATCTATGAAGAACATTAATCCCCTGCAGCATTTCTGGTACTTACTCTTCAGTTCTCCTGCACTCCACACTGCCCGAGGCTTCTCCTTCACCACTTATTGCTATTACTAGACCCATCTGCCTTTACTTTCTTTGTCCCTTTTCTTTGTTTTAATACTCCTTGTTTTGTGTCTCATAAGATTTGGGACTTGTCTTTATTCTCCCCCCAGATCCAGCTTATATGTATCCATTCTTAAATCCTATAAGATAAGATAATCTTTTCTTCTGAGGGCAAAGGGTGGGTCAAGGGAGTTGGTCTGGGAATTATAGAATTCCCTTGGGTGGTGTGGGGAGGAAGAGAATGTTTGTGGCCAGGTTTGCATGAATTACGTGCTGGCCTGCTGCATGGTGATTGCTGCAGTGGTAGAGCAATGTGTAAGAGAGGTTATGAGCAAGAGCCCCGGAGTCAAAACTTGACCTTCAAACTGTCTCTACCACATATACTTATCAAGATCCTAGGCAGGTTAACTAACATCTTTGAGTTTCCTTTTCTGTAAAATGGACTCTGGTGAGCTTGAATAAGATAATTATGTAAAGTGCTCAAAAATTGTTACCTGTTACATTATTGGTTACTACCTTCTTTCTTCACATTCTGAAAGCTCTGGTCCAGTGGTGGGAACCAGCGGGAATTGATGTGAAGCCAGAGGGCAGTCTGAAGAGTATAGACCCTCCTGTATTTGAACTCTCCCCTTCCCTTTGACCACGCCTGGGCTTCTGTGTGTCCTGTGTTTCTTTTTCCTCAGGATGAGCTGCCTCCAGAATACTGTAGCAGAGATGCTCCTGGGAGCAGGCACTTCACATTCCCTGCCAGCGCTGGAGATGTAGGGAATATACATATCTTTGTCATTCTGAAATTTGCTGCAAGTGGGAAAAAAAGGGCAGGGGTCCTGAATCTGAGATTCTTGTTCTGGGTCCACACTGATTAAATTGACAAAAATCACTTTTCTTTGGGCCTCAGTTTCCCAGCCTATAAAAAGAGTATATAGGAATAGAATATTTATAAGGTCTATCTTTAAAACAATTGTACTTTTACTTATGGGAGCCACTGGATGTTGATTCCACCTTCTGTCTTACACATGGACTGTTGTTGTAGTGCTGTTGGTGAGCAGACCCTGGGGCTGGATATTAGTCAGTATGCAGACTTGCTCTTTCCTCTGAACTTCCCCTAATCCTCAGCACATCATCAGAAGAATTACGCTATGCATACATTTATGAACTATGAATCATGAACTTAGCCAAGATAACTGAAGACATCTCAGGAAATTTTTATTAAGAGAGGAATAAAAAGTAATTTGGTCCAAAGCACTTTTTCTCCTGCTCCAATATTTTTCAGCCTCTGTCAGTTCCACTGGGCACATAATGCACACTGAGTCCAGCCTGCAGCCCAGTGGCCTCACTCCCTTTGCTTTGTCATGGCTACTGAAAACTGGCCACTGGCGGTTCCTCATTGTGCCTCTGATTGTTACTGTGCCAGGAGTGAATAATGTACAAGTAGAATGTTTTTTCTCCTCCAAATGGTCACAAATGGCCTGTCACAGTGTAATAATGTATGTGAGTTTTCCCATAATGGCCAGAAAAGGTAGTTTGACTTTTGCAATCAATATTTTGTTAGCTTGTAGCATTCTACCCTATTAGAGCCTTTTCTCCAGGGGATATCCTTGTTCTCTCAAAATGGATTCTCCAATTCTCCTTACCTACCCAAAGCCCCTCTGTAGCCTTCTCAGACAACTCCAGCCTACTTAGACTACACCAAACTTCTATTACTCTTAATATTATATGATTTTACACTGTAATTTATTCTTTCATTTGTGAGCCACTTTTTCCTTAGACTGTCAATTCTTTGAGTAGGAACACATCTTCTACCTCCTTGTAATGGGTAGATGGTTGGCAGTCAATAAATACCTTCTAGGTTATCAATAAACATTTGCATCCATAGTTATGGGTGGATGGATAGAACACCAAGATGGTATATTTTTTAGTTTTGTTATGTAACCAGAAATCTCAAAAATCTCAGTGGCTTTCAGTAGTAAGCATTTCTTTCTTTCTCATACGTCTATAGTAGCCTGTGATTTGGCTGATTTAGGCTGGGCTTAGCCAGGCCAGGCTGGATTCCAAGGCTCCTGTCTGTGTTCTGTTCTCTGCATGTCTTAATTCTGGGACCCTGTCTGAAGTGGCAGAGACTTTTCATCAACTAACATTTCTGGGTTATGTTCTCTACCCATAGATACTCAAAGCAAGTCACATGGCTCAGCTGATATCAGTGAGTTAGGGAAGTTTCTCCACCCACTGTGGGAAGAGGCACTGCAGAATTTCCTCTTTGGAAGTCAAGAACTGGGAACAAAAATGAAGCCATCATAGAATGGCTAGGTCATTGTCCTTTGATCTGGAAAAGATGCTGAAGATTATCCACTGTAGGCCCCTGCCTCCTAGTGTATAAACCTGCATTCCAAGTTGGTTCAAGGGCCAGCAGCATAAACATTACCTGAGAGCTTGTTAGAAGTGCAGAATCTCAGGTCTCACCTCAGACTTGCTAAATCATAATCTTCATTTTAAGAAAATCTTTAAGTGATTCATATACACATTGAAATTTGAAATGGTCTCAAATATCATTTTTAGAATATTTTCCTTGAAAGACTACTAGGTGTTAAATCAAGGGAAACTATTTCCAAGGTTAAATAAATTTCGGGTATTTCAAAATTTCTCAAAACTTTTGACCTTCTGAGATGGAAGGTTTTATTATTTCTTAGGGCTGCCATAACAAATAACCATAAACTGGGTGGCTAGAAACAACACAGATTTATTGTCTCACAATTCGAGAGGCCAGAAGTCCAAAATCAAGGGGTTGTCGTGGTTGGTTCCTTCTGGAGGCTCTGAGGGAGAATCTATTCCATGTTCCTCTCTGAGCTTCTGGTGCTTTCTGGCAGTTTTTTGTGTTCCTTGGCTTATAGCTATATGACTCAAATCTTTGTTTCTGTTGTTACATGGGCTTCTTCTCTGTATTTGTTTCTGTGTATCCTCTCCACTTCTTATAAGAACACCAGTCATTGAATTTAGAGCACACCCTATCTAGTGTGACCTATCTTAACTTAGTACTTACATCTGCTAAGACCATATTTCCAAATAAGATGAGATTCTGAGATTCTGAGATTCTGAGTAGAAATGAATATTGGGGGGACACTATTCAATTCATTGTAGAAGTAGAAGGATATGTATGGAATGAAGCATTCCCTTAACACAATTGGTCAGGGAACCCTCTCTTCAAAGAGGAGACTTAGATGAGAAGCTAAACCATCCTAGATATATGGTTGTTGATTTTCCCCTGAGAGTTTTTTTAGAATGGAACTCCATAAGGTCCTCTTGTAGTCCATTCCAAAGTGATCCCAAGTCTTATCTGTAATTATTTATCAGAAATAAGAAACTTGGAGCCTACGGCTAAATGTGGCCTTTAGATAAATTTTGTCTGGCTATCTCATAAGATTCCATTGAGAAAGTTCCATCTTTAGAAGGGAATTTGATATGATCATGAATTTGGGAGGACTGATATTTAAAAAATGCTAAAATATGCTGGTTTCTTTGAATGAAAATCTATTAGAATTTTTCCATCAATTCATACATGAGACTATAATGATATCTAACATGAACTAAAATGACAGTATTAGGGAATGGCAAATTTGAATATCTAGCCTCCATTGTTTTTTGAAACAGAACAAATGACTGGTTCTGAAATCAGAGAAACTGTGTTTTTAGAGCACCAAGATGTAGTAGTATGTGGGAACCACTGAAAATATTGCTGAATTAGGAATTTCCTTGGGAATACAGGATTTAACCAAATGTGTGCATTTTTAAGAAAAATATTTTGTTGGTATAATTATAAAGTCACCTGCAATGGCAAGAAATAATGCAGACAAACCTCTGTACCCTTTATGCAGCTTCTCTTTAATATAACATTTTGCAAAAAAAAGAAACCCACTTTAGTACAATATCACAACTAAAGTATTGACTTTGATATAATCCAATAACCTTATTCAGAGCTCCCCAGTGCTACTTGTACTCTTGTGTGTATGCGTGTGCGTGTGTGTGTGTGTGTGTGTGTGTGTATTTAGTTCTGTAAAATTTTATCATATGAGTAGGTTGGTGTGTCCACCCCCACAGCCAAAATATAGAACAGTTTCATCACCACAAGGAGGCCTCATATTATTTTTTTTCATATAGGCATTTTGAATTTAAATTCTCCCAGCAAATTTTCCTGAGCCATCTATGCTCATGGAACCCTAGAAATTATTCTGATATAATCCAATAACCTTATTCAGAGCTTGCCAGTGCTACTTGTACTCTTGTGTGTATGCATGTGCATGTGTGTGTGTGTGTGTGTGTGTGTGTGTGTGTGTGTTTAGTTCTGTATAATTTTATCATATGAGTAGGTTGGTATGTCTACCCCCCCACACAAAATATAGAATAGTTTCCTCACCACAAGGAACCCTCATATTGGTTTTTTTTTCATACAGGCATTTTGAATTTAAATTCTCCCAGCAAATTTTCCTGAGTCATCTATGCTCATGGAACCCTAGAAATTATTCTGCTTGGAATGAACAGCCTCCCACTTGAATTGGCGGTGGGCAGTGCAGTCAGCAGTTGTGCGACATCACAAAGTCAAACTGGACAGCAGAGGAGGCCGACTCATGCCCTTGGCCTCCTTAGCATCAGGCACTAACTAACTGAGCTAACTGGCCAAAGATAAGGACTTCAATTCAAATAACAAATTAACAGTTTCCCATAACTCCATTAATGCATGGCTGTGATCCCATGAAATTGCATCTCTGACAAACTGGCTGCACTAAAATTTACTCTATGTAAAATGATTGTGCTAATTACTTTCTCTTTATGCTCTTATAATCGGCTGGCTGGCAATAACATTTGCAATGTAGTCATGCACTAATGAGAAAAGCCATCCAATCTCATGCTGCAGGTCATTAGTAAATGGCTTGAGGGGTCAAAGGGTAACTTCCCCCTTTGGTGCAGTTGAAGAGGCTGATGGAGCAAACATCTTTTCTTTTCTTTTTAAAACTATTTTATTTTTTGAAGCCAGATTTGTTAACCAAATCTGGATATTGATAGAGTAGTGAGTTTGTCAAGGCCTTGGGCCTTTTATAAGCACTTTCAACTTTTCCCTTTTTAGAAATAGACTTCAGAAATATTGTAAAATTGGTAGTTTTTCTTAGTAATTTCCCAAATCCCATTCCATTTTTCCTCTTCTTCCCTCAGCACACACACACACACACACACACACACACACACACACACACGGGTAGCTTGCTCATTTAGATCCTGACTACTTTATATTAATGATTCTCAACAGGCGTGATATTGTCTAATACAGTATGTCACTGGGCATACTTTTGGACTTCACAGTGAAAATGATATACAGCCAAGATTTCAGACATCCTGCAATGCATGAGGCAGTGATGCACATCAGTAAATTGGTCCCAGTCCACAAGTCTTTCAGATGCCCCATCAGTCATTCACACAGATGTAAAATCTGGTTACAATGGTCTGAACCTGCAAACTACCTTCCTTATGCTATGAACACAAAGTATTTAAGCATGGTTTTAATGGACACTGAGTTTTCCAGGAACGTAACTGATGTTTAAATGCACAAAAGATTACATTTTGTCTTGTCTTGGAATGTGAGTTGTTCTATGTTTTGGAAACTCATATCACAATAACAATGGTTATTAAGGAATTTAAATTGCTGACTGAGCACATTTGTATTGGTCAACGTCTGGAGCCCTTGATCTCACAGTGATTCTGGGTATGGGTGCTGACTACCTTATTACATCCTATAGTTTGGTTGTGCCTGGGCAGTAAATACACTTACCAGGGGAAGGTAAGGGAGGAAGGGGGAGAAAATACGGGGAGAATCTAGAGAGATGACTAAGGTCATATATGATTTCTTTGTGTAATATCCCACATTTTAAATAATGTTTCTAACCCTGTGGAATCCAGGGAAAAGGGTGGCTTTTTATTGACAATCAGGGAAAGATTTGGGCTTCTACATCTAGATTGACATGGGATGAAGACAAGGCAGTGTGCAGTAATGCAGGCACACATTGGCTGAAAATAATGGGGGAAAAGGAGATTCTGAGAATTTGCAAAAGCTAAAGAGAAGTTTCTGAACTTCCATTAAGTCTTAGAATTTCAGATCTTAACCAGATATGAAAGGGGTGAGAAACTCTGCCTGACATCTGGGCTGTATAATAAAAGACACACTTGTAATGATGTCCTTCAAATGCATTATCAGAGATAAAGGATTGAGCTCCTTTTGACTCTTGTCCTTATACTCTTAAAGGTTTTCACTGCTTAAAAAAAAGTTTTCACTTCTGATCTCAGAAGGAGAAACTCATCAAGTAGAGTATTTCCTCAGTGTGTTAAGGTAAACCTAGGCTGCTCTCACAGAGACTTGACAATAATTTAGTGGCTTAAAAAAGGTAGAAGTTGGTTTTTCTCTCATGGAATGGTCCAAGGTGGATGTGCCAGGCTGCTGGGAAGCTACGTTCCAAAGATCATTCTGAGAGGGAGTCCATGGACTTCTTTTCATCTGGTTTCTCTGACTGTCTGGTTCAATGTTCCTCAAATTTCCACATGCAGGTAGATCAGTGGTAGAGCTTGTTAATGCAGTTTCTGACTCTGGGATGGAGCCCTAGGTTCTGCATTTCTGTTAAGTTCTGAGAATAGTAAGGTAAGAAGGCCTTGTCCTGTTTACTTTCCTGAGTTTGGGTCTTTCAGCTTATACTGAGGTGGTGGCATGGAGAAGTCCACGTGCAGGTCTCAAGAACCAAGCTTGAAAGTGGCACATCACACCTCTGCTTATATTTCACCAGTTCAAAGTTGGTGATGTGGCACAGCTGCAAGGGAGCCCTGGAAATGCAGACCTAGGTGGGCAGCCATATTCTGTGACTGTGGAAGAAGAGGAGGAGGGATACTGGTGGAGAACCAGCAGATTCTGTTACATCATCTTTGCTGAGTCCTTTCTTAGCAGCCAATACCAGGGAGTCATTACACAGAGCAACTAGCCTCCATTCTCTTAGACATGGTGTCATAATGTGCTGGTTACTATTAATCGGTAGAATATGAGAGTATTGAAGTTTGAGGACACACCTAAATTTATGTAGGCAAACTCATGTTGTTCCTTATAAGAATTATCCTCTCACATGCTGGTATGCCTCCTTAGTTAGAAGGAAAATGGGTGGCTTTAGAACTAGTGTGCCAGCAAAACCACACGTGAGCCTCATTGATTCCTTGGACAAATGTTTGAATGCTTACTCCTTGAAAATCACTATACTTGGTGTTGGGAATGTAGCACTGAATGAGACAGGTAGAGGAGGCAATACTGGGTAGTAGTTGAGGGCATTTACTCATTAAGCAGTCTACTGAGTTCAAATTCCATCTCTACCACTTAGTCTTGTGCAGGTTGGTTAACACATCTGCTTCAACTTCCTCCTCTATAAAATGATATAATAGCAGTATCTCCTTGGTTATTATAAAGATTCTATAAGATAATGTATCAGTCACTATTATTATTCTGCCTGTCCTCAAGAAGCTTACGCTTCAACATTTTTCATCACGTGTGTCCCTGCAGAAAATAAACTGAAAGTCACTGCTCTAGGAATTGTCAAGGCGGGAACCCAAGAAGTTACATGCCTCCTTTAAAGCAAAGGGTGGAAGTCATTGGATCTAAGGCCTGTTTCCACTTCCCACCACTTCCACTGAGGAAGAAGTGTGTCCTTTGGTAGGAATAGGCTACATTTACCACCAGATTTAAACTTCCTTTCTGTGATGAGATGTGAACATTTTGTCAACCTTTCACGTCACTTCAGTTTTCTTTCTGATGTTGGAGATTTTTCTGTCAACCATACAGTGAGCTTACTAGTGGCTAGTGGTCTTTCATTTCTTCTGTATCTCTGAAGAATTTCCTCTTATTTACAGGAGCAAAATGACCTTGACTTGCAGAAATTTTCACATCTATTTGAGCTCAAGTCTCCTTTATGTGACCTCCTCTCACATTGCTGTAGCTCTTAGAATTCTGTACTGTGCTTTCTTTTATTTATTTATTAAAAAAATTTTTTTAATGTTTTTATTTATTTTTGAGACAGAGAGAGACAGAGCATGAGCAGGGGAGGGGCACAGAGAGACACACACACAGAACCCGAAGCAGGCTCCAGGATCTGAGCTGTCAGCACAGAGCCTGATGCAGGGCTCGAACTCACAGACTGTGAGATCATGACCTGAGCCGAAGTCGGACGCTTAACCGACTGAGCCACCCAGGCACCCCTACTGTGCTTTCTTTTATATTAAAATTCTAGTGATTTGGGATTCTCATTGGACAAAGGTTGCAAAATAACGCACAGTGTCATCATAGGTGGCTCTTAAATGGAATGCTTTAAAATCATATGTCAATTTTAAGGCTACTTGGTAATTTTCTGATTTATTTTTTTAACTTACCTAGAAAAGGAGAAAAATACATACACTGGACATTGTCTTTTATAAACTACATACTCTTGTGACAATCTGACAGATTCCATAGACTCCTTTTACTCTCTCTCATACACACACACACACACACACACACACGCACGTAGTAACATACATAAATTTGCATAAAAGTCCAGGAGTTTCACAGATCTCTTTAACTCCATGTACTCCACGCCAAGAACATATCAAAATGGAATATCCTTGGATATGCAGGCTAATGGCAAATACTTTATATACGTGAGCTCATGTGTCAAAGGTTTTATTTTAAACAAAACAGTTCAATATTGATTGTATTGAAGCAATTCTCAACATTTATTTTAGTCATATTTTTAAACAATGCTTTAAAACCCACTTTTATTGACTGGGCCTCATTAAGTAGGATTCTGCCATTTTAACTTTCTGTGCAGTTACAGGCCAGTCACTGGTGTTGCACACACAGAAATGCACATGATAGCATTTCACCTCCAGTAGTAAGTGTAGTAATGACTTTCATAGTAATCACTGGTTCATTTATTTGAATCATTCATTTCCTGGATTATCTTCCCATCATCCCTACTTTTAATCCAGTGGAGAAAGTCTCTTTTGTGCAAATCAGCACTCTGTCCATTAGCTTGTGTAGTTGGATAATTTCTTGAAATTTATTTTTAAGTATTTTCCTGTCCACATTCAAAGGAGTAGACAGTGTTTTGACCTCCTACACCTTAAGGAGGCACTGCCTGAAGAGCAGGCAGTGGAAGTTGCCTGCAGGGTTGTTTCTTGGTTTCTGTATTCTGAAAGCTGGAGCAGGGGAATTACGTTGGCAATGGGGGAAGTGAGAAAACAAAACAGTCCAACAGAGTGGTGGTTTCATCAAAACCTAGAGGGGTTGGCATGGCCTGTGGTCCCTGTAGTCACCTCCCTCTCAGTAACCTGGATAGCAGACAGGAGCTTGGATGCTGAGACAGGAGCAGGAAGGGCATGACTGCTTGGTCTGTCTTCTGTACGGACAGGCTCAGGACTCGTAGACATCTGTCTTGGACAAAGTTGGACTCTAAGGCACTGTGTGCATGTCAGCAGTGATTCCTGAGAAACCAGACCAAAGGCCTTGGGAATGTTTTCCTTATACCTGGGACATTCACAAGGCTCTAGAGAGGAAGGACCTAAATAGTGACCACTAATAATTTTTTTACCAGACTGGCCATGAGGAAGGGTTGAGGTGTCGGAATCAGATCTGTTGTAATTTCAAGATAATAAGGTTCCACAGCATATAGCCACCAAGCTATCAGTATATAGCATGTGCTGATGCCCAATAAAGTGGTATGTTATATACATTATTGTATATATTATATATTATATTACGATATTATATTGCCACTCAGCTATTCAGAGTGTGAGGAATCTGCAATATGTGCATACTTTACTAATGCTAGACTTTTCTAAGTCTCATCCAAATTTCGAATTCTTTCGTCTTAGTGTATAACTCCTGGAAATTAGGCATGAGCATGTGACTTACAATGGCCAATGCAATGTGAGTGAGGATAATGTACTACTTTGGTATGGAGGACTTTAAATGATGACACACAAGCCTCCATTTTTCTTTCTCTACTGTGGAACACAATGAACCATTGCTTGGAGATGGTGGTATCAGAAGATGTTGGAGCTTCTGGTAATCTGAGTTCTTAAGTAATTATGATGAGGGGAGTCTTCTTCAGTCCTTGTGCATACATATATGGAAGAGATAAAAATCTTTGTTTTTTAAGTCATTGAGATTTTGGGGATGTCTGTTACTGTAATATAACCTAGTATGTCCTGACTGATGCATCTTTGGTATATAGTTCACCAGTACAGATATAGAGCATAGCTCTCTTTAGCTTGAAAGAGATAATTGGCTTCTCTTCTTAACTTAATCTAGGCCAACTATGATGACTCTCTCAGGCCCTTCCCTTTCATACAATCCCTGCACACTAAGTTTGTTTATCAGTCTTCCCCCAATCCACCCTCCAAGGATCTCTTTCTAATGCTTCAAGCTCATTCTTTAAGCAGTTCTTGTGTTACTTTCAAAACCCACTGGGTTTTTGAAATTCTTTTTAGCTATAAACCTAGCCTCTTTTGTGTCTTATTTGTCATTTGATCTGTGTATAGCAAAAACAACTGAAAGTGAATCCCATATCACTAGGAGAACTGCTATTAGCCTAAGCCAAAATTATAATGATAATAGCATTATGGAATGTGTACTACATAATAACCCTATGCTAACCAAGTACTTTGCACAACACCCTGTGAAGTTAGTACAGCTATTATCCCTACTTTATAAACTTTATAGAAATGGAAGCACAAAGCTCCCATAACACTGTGAGAAAGGTGGGTAACCAGAACTCAAACTCAGGGATTCTGACTCTGGAGCCCTTACTTTTAAATGCTCTATCATCTAGATGTAGTCAGGGTCCAGCTGTTATTTTATCAAAAGAATTTATTTGGGCACTGCTCTTGTCTTACCAGATATTCTTCGGTATAATCATCAAGCAACAAGTATTTGGTAATACCCTCTCACCCTTTTCTCTCCTTTTCTTCCACAGGTATTATTAAGCATCTACCATAGATTCATTTATAAGAAGTCATATTTTTAAAGTCTCAAAGAAATCATAATGTAGGTAAAGCAATTTCTTTTAAGTTTTATAAAATTATTAGAGAGCAATAGAATTCCAAATATATAGTGAAGTGCTAAATTATCTGATATAGCCTAAGTCTAAATGAGCTAGAGAAGGGGAGATCAGTGTGGCCTGGAGGAAGCAGAGCATGCTTCCCAGGTCTGGGCTTGAAAGGTTGCTGGGAATTGGACAGTAGAAAGGAGGCAGAAGTGACAAGCAGGAAGTAAGTTGAATCTGTGATTGATAAACGGATAATTGGAGATTTTGCTGAGAAAACACGATGGTAGTTAACCTTCTCAGCATGCAGATGTGCTTGTAAGAGCTATTTCTTTGAAACTACTTTTCACTGTATCTTAAAATAACAACAGGGCCCCAAATTATAGATACAGAAATTATAGAAATAGAGCTCAGGAAGACAGATTTTTATGGGAAAGTATTATTCACAGGGAGTTAAAAGCTTTTATGTTTTATAGAAGCTCTTAGGGTTGAAGCAAATCTAGTGTTCATTTATAGCTAACTCATTTACGCATTGCTGGGAGATTTTGCAAATGTAACCTCAGTTCTGCCCTTGCCTGAACTCTGAGAATACCCCAGGCTGTATTTGTTCATAAAGGTGAATTTCTTTTTGAAGAGCAATTTGATGTAATTTTTGTTTTTCATGAAGCCTATTTCTATGCGCGTACAATTTGCAAGCAACCAGGGCTCTGCTTTCTCCTTCTGTAATGAGAGAACTGTGCAGTCACCTGTGCTTTTCTGACTGTCTGAGTCCCAAGCACAGTCATGTTCCTGGAATGGAAAAGCGGCCACAGTTGGAAGAAAAATCTCTTTTTTGGTTTTCCACCAAGATTTGCCACCATTTTACTACTTAATCACTTGTCTCATGATCCAAATGTATTTACTGAATCACCAGCCAGGATCCAGTAAGCCACTTATTTCTATGCCCTACTTTTATTGAGTTTAGAAAGGCAAGGAGTTACCGGAAGCTATTTGCTCCAACTGGTTTATTTTATAGGTGAAGCTCCAGGGTCTGGAAGAGGTGAGCTTCTCCTACTTGCCTGTAGCTAGTGGTGACAGAAGTGGGGACCTGGCTCTCTGGCCACCAGCCCAGTTTTTCTGGGTCTCCTGGTCAGATTGTGCCCGAGAATTGGGTATGGATTAATGACTGATTGATCGTTAAAGACTCACAGAAAAGGTGACATGGAGGATGCAGATTATGCAGTTAGGAGTTTTCTTTGTTTGACCCTTTGACAAATCAAGCCTCTTTAAGACTCTTGATGGCTTCTCTGTGGAGATAGAAGGTAAGGTTGTTAAGGGAATAGATATTACATTTTATAAAATGATATATTAATCAACAAACATCTATTGAGCACAGACTCTGTTCCCAGCACTCTGCCAGGTGCTTTATGTTGAAGGATAAGCCATGACCCTGAGTGGAAAGGGTGGTACAGTGTATTTCAGAGAGGTACAATTCAGCAATAGCAAGGAATAGCATGTGTAATGAGAGCATGTGTAATGTGTCAGTTCCTGCAGAGGGGAAGATCATTGTGGTGTTACTGGAGGCAGCTGGGGAACGCTCATGGAAGAGATGGGACTTGAGTGGCATCTAATGACAAATGTGTAAAGACAGTATGAGCGTTCCCCTTGGCTTCTCTCTCCAGACTCTGTGACGTCCATGTCTGCACATACCTACCTATGTTCATGGTTTTCCAGAGCAGCTCTGGTTTCAAGTACATTTCATTTCATTAAATTATATAATTTATTGTCTACCCAAATATGCTTTAATTTTTAATACCATTTAAGACTTGCCATATACATTCAAAAGAAGGAAATGTTTTGTCAGAACAAATGGGATATTTTCTCTGGTTTAGAGAATATGGTTGCAGTCCTCATTATTTGCATTTACTATTTTTTAGTTCTAATATCTCACATTTTTATGACATTTTATTGTTTGTAGTGTGATTTCTCAAAAATTATTTTGATCATAAAAGCCAACTATAAGGAAGGTAGAATATTGTTAACATTCCTGCTTTAGAGATAAAGAGACAGATTCAGTATTTTGTTCATGGTTACATGACAAAGTGAAAACAGCAGGAAGTGAACACAGACCCTCTGAGTTTCAGCCAAGGGCTCTTTTTCTGAACTTACCTAATCATTTTAATTGGTATTTTATTCTGTGGTTCTTATCCTCTGTTTCCCTGAAGAATACTGGAAAGATAAAACTGGCTAATATATCACTATCTTTATAGAACTATTCAAAGTAAATTTTTCAGAATTTAGAGTCAATGAAACTTTCAGAACAGCAAGAATTATTATTAGTTCCAGCCCTGATTTTTTTTGGTCGGCTTTAGATTGCCCTGAACTGATCTTTCTTGTAAACTTCTCAGTTATGCTGAATCCAAGCATATATTCCAAGTGTATATTTTTTGATTGTTTCCTGTTTCATTGTTTTCATTCAGGGTCCTAAGAAGTTGAAAAATTGCACAGCACTTTTTATGTTCCTGGTGGATAATGGAATACTTTTAGAGTTTTCAAAAAAAAAAAAATCATGAGTGCCAGTTGCTGCAGTGGCCAATACTGCAGAGACATGATGTCTGAAATTTTAAGAAATTAGTATCACAGAATAATGTGTGCATTCTCAATGTTTCTCACCATGTATAATCTCTGAAGGCATTTTTTTCCCCTGTGACAAAGTCGTGAAACAGATTTCTTGTTTATTGTTCAAACCCAGTTGAGTGCCACAATTCACTTCTTTTATATAGAGTCCTAAACTAGGCACTTGTTTATGTGTGGGGAATGAGGGCCGGAAGAGAAATCGAAGACACAATCACTCTTCCTGGAGAATGCACAATCTAGTTGGGGAGACAGAATACACCATCTTGCAAGTTGCATAAGAATAGATAGTTATTGCTCTATTTACTTTAGTAGAATTCATTCAGTCTTTTAAAATATAATGAGTAAGACCGTCCTGTGTGACAAAAGGCATAGATAATATTTTCTTTGACCTTTTGGTGCCTATACTTTAACTGGAGAGATTTCTCATTCAGTTTACAAGTAATTATAAGGCAATGTGAAATGAATGACTTAAGAGGGAGACAACACTAAGATGAGGGAGAGGGCATTACTGACATCTCATCACGAGGGTATTCTTGGAAAAGTTCAGATTTAGAAAGAATCTGGAAGAATGGATAAAATTTTGATAAGTGAATTTGGAAGAAGTGCTGGCCTATGGAAGACTCTGAGTGAATGAAGAAATGTACAAGTGCTGGAATATCAGGGTATGCTGAGGCTGATGTGGCTGGGACACAGATGCATGCAAGGTGAGGGGTGGGAGAGAAAAGCACATGTTAGAATTTTTGCAACTCATGATTTTGCTATAACCAAAAAGTAGTGACTACGTTTATTGTGTTTTTGTTGCTGTTGTTGTTTTGTCTTGGGCAGATGACAGGTGCATATTCTTTGTGCGTACATTTTAGACTTCGACGATTCTGTTTGTTTATTCATCTATTTACAAAAACTTTTGATAATCCAGAAATATCTCCCTTTGTGGCTAAACTCAAAAACAAGTTATGTTTACCTTCAGAAGTGTTCCACTTTGATCAAAGGACTGTGCATTGATTATATGGTTGGGTTTCAGCAACGTGTAAATGAAGTTTGAGTGTTGATACAACCTTTCAAAGCTGGGCAACATCCAGCTAGTGTGTTCCACAGTGGCCCTCTGGATGACTGCAGGCATGTGTTTTGTCTGGTCACTGCCCATGCCTGTCAGTTTTTAAATATTTTTAATGTTTTCCTCAAATATACATACAAGGGAAATATTTTTATTGCCACTAATACTTTTTACTAATGGGCCAAAACCATTCATTTAAAAAAATGCTGTGTTGGTGACATGTCATGGTTAGCAATAAATACATCACTGAATGTGAATAATTTTTATTAACATCTTATTACTGTATGTGTTAATGCATTAGAAATTCATAATAGTAATATCATGCCAGATACTTGAACAATGTAAATAGGTTTTTGTAAAAAATGTTTTTAGTTACTTATTTTGAAAGAGAGAAAGAGAGAGTACATGTGTGCCCATGTGAGTGGGGGAGGGGCAGAGAGAGAAGGAGAATAGGAGTCCCAAGCCGGCTCCATGTCGTCAGTTTACAGCCCGATGTGGGGCTCGATCTCCTGAACCATGAGATGATGACCTGAGCCAAAATCAAGTCGGATGCTCAACTGACTGAGCTGCCCAGGCACCCTAACAATATAAATACGTTTTAAGTTTCCATTAGGATAATGTGACTAAAATGAGATAACACATTGAAGTAGCCTCTCCTCTATCTGTGACCTGTTACATGTTGTTTCAGGTCCTGGAGTCAGATGGCCTGAGTTCAAGCCCCAACTCTGCCATTTTTTAGCTGTTTGACCTTGGACAAGTTTCTTAACTGCTTTGTTAAATGAATATAACAATTGTGGGTAATTTTCTTAATTGTTAGGGGATTAATTTAAGTGGAAAACCTTTAGAGCAGCTTCAGGTACATAAGTGCTCAGTATATGTTAGCAAGTATGATATCCTATGATTACATCTATTTATTTGGAAAACAACTAGGAAGTACATTGCTGTAAAATACACACACACACACATAGATGAGGAACAGTGAATATTTGTTTCCTTATGATACTTTTTATAATTATACTCCCATTTTTGTTATACATGAAGATCTTGATTACCAAAAGTTGCTTACACTTTTGCTGAAATTCCCTGAATGAAAGTGAAGTACTGCTTTTCAAATCTCATCCTCTATCCCCTACTTCTGTGGGTGATGCCAGCTGGGCATTGTGCACAGTTGCTTTCTCACATGCTGGGGATTAAACTGTGTACTCACTGTTGAGTAGCCATGGGCAAACATGAGAGGGAGTCTTCTCACCTTAAAGGAGTGGACTCACTGCTACCCTGGTGTGGCACTGTCTGCTGAGGTGACTGAGGAGAGACACACAGGGCTCTAACTGAAGAGAAAGCTATAGGGTCAATTGTCTAGAAGCCATCCTGTGGCAACAGGTGAAGGAAGTCATCAGCTTTTCCTGAATGTATTAGGGAAAAGCTAACCCTCCTTGGAAATCAGGTGAGAACAATTCAGTTTTCAGATTAACTTTCAGTAAACTTGCAGAATTTAAGCTTTCTCCTAGAGGGGTGAGCATTGTAAGTAGAGGGAACTAACTGTGTGAAGGGCTGATGTGTGCTTGTTTGGAGACTGGAAGGACCTGTGTGACTGGAGCACAAACTAACAGATTCAAAGGAGGTCAGGAGAGAAACTGGAAAGCAGACTGGGACAGGTGCAAGTATCACAACACTACCAGGTATTAATTGAACACCTATTGTGCGTCAGGGACTGCATCAGTAAAGAAGGTGATCACGGCCTCTTGTTTTCATTGAGCTTATGGAATGTGAAGGGCTTTGACTAGCAGGCTAAGTAGCTTGGATTGTATTTTGCAGATTATGTGTAATTATGGAAGTGTTTTAAGTGATGGAATGACATGTTTAGAAAAGCATTTGTTGGAGGGACAGCTAATGGAAGCATCATTGGCTAGAAGGCCACTGCAAATGTCCACACAAGAAATGGCCAAGACCTAAATGACAGTGATGCAAAACAGAGATATTTGGGGAGCAGAATTGATGGCATTTGATGACAAATTTTAAGTGGGTAGTAAGGTAGAAGGAAAAGGAGAAGACAACTTTCCAGATTCTACCTTAGACAACTGCTTATACATTGAACAAACATGAAGTATCTGTGATGTAGAAAGCTTCTAGAAGCCCAGCACAGAGCCTGTTGAAGAATATGTACTCAGTAATGCTGGCTGTAGTTAAACAACTTGCCTAGTGCTTGACCCAGAGTAGGTGCTTAAGACCTGTTAGTTGAAGGAGAGACAATTTTCTGTGCGTATTAAATTTTAGCACTTCCAGTTCAACCAAAGACAAAACCTAAGCACCATATGTCAGTATTTAAAAATGAAACAATATAGCAAGAACAGCAAGAAGAGAAATTGAAGACATCACTATTCCTTAAGAGGTATAACCCGAGGGCACCTGGGTGGCTCACCTCGTTAAGTATCCGACTCTTGATTTTGCCTCGTGGTTTGTAAGATTGAGCCCTATGTCAGGCTCTGTGCTATCAGTGAGTGTATAACCTAGTAGGAGAGATACAATATACCTTTGGCAAATGGCATAAGAATTACTGGTCACTATTCTGTATGTTTGGGTAGAATTCTACTGATGTTGTAAAATATCATGAGAAAGGGTCTTCCATGTGACAAAAAGTCACAAATATGCTAAGTATTTATAGGAGTTCAACAGGTATTAATTGGATCTAAATTTAAATCTGCTCAATATTGTAGCCATTTCAATTTAGACTTTGCTCTGAAGAACAGCCTTCCAGCCCCCTCCTCTGGGCTGTTATACTTGCTAGTTCCTAGAACTTTTCTTACTTGGACTGTTACATAATTCCTCTACCTGGGATACTAGTCAATATTTCTATTTTGCTTTAGAGCTCACAAAATCCTTTCAGCATTCACCAGTGAACTTGTCGCTCATTTAACAATGTCCCACCGCCTGGTGATATCTCTTTCTTCATTTTCTTCATTTTAGTTTTCAAAAATCTCTTGATACTGGCTTTTCACACATTATCTTCTATTGATAGCCTCACAAACCAACCAGCCTAACCAAGTTAGGATGGATTATTCATTATATAAAAGGAACCGATCTTCGGTGCTCAACTCAGATGAAGTTTTCTAGAACTTTCTGAATTTTTCTGTAATGTTATAGTTTATACTTTAAATCCCTGTTCCACCAGGAGGCAGAGAATTTTTCAGTTAACTTGGTGGATGTCTCTGTATCTGAGGTCTAGAGGAAATCATTGGCTCCTTGTTGGCATTTTCCCATACTGGCATCTTCTGTGATGTCCACTCTCCTATTTGGTCTTGGGTTTGTCAATTCACATTAAGTTGTTGCTGCTGCTTCTTTCATACAATTCAAGACTCCTCATGTCTAACAAATGTCCTTGAATGGAACATGGGATTCAAGGGTCTATCTCTCATCATCCTGGGTTATTTGAAACTCAGTGAAACTCTGTAAATCACAACTGCCCAGACCCAGCACATAGTTACCACACTCTGGTGTCTTGCCTACCTCCCTGAAGCCTACACAGACAAAGGGGCATAGCTCTCTTTGGTGGATTCTTTGGATTTCTATCAAGCCTCCAGCTTTGCCCAGGAGTGGTGATCAAGACAGATCATAGTACTGCCTTTCTCAGGGACTCAGTTGGTAAGCACACATTGCTTTTGCTTTGCCTCTTTTCGTTCCTTACTGGGAGAATCTTTCTTTAGTCTTTGGGATTCTAAGCCCTTCTCAGATTCATCATGCATCTGATTTGGAAATCTAATATTTATTCTCTGAGTTCTATTTATTTACATTTAAGGACTTGTGTTTTGAAATTCTAAGGAAGCAACTCTTCTCTCAGTCCTACACTTTTTGTAGCATTGTCTACTTCTGGTGTATTAATTCAAAATGCCTCAACTGGGGAAAGGGGACCAGGTGTACATTTTAATGAAGTCTTGGCTAATATATCAAAATAATATCTTGCCTATTTATCTTCCTCTTCTCTCTTCTAAGAAGTACTGGGCTGGTAATGAGAAGGGAATCTAGACATGGCAATAATTTGGTTGTCACATTCTAAAATCTTCAGCAAGCTACCGTCTTCTGTAAGACCCACAGCAGGGATTTTCAAATGCAGTCTTCAGAGGCACCCTAGGAGTTGCTGAGTCCGATTCATGGAGAGGGATTGGAGATTGAGGAATTTGTTCTCTAAAAACATCTTCTTAGGTCTGGATCGGTGGATTCTCAAACTTTGGCATGTGTCAGAATTTTCTGATGGGTTTGTGGAAACAGATTGCTGGACTTTACCCCTCAAGGTTCTGATCCAGTAGATGTGGGGTAGAGCCTGCGATTTTGCATTTCCAACAAGTTTCCAGGGGATGCTGTAGCTGTTGCCAGTCTGGGGACCCTATTTGAGAACACCTGTTCTATGTGAATGACTCTCATACTTTGCTGCATTTGGGATTCATCTGATTAGGTTTTAAAAAAATTTTTTTAAATGTTTATTTATTTTTGACAGAGAGAGAGAGCACAAGTGGGGAAAGGGCAGAGAGAGAGAGGGAGACATAGAATCTGAAGCAGGCTCCAGGCTCTGAGCTGTCAGTGCAGAGCCCCACACGGGGCTTGAACCCACAAACTGTGAGATCATGACCTGAGCTGAAGTCGATGCTTAAATGACTGAGCTACCCAGGTGCCCCATCATCTGATTAGTTTTTAAAAATCTCAACACTGAGGGGGTGCCTGGGTGGCTCAAGGGGTTAAGCTTCTGACTTCAGCTCAGGTCATGATCTCATGGTTTGTGAGTTTGAGCCCCGCATGGGACATTCTCTGCTCTCAGCACAGAGCCCACTTCGGCTTCTCCTTTCCTCCTCTCTCTCTGCCCCTTCTCCACTGTTTCTCTCTCTCTACCTCAAAATAAGTAAATAAACTTAAAAAAAAAATCTCAGTATTGGGGCACCTGGGTGGCTTGGTTGGTTAAGCATCTGATTTCAGCTCAGGTCATGATCTCACGGTCCGTGAGTTCGAGCCCCGCGTCGGGCTCTGTGCTGACCGCTCAGAGCCTTGAGCCTGTTTCGGATTCTGTGTCTCCCTCTCTCTCTGACCCTCCCCCGTTCATGCTCTGTCTCTCTCTGTCTCAAAAATAAATAAACTTAAAAAAAAATTAAAATATCTCAGTATTGACACTACACCCTCTGTCAAATCTATCATCATCTCTGGGGATGGGAATCAGGCATCAGTAATGCTCAACGCTTCCTGGGAAATTCTGGTATGCCCCTAAAGTGAACCTTGGTTCTCTAATCCTCTGATTCCAAACTTCAGTGGGTACTCAGGTCACCTAGGCATTTTGTTAAAATGCAGATTCCAATTCAGTAGGTCTAGGTGGAGCTGACATTGGAATTTCTGTTTTTTTTTTTTTTAATTTCTTGAGGTGTAATTTACATACAAGAACATGCACTATTTTTAAGTGAACAGTTTGATGAGTTTTGACAGATGTGCACACCTGTGTCAGTGCTACCACAACCAGTGCTACAGAACATTTCCATTACTCTTAAAGTTTCCCCATACCCCTTAGAAGCCAACTCCCCCATTCCCGACTCCCAGCCCCAGGCAATCACGAACCTGCTCTCTGTCACTACAGATGAATCTTGCCTGTTTCAGAATTTCACATAAATGGAATTATACAGTATGTGTTCTCTGATGTCTACCTTATTTTGCTTGCTCAATAGAGATTCTTCACTTCTAATAAGATGTCAGTTATGTCAACCCCGTTTGCCTCTTTAAAGTAAGGCACTTAAGGATTTAGGTAAGAATTTTGGACTTAAGAGCATTTAACCAGAGATGTAACCACAAGTGGTATTTGTCAAATAGGATGTGTTAGAATGATTTGCAACTTTTAATACTGAATATTCAAAACCAGAGGTTGTGATGATTAGAAGTTGGTTCAGCCTCTAAAAAGCATGAGAGCCCTGGGACAAGAGCAGAGAGAGGAGTGGAGTGAAGGCAGCAGGAGGGGTGCAGGAGGGTGGCCAGTCCGGACATGGTGGTCTGGCTGTGCCCTCAGCTCCACCAAGGCTCTGCATCCTCAACATGGAACACATTTGCCCTTGTTTCTGCCTTTGTGCCTCTATATCCAAATGATAAGGTGCTTCTTTTCTTGGCTTTGACAATTTAGGGAATTACAAAGCTCAGGAGAAGGTAAGATAAGATGCCTGCAACTGCATTTTAGAAAAATGATGTGTAACATCCACTTTATGACATCTAAATGAGGTCCTTTTAAGAGTTTCCCTGGGTCATGCCCACTGCTAACTTTAATACACATGCATGTTTGCACCCATCTTTCATCATGTTACCAAATGGAAAGAATATTTTGTTTGCTTTTATCTATTGTGTCTCTTGTTAGATGAGAGTATATTTTATATTTCTTATTTAATGGCAGCAGTTATTTCTGAAGGTTGATAATTTATAGCTTCATGACTAGGAACTAACTAAAGGGGGCTGGGTGGGGAGAAATAAGCCATTTGTTTTATTATGCTCTGGGAACTGATTATGGGTATAAAAAAATAAAACAACTCATACATCCACCAGAGCTTATTGTATTATCAGGTAATACACCTGCCTCTCTGATAAATAGGACTCAGTAGAACAGTTAATAAAAGGCTGAGAGTTATTTGGTGCAGAAATACAACAGTATAAAGCTACTCAAATGCAATCTACAGTGATTTTTTTTCATCATAAGAAAGGCCTTGGAATTCTAACAGTTAATAGAAGGCAATGCATTCTTTATCATCAGAACAGAGGGAGGACATTTCATGTTTCACGTGTAATCTTTGGGGGAAATCTAAGTCTCAAAGGTTGGATCCTTTTGCAAACACACAAAAATAAATTCACACCCCGCCCCATCCCCTCCACACTCAGGTGTGGCTTTACATTTTTACAGAACTCTTCCACACACAAGATCTCTGGATTGTTACAAAAACTATGTACATTAGGCTGTATAGACATCATCTCCATTTGGATGATGGAAATGTGAGGCCCAGAGATACCAAAGGAAGCCCACAAGCCCCTGTGGGAGAATCTTGCTCTAGAACTCTGGCCAGCCACTGTCTCCACAATGTCTGAAAAAAATATATTTGTGACAAACTCAAAGATACGTGTGATACTGTCTTTTATAAAATGGTAGATGACAGAAGTCTTGAGCTAGAAGTGACAGCAGAAGATAGTTGTGATAGTCATTTTACCAGCAGGAAATGACTGTCTATACAGCCCAGGATACCAATTTCCATTCAGCTCAAGTTCCAGAAATGCTCCATCTCTTTTGGTGATTCTTTTCCAAATTTTCACTTCTTTTCTTTTGTTACTAGATTCTTATTTTCTGACGAAAGTTGTTTGTACTTATTACAGGCTTTTTTCTTGTTTCGTTCTCTTGGAATTTGGGACCTGATATTCCAAATACAGTTCTCAGGTAGGTGGTAAAAATAAGGCCACCTTCAACCCTGATGGGTGTAGGAACTCACAGCTCCAAAGGGGCTTCACCTGCCCTATTGCTTTAATCCACAGAACAGCTCATTGTAGACAACAGTTCTTTGTGCCCATTTCACAGATGTGGAACCCAAAGATAGAAGAAGTCAAGGGACTTGTTCGGATGCACAGTGAATTAATACCTGGGATTTACATGCTCCCCTCTTCCTCGCCCAGTTTTATGTCTACAAACCTAGTGCTCTTTCTACTTTCAGGCTTTGGTTTCTGTTCTTTTTTATTTCCTTTTTACTTGTTTGTTTTGTTATTAATAGAAACAGTGCTGATTGTAATTTCATTATTTAAGGAACTTCTTTTCTGATGATTATTTTTCTTCTTTCTTCTTGATTTTGTGGTCTAAAAAGGAATAGTTTTATAGCATAAAAATGACAACTGTTACATTAGTCACTGAGGGAAAAATAACCAAACTTTAATCTGAAGTTTAAATATGTGCATAGAAATGCCAACTAGAGCTTTTGAAGTGAAGCCTCAGTGCGGAAGGTATATGGTGCCCTTGCAAAGGGCCCTTTGACATGAACACTTCTGTAAGAATGCCACCATCAGTGTTCACTCTCATGATGGAAGAAGTGATCTTGATGTCTTTTCAGTTCTTGAAACACATCCTTACTCTGATAATTTTAGCACCAGTCTGGAATTCAGTGGGACACAGGTGCCACTAAATCTACAGATTTGACTTATTTTCACCAGTGTCACATAGTAGAAAGCACAGGTTTGGCAACTGGGAGATTTGGAATCTTATTTGGCTTCTGAAGCTCTATGACTCTCAAATGAGTCACTCACGTGCTTTGAACCTTAATTTCTGTGAGGTCATTTCTTCCCTTGGCAAGTGGGTGAGTGGAGGGTCAATTCTGGAAAGAAGTATCATGGGGAAGTGCACAGTTGGGGCCAACAAAGATAGTTCAGAAACAGCAGACATATCATGAAAGTTGAGAGAGAAGGAGTGACAGAGGGAGAGAGAGCGGGAGAGAGGAAAATTGTATGGAAACAGTAGCTGAGGGGGTTTGAATGGAGTTAAGATCAAATTTTCCCAAGCTGGGGTGGACCATGATGGAGTGTGTGGCATTCTGAAAGCCATTGGTATGGCAATGAGTTCTTTAGAAGAAATGGGGTTGGCCTTATCCTCCTCTGTAAAACAAGGAGGATGTAACACAGCCATCTCATTTGCAAATACTAAAAAGTTTAATGCCGAGTGTTAGTGACACTTAGAACAAGAGTAACTCTCATACATTGCTGGTGGAAGCGTAAATTAGTATCGCATTTGACATTATTTAGTAAAGTTGAAAATATGCATGCCCTATGACTAATTTCACTCCTGATAAACTCCTACAAATGAGCATGAGGCTATATGTATAAGAATGTTCATAGCAGCAGACTGTTTTTAATACCCATGAATGGGAAAAGAAATTTCTACCAATAATAGAATGTCCTTTATTAATAGAGTGAACAGGTAAAGTGAGCTCTACTCATAGGATGGGTTAGTCTATCAAGTTATGAAGTTAGATGAACTATAGCTACACGGAAGAACATGCAGAGATCTCACAGACACAGTGTTGAGCAAAGAAAGTAAGATACTTCCTATATCAAGAATTTGATGGAAAAGGTAAAACTAAATTATATTTTTTAGAGATACAAAGCATACAGAGGTCATAAAACAATAAATAAAAGCCAGGAAATAATTGCTATAAAACTTAGATTTTGATTACTTCTAGGGAGAGGGATTGATTTTCATTAGAGGGGGATATGACAGATGGCCTCTCGAAACTGGCAATATGCCTGTTTTGTGGTTATCTGAGTGTGCACTTTCGTATGTTCATAGTCTTTAATCCCTATGCATATGTTCTATGTCCTTTTCTTCATGTTTGGTGTGCTAACTTCCCTAAAAGAGAAATGAGTGATTGGTTCTAAGTGTATATATTCATGTGTCTGCATATGTGTACATTCAGTGCATAATGGAAGATCTTGCATGCTTTCAGGGTCACTATTGCACATATCCATAATTTTTGTAAAGGATGGAGATATAGAATGTATTGAAGACTGGTTGAAGACACATGAACCCCAAACATTTTGTGGAGTATTTATTTTTAATATTAATATTTTCAGGTTGTTTTGCTGCCATTTTACTTTTTTCCACCTGGAGTACAAAGAAGATAGCAAAGTTTGGACACTGTTAACTAATTATTAGATTACTACAATGTTACCATGTTAGACTTACAAGTAGAAGACCAGTACTCCTGAAAGGGAAAGGTAGCACTATTAATAATCACATTGGACTAACATATAAACCAGCAATATCTAGAGAAAATGGGATTATATGGTTACCCTATCTAGGACTACCTGTGCAGAGTCCATTGTCTCAACCCATGTGAGGGATAAATTCTCTTTAATCAAATAAGTATGATTTCCCAAAGAATACTGAGGAAAGGTCCTGAAGGAAGCTTCTTGTTTTTTCCCCAGAATTATCAACTCTGTTACCTATTATGGCAATTGTTCCCTGGCTACCTGCATTACTTTTCTAGAGCTATATTAAAGTGCCAAAAGTGGGTGGTTTAAAATGACAGAAGTTTGTTGTTGCACACAACTCTGGAGTCTAGAAGTCCAAACTCAAGCTGCTGGAAGGGCCATGTTCCATCCATAGCCTTTAGGGAAAGATCTTTTCTGTCTCCTCTTGTCCTGCCTCTGTCTTCACATGACCATTTTCTGTGTGTCTCTCTCTTCACATGGTCTTCTCTTTTTATAAGGACACCCATCATATTAAATTAGGGCCCACCCCAATGACCTCATCTTAACATGATTACATCTGCAAAGACCCCATTTCCAAGTAGGGTCACACTCACTGGTACTTCTACATACCTTTTGAGGGACACAATCCAAGCTGAAATATTGTCCTTGAACAAAACCTTTTTGTTTCATCTTTTCTATTTAGCACAGCTTACATGGGTTAGCATTTCAAAAAGAACTTTAGTGAAATTTAAGTGGGAAAATAATAGCACTATTTCCAAAGAAATATTTTTAATAAAAGCAGCAAAGAGTTCTTTATGTCAAGATAATCAGATTATCGGAGATCATGTCAGGGATACTTGGCACACTCTTCCCTCCAGAACTTCTGTCTGTTTCACGGATGAGACCTGTGGGAACCATCTTGTTTTTCTACGTCTAGATGCTCTTGTTCTTTGATAGATCACCCTATTCACAGTCAAATCCCAACGTCCCTAAAGTAATCCTTTTTTTTTCTCTTTCACATAGTCTCTTCCAACTAAGACACTGAGGTCTATGGGAAGAATCTGTCTAGGTAACCATAAATTGACACATGTAAGTTCAAAGTGGATGAATTTATAACTTTGTTATAAGCACAGTTACTTCTGGAGAATTTTGAGATAATATACTCTATTTAATAGTTTCTCTTTTTTCTTCTCTGTCCTGCTGTAGAAAAGTCCACATTATAATATTACAGGATAGTAGGGCCCTTCTTATTTGATGCAATTGGGTGGGACTGATAGTTCAAAAAAGACAGATTATAAAAATTATATATATATATATATACACACATCATCTTAAGATAAATATATAAATGCATGTTATTATAATAAAATGCAGAATTCTACATTGTCTGGAAGAAGTAACCTGGTTTTTATAGTGTGACCCAATACGTTAAAAAAATACAATAGCATTAACTCAGGGTGTTTGTAAAAATTACTTCCTGTGTATCTTTATTTACTATATTAAAAGTTTTGGCTGTAATATTGATCCCATATCTCTTTATCTTCCTCCATCTTATTCCACTTTAGATCCATTTGTTTCTGTCATGGAAAATATAATATTTGTATCATCCATAATTTTACTTTCCAATATTTAATCTCCATTAATCATTTGTTGTTATCTTCCTTAAATATGTCACATATCAGGTGGACTACTCTAAAACTTTTCTCTGCTAGTGCTGAGTACATTGGTATAATGCTTCTTTTTTTTTCAATATAAATGTTACTTATCACTTACTTTAAAAATTTTAGTTCTGATAATTTTTTTGACATTTGGATAATCTTTTGGTTCCATTGGACATGGATATTTGTTGGTAGGAGTTTCCCTTCATCTTTCTTGCATTTATCATACCCATAATGCATCCTTATTATTTACAATTTGGATTATAAAGTGGGTCTAGAATTAATATTATGACAATATCAATTTCCTGCTCTTGACAAGAGACTACAATTATGTATGTTATTATCATTGGGGAGTTGGGTGCAGGGTACATGAAAATACTGTACACTATTTTTGCAAATTCTTATGAGTCGAACTATTTCAAATAGAACATGATGGCCCATATGAAGACATTTGAGTGAAGTATTCTTCTGAGTCTTTATGTTTTATACCAAAACTTTTTTACTTGTCTTACTCACACCTATTTCAGCAACCATTTTTAGAATCTCCCCTTTATTTTACTATAGAGACTTATCTAAGCATTTAACTTAAATTCTGAGAAACAATTCTCTTTTTCCACAGTGCAAAGTGGAAACTCACTTTTTCCACAGTGCAAAGTGAAAATTAAAGGCTGGAATTATAGTCATATCACAATTGGGATAAATAAGTTTTTAAACAAGCAGAACTCATTACATAGCCAAGCATGAGGCTGGAGTACTCAAACATTCTTGATATATGGTTTGCTGTAGGAATCCATCCACTCTTTTTCTAGAGCTAATAGAGTATAAACTTATACGTGCAAGCTGGCTACATGCAAGATGGTTAAGAACATTTTTATTGTACAATAAGTTTGTAGTCATTCAATAGCAATTCCCTCTCACCCTCTCACAGACAAGGAAATTAAGGCCTCAAGAGTTATAGTAAGTGCCTAAAGACATAGATACTAAGAGGGAACTCTAAGCTTCGAACAGATATTTCCAGTCTCTGAGTTTATGAATATTCCACACTGGTATCCTTTTGTTAAGGTCCTGACTGAACAGTCTGTTAGGAAGTGTGAGACTCTAATTGACTGAATTTGATTTGTAGATTGGGTGACAACACTGATTTTAGCTTGAGGAGATTTATAAAATTTTTATTTTTTTGCCTGAAAGGTATGGTCTTTTTTGCTTGATCTTAAAAGCTATATTCAGGCTTGAAAGCCTAGATACTCTAGAAAAGCCTTCTCATCACACTGACAAAGAATTTTAAGCAGTCTGGAAGTCCTTTGGGTCTCCACATCAATTATTCTGGTCTCCTTCCACTGAACATGGAACTTCTGTAGCAGAGATGAATTGCTTCTTGGGAGGTTTTACTCCCATTTTGTTTTAGCAGGATTTACACGGCTGCCTTCTCCAGGCTGTCAACTTTCTCTTTCTGAGAGTTCCCAGGAAGAAGAGTGATGAAGCCAGGAAAGGATGAAATCTTGGGGGATGTGCATGAAAAGTAATGGGAAATACTTGTATTTGAAGACAAGACTTTGTTTTTCCTTCACAGGAATTTTGTAAAAACCAATATTTTACCAAAGAACCATATATATAGAGTAATCGTTTTACCAAGAAGAGCATTTATTGGCCTTCCTGTTTACTTTTACCATTGCCGGACCTATTTGTCCAAGGATTAAACATCATCCAAAAGTGAAAAATTCATCCCATTACCAAGACATTCAGAGCATCTGGATGGAGAACAGAATACTTTTCCAAGATTTTAACCTTGCTCCCTCCATAACCTAGCATGCTACCCAGGGAACGGTAGTTTAAGCAAAATTGAAAGGCTGTATACCAAAGGATTTTTAAAACTTGGTGATTCTGAGATTTACCGGGAATTTCTAAGAGGGGACTGCAGTGTAAAGAATCCTCAATTATACATGGTCAGGGAACATTTTGAAATTACCAAATATCTCTTAAGATTAATATTGCAGAGAGATTAGTTTAGGAAATGCTGATTTTCAAACATCTTCAAGGGAAATGATTCTTTCCCCCATGACCTGCTTCTTTAAGCTGATGTCTCAGAGTTGGAGGGACACATACTTTGAAAAGTATTTTCACTACTACACTTTTGTATTATTTCCAGAAAAAGTCATTATTTTTCACTATCCCAAACACAACCACTGCTTTTAGAATCTATTATTTGCATGATGTCTGGCTGATTAGGTACTTTACTTAATTTGATGTGGCGATTCATCAGTCTAAAATTTCCTTTGAAAAAAAAACTACCTCTTAAATGATAATATTTTCCTACTCAGAGACTCACTCCCACTTTGTAACTTATTTTAAGGATGATGTTATATGTATATTTGCTAGAATATGTACAATAGATCTGAAAGACAATATGAAAAGACCATAGGAAAGAATAATAGAAGTGTGCCTTAGTAGAATCGTCTGGAGTCTGAAAAACAAAACACTATTATAACACTAGTGTTAGAGAATCATAATGAGACAAATACTGTCTATGAGGTATTATTTCATAAAGTTATGCTGTGGCCTAGGGGTGGGGTTGGAGCTGGAGGTTATGGTTTGATAGGCTATACCATTGCAAAGCACGGTATGAAAAGATCATGCCACATTAGCTTTGTCTTTGTCAATGCCTACCATTTTTAACAGTTGCCTGTAACAATGTATGGTTGTTGACATTTTAAATCTCTCACAGTACAGATGAGATAATGGAAATAGTGAAATGAGCAAAGTGTTGGGCATAGTCAACACTCAATAAAATGTTTAATGCCTGAAAAAATTAATACATTATAAAGAACCATTAGGACCCTACTTGTAGTCAAGAGGGCCTTTTCTTAAATTGGGGAAGTACATTTTAAAAACTGCCAGTTCCACAAGGACAGCCTTGGCATGTACTGAGAAAGGTGGTTTTAATTAAAGCAATGATGCTTCATCATCTAAACTTTGTTTATTGCTTCATGCATCTGATTTATGGAGAGCAGGGGATGAATAAATCCTTAAATGTGAAACTTGGGTTGGAAGAATTAGAAGGAAAATTAATTTTAAAGTGTAACCAGGAGCATAAACATATTTGCTTCTGTCTTGAACCAAGTATAAACTTGGTTTCTGTTTATGAAGAATAAGACTGTTGCTGCATAATGCCAACATATCTGCTTGTCTGTCAGCATGATGTGAGCACATCTGGATGTCTGGCTAAGGTGGAAACATTTCTGGCTGACAGTCCATACATATGATATGAAGACCACTAGAACCCAAAGTAGCTCTCACTCAATATCACAGGTTGTTTGGTAGGGTTGCAGTAAATCTCATCTGGTTGGATTCTCTTAGATGTTTAAAATGTCAAAACTCACTGAGATTTACATGAATGCTTGCTCATTGCCTGGGTTTATTTATTTATTTTTTCATTTACCTGCCTAAAAATAGTTTTATTTTTATTTATTTATTTATTTTATTTATTTATTTTTAATATATGAAATTTATTGTCAAATTGGTTTCCATACAACACCCAGTGCTCATCCCAAAAGGTGCCCTCCTCAATACCCATCACCCACCCTCTCCTCCCTCCCACCCCCCCATCAACCCTCAGTTTGTTCTCAGTTTTTAACAGTCTTTTATGCTTTGGCTCTCTCCCACTCTAACCTCTTTTTTTTTTTTTTCCTTCCTCTCCCCCATGGGTTTCTGTTAGGTTTCTCAGGATCCACATAAGAGTGAAACCATATGGTATCTGTCTTTCTCTGTATGACTTATTTCACTTAGCATCATACTCTCCAGTTCCATCCACATTGCTACAAAAGGCCATATTTCATTTTTTCTCATTGCCACGTAGTATTCCATTGTGTATATAAACCACAATTTCTTTATCCATTCATCAGTTGATGGACATTTAGGCTCTTTCCATAATTTGGCTATTGTTGAGAGTGCTGCTATAAACATTGGGGTACAAGTGCACCTATGCATCAGTACTCCTGTATCCCTTGGATAAATTCCTAGCAGTGCTATTGCTGGGTCATAGGGTAGGTCTATTTTTAATTTTCTGAGGAACCTCCACACTGCTTTCCAGAGCATCATTGCCTGTGTTTAGACACTATCTGAGTTCCAAGAAAAATGTTTATACACATTAGTTGTATAGAGAACCAACCCTAGGAAAAGTGTGTGTGTGTGCGTGTGTGTGTGTGTGTGTGTGTGTGTGTGTGTGTGTGTGTATAGCATAAATGAAGGATACAACTCAAGAGGCAGGATCCTTTCTACTAGCAGAGACTGGGTCCAGGCTTTCTCCATGGTTCTACCTTGATTTCAGTCTCTTTGGTGATAGAAGATATATTTCTGAAGTGTCATCTTTGAAGTGTTCTGCTCTGAACAGCAGAATTTTAGAAATGTAGAAATGTTTTTAGAATTTTAGAGATTAGAAGTGATCATCAAGGTGTTTGGGTGTGAGGGAACTAGGGAGAGGTTGATAAAGTGGTACAGACTTTCAGTTATAACTAAGTTCTGAGGATGGTTACTATAGTTGATAACACTGTTTTGTATAATTGAAATTTGCTAAGAGAATAGATATTAAATGTCTCACTCCCCCCCCCCCCCAAAAAAAAGATAAATAGATGAGGTGATGGATGTTTTAATTAACTGGATGGGAGAAATCCTTTCGCAGTGTATACCTATGGCAAATCATCACAGTGTACACTTTAGATATCTTACCATGTTATTTGTTAATTATACCTTTATAAAGCTGAAAAAAAAGAGAATGTTGAGGAAACTTCTACTAGTGAGTCTTCTTTCTAGCTCTGCTGTTAAGTCTCTAAGGGCAAGACTGCTCTATTAATCAGCTCTGTGTATTCAGGGATGAGCAAACTATGTGCTCAACAAACACTTGTACGCATGAATGAATGGATTGTGGGGGCAGGTGAGAGAATGGTCAACCCACGCCATGTGATGGCAACTGTTTTCCCCACTGACCCTTTAGCATGGTGTTTCTTACAGCAGGTGGTAGTTAGTAAGGGACACCTGCATCTGAGTCATTTGGGGACTTTCTAAAAATGCACATTCTTCCAGAAACAAGATCTCTGAAGTCGGGCCTCGGAATCCAGCATTTCTCACCTTAGCAAGTTCCCAGGTGATCCTCAAACATGCTGAGATTGACAATCACTGTTCCAGTGTATGTAGCTCTATTTCTCATCTCTATGTGAAAATAATATTTTCTACATTTGCTGCCACCAGAGGAGGAGAAGGAGTGAGCATACAGCTGTGATATCCTTCAGCTGGGAGTCACAAGCATGTGAGATGTGTGATTAAATCCTGTGGACAAAATTCTGGCTTCTATTTTAATACATAACATTAGCGAACAGTTTAAAATGAAATAACTAAAAAAATCCCAGGGTTTAAAAATTTATTGTATTTAACATAACAAATAGAAGGTCTTGGATATGTGTAATTTGTCCCTCATTTGTCTGCTTTTTTTTTTTTAAATCAAAGTAACACATCCATATGATTTAAAAATAATGCAGAGGGCTAAATAGGAAACCCTGTCTTTTCTTTCTCTGCATTGTGTCACCTCCCAGAGAACCTTCCCTGTAGCCTTTTATTCTTTTAGGTCTAATGTTACCTGTATCTATTAGTTAGGATGTGTTGATCTCCAAGTAATAGAAAAACCCAAGTAAAGTGGCCCCAATAATTTAGCTATTTATTATTTCACTTCAAAAGAAGACTGAACACAGGTTGTTCTAGGTCTCACTTAGCAGTTAGACAATCTAAAAATAATCCCATCTCTTTTAAGTTTCCAATTTTGCTGTATTTGATTCATTGTCATACTCTCTCTTAGTGTTGTCATTCTTGCCCCAAAGAGCGCTCCCACCCTCCTCTCCAGCTACAAAACCACATCCCTGCCAGGGGACCCCATGTCATCAAGGACCTGAGAAGGTCTGTTTTCTTGAGGTGAGGCCTTCTCCTTCCATAAAACCTTGTTATTTGACAGCATTTGTCATGTTTTTAAAAATTGTTTATGTTTCCTTTCTGGAAATTGTGAGCACCTTGAGGGCAGGGGCTATGCCTTCTCTTTCTATTACTCTTCTAGTTCAGGACTTACTATGCTGTGTGATTCATAAATATAGAATAATGGCTGCATTCAAAATTTCTTCCCCACCACTTACATCCCTGCTCAGACTCCAGATATTTCACTCACCTATGAGGATATGCCTCAGCATGTTCTTAGCTCTGCCCTTGAGTTATCTGAAAATACCACCAGTAGCAACACACAACAACCTTGCCATCTGCCTTCCCCACCTTCTGGTGACATCTCTCCATCATTGCTGTCATCCCACTGGACTTAACCTTTACAGCAAAAACACAGGGTAACCCCCATCAATCTTTAACTCCTTTATTTAATCTACTCGTGCTGGTCACTTTTCTTTATTAAAGTAGAGAAAGAATAATGAGGTTTTCATAGGTCTTAGAGTCATAGAAGTGGTATCTTAGAAAATAACCAGAATAAACATTTAATCCAGGCATCAGGAGACTCTGAGTGGCCCAAGAGAGGGGAAGTGCTTCTCAAGGTCACACAGTGGGTCAGTGGTAGAATTAGAATTAGTGCCAGGCTCTGCAGATGCACAATTTAGTGAGTGCTTTTTCTAGTTTGTCTAAGTGCATTCACACACACACACACACACACACACACACACACACACACAGATTGGGTTTTCCAGTTATAGAATTGCTTTTAATGAAATAGAAAATTGAACAAAAGTTTAACTACTTAGTGTTAATATATTTGAATTCATAAAGCTCTTTGAAGTTTTTGTCTTTAGGTGTCTTTAGGGATTTTTAGAGGATGCAATATTAGCAGTGTTCATGGGAAAATTCTCATCATGTGGGACTGTCCCAAACACTGCAGATCGTTTGAGGTCCTTGGTTTCCTCTCATTAAATTGTCAGTAATGCCCCCTAGATGTTGTGACAACCCCAGAATCCCTGTTTAAAGATTCCAAATGACTTGTATGGAGGCAGTATTGCCTAATTGAGAACCACGTTGTGTTTCTCAGAGAGAAGGAAGTAGGGTAGGTTTTGGTTATGCTGATTTGCCTAATGAGAAAATGTCTGCCTGGAGAGGCCGATTAACTGGCCTAAAGCCACAGACAGGGATGTTAGTAGCACTGGAATCACTGGTCTTATGCTGTTTGCACACCGTGGTCTACTCAGGGATGCCCATGCTTGACCAGGAATCATCAATGGGATGGAGGGATGGGAGAGGAAATCAAGGAGCTGAAGCCCAGAGGAAGAAGGGCATGTGAAGATGTAAAATCCCGTAACCAAGAAAAATACCACCTGCAGGAACCTTTCCTGTTACTAAAATTCCCCCAAAGTCTGGGAGAAATGGAACACACCAAATCTGAGTTAGGAACATCTTTAAACATGCAAATTCAGTGACCCTAATCAATGTTAAATGATAGGAGAGGTACCAGTGCATCGCTCTGCTCAGTTTTCTTAATGATTGATCTTCCCAGGTGGGTTGCTAGATTAAAAATGCCAATCATTTCCATAAGGGTGGAAACCAAGGCATCCTTGTAGATAGAAGCTGGGGGGGGGGTGGTTAATTATTTAAGCAGAGAATTTGATGGGGGGCTGCCATGAGGCTTGGGAGGTGTTGTTATGGCTCAAAGAAACTGAAAAGTACAGAAAAAACCTGGATTTCATCCAGAGATTACATGACAGGGTGTTTCAGTCTTGTCTGATGTGCTTGAAACAGATAGGGAGGCACAGGTGGCCACTTGCTACAGGACATTATGGCTTGGTGGGGGTGTCAGGTGGGGGAGGGACATTGCCCTGGGATTGGGTGGGAGGACAATGCTTAGAGAGACTCTGCTCTTTAAAAGAAACCCTTTCTGGGTTGCCTTGTGACTCAGTGGGTTAAGTGTCTGACTTCGGCTTAGGTCATGATCTCATAGCTTGTGGTTTCCAGCCCCGCATCGAGCTCTGTGCTGACAGCTCAGAGCCTGGAGCCTGCTTCAGATTCTGTGTTTCCCTCTCTCTGTGCCCCTCCCCCACTCATACTCTGTCTCTCTGTCTCTTAAAAATAAATTAAAATACTAAAAATAAAAAAAACCCTTTCCTTGATGCATCCAATATCCCTACAACTCTGTCTCCATGTCTCTCCCATTCCTTCCTAGGCAAACATTTAACTCATTCAAGATCCATCTATCAGGTGTGTGTATGTGTGTTTTGTGTGTAAATAGTAACCTTAAAGGGCTTCTGTGAGAATAAAATCAAATAAAAACTGTGAAGTGTCTGCCTCTGTTGCCACACTGTTTCTGCACCAGGGAGATAGATTGCCAGGTTTGAACCTGTAGCTCTGCTCTGCTGAGGCTTAGCTCTTTGACCTGGGGGATGTTAATGATACTTTTTGTATTTTAGTTTCCTCACCTATAAAATACAAATAATAATAGTACCACAGGGATGAAGTGAAGATTAAATGAATTAATATTTATGAGGCCTTAACATTGTTTGTAAGGTCATAATTAAAACCAATTAACATTTATAGTGAACATTTATTTAACAATTTAACATTTATTTATTTATTTAACATTTATAGTGTATATTTATTTAACAATAAATTAAGGAAACCTTTCTACCTACTGTATTTCATTGCCTCTCCTTGTTGCACTACCTTCAAATGCAAATTCCATGTGGGTTCTCTTTGGATGCTAACTGTGGCTAAATATTGGAGGAGTGATAAAGGGGAGGAAAAGAACGAAAAGAAAAAACAGGAAGGAAAGATGGGCCAACTGTGGCCTTAATCATGCCATATATCTTGAGTTGTCTGAGATGTTGGAAATAAACTCATCACATAGGGGGCTTTAGATACAGATTGTTAGGTCAAGATAGAAAAGCTGGATGGGACATGCATGGCCAGGAATTTCAGAGGCCAGAGTGGGGACTGAGGGTGTTGGATTAGGGGACATAATCTGGCTGCTTTCTGGAGGTTTGGAGGAACATGGCCCTGTCCGTAAGGAATCCTTTACTTGAAGTGTGGGACCTAGACTAAAAGAATCCAGTACGCATTTCTGAGGTTATTTGCTTCACTATTGTTAGGTTTTCACACATGAAGGAGACACCCATCCTGTTTGAGTTCTGGCCAGAGAGGCCAGAAGCTAACTAGAAATGAGTCAAATGGGTATGGCCTTCACACTCACACTTCACAGATGGTTTGTAATTGTTACATCTTGTACAGAAAAGGAAGGAAAAGGGCATATACTAGGGGGCCAGCTATATGGAGACACTTACAGAGAGGATGTGTTTATATTCATATATCCTTTAACATCATGGACACTGAAGTGCAGAGATGTTAAGTGTTTTGCCTAAGGCCTTACAGATGTGACATTGGACCCACTCTATCTGACTCCAGAGTCACACGGTTTACCTAAGTAAACTTCTTTATAGTAGTTTTATATTTCATATAGTATAGAGTTCCAGAAAAGTTGTGAAAATAGTACAGAGAGTTTGCATATGCCCCATACTCAGTTTCCTCTATTATCATCACTTTACTTACTATAGTGTGTTTGTCACAATTAATGAAGAAATATTGATGCATTATCATAAGGCCCGCATTTATTCCAGTTTCCCTAGTTTTACCTAATGTTTTGTTTTTGTTCCAGATTCCATCCGGAACACCATGTTTACATTTAGCTGTCATGTCTCCTTAGGCTCTTCTCAGCTGCTCCATTTTCTCAGAATTTCCTTGCTTTTGATGAGCTTCAAAATTTTGAAGAGTACTGGTCAGATGTTTTGTAGAATGTCCCTCAACTGGGATTTTACTTATGTTTTTCTCATGATTAGATTGGGATTTTGGGTCTTTGGGAGGCAGACCACAGAGGTAAGATGCCATTCTCATCACCTCATGTCAAGGGTACATGTTATCAACATGACTTATTACTGTCAATGTTGACCTTGATCACGCAGATGAAATAGTGTTTGTCAGGTTTCACTGCACAGTTACATTTTTTTTCCTTCTTTTCTATACTGCATTCTTTGAAAAGAAGTCACTACTTTTAAAGAAAAAAACTCCCATATTTCAGGATAGGAGTTATATTCCACCTCCTGGTGAACAAAGTATGTATATAAAGTATTTGGAATTAATCTGCATGGGAGATTTGTCTGTTCTCTACATTGATTAGTTATGTAATCATGTGTTTATATCAGTATGGACACAGGATATTTATTTCATATTTTAGGTTATAATTGAATAGTACTTGATTTATTTTATTGTTCTTTGTGCTGGCTTTTGGCCTCTTTTGATATATTTTCATCATTGTGGGATTTTTAAAGTATTTACTTATTTTTTGGCACTACAAGATACTCCAGGCTCATCTTCTATATTTTTTGACCCAGACCTGGAAGTAGCTATTTCTTCAGGAACTCCAGAACCTTTCATTGGAAACTGGTCCTAGAAAACAAGATCTGGATGTTGGGTGTGCCCATTGCTACCAGGGTTGTGTTGCTTATAGGTCAGCTCATCTGACAGAGTAAAGGCATATATATGTGTTTACTAACCTGTTTATATACACATATCTATAAATATTTTGAATGTAACTATTAACATTCAGGGGTTTTCAGTCCTGTTTGATATACTTGAAGTGGGCAAGGAGGCACAGGTGGCCTCCTGCTACAGGGCTTTATGACTTGATGGGGTGTCAGACAGGGGTGGGATTAAGCTAAATATGAACTTGCACAAATATCTCCTGATAATCTATTATCTCATAGATTGTTCTAGCCTTCTCTCATGGCTTATCTGTGACCTCCCCCTACAACAGGGAGATACCTGGCTCCCACCATCCTTCATTCATTTCCTTAATGGTTCAGTTCCAGCATACAAATATAGTGGATTCAGAATTATTAACCTTCTTAAAAATTTATTTTTACAAAATTCTAGGATAACTGACATGCAGTGTATATTAGTTTCAGGTGTAAAATATAGTGATTCAATAACTCTATACATTACTCAGTGCTCATCTTGTACCTCCGTGGGAATACATTTATCAATGAGAGTACATTGCTTTGTGCAGTTTCTTTTGCCTTTAGTTTTACATACTCCATCATTTCCAAGGTAACTGAAGTCAACACCTTTCCCTCAATCTTCTTCAGTGAAAAATTTTCGCTCACTTGTAAACACAATAAGGCTTTTTGGGGCATATTTGCATTTTGTCCACAGATCCTTTGGCATCTTAAATTATTTTTTTTTCACTTGCATACTTAAAGTTCACTCTTTGTGCTTTAAAGTTCTAGAAGTTTTGATAAATGCATAGCCATGTAGCCACAATTATAATATCATACAAAAATAGTCTGACTATCCTAAAAACTGCCTTGTGCTTCATCTGTTCAACCATATCCTCCCCACTGCCCCTAAACCCCTGGCAACCACTGATCTGTTTATCATCTCTATAGTTTTGCCTTTTCTAGAATGTCATACGAATAGAATTAAACAATGTGCAACCTTTCAAGCTGGCTTCTTTCACTTAACAGTATGCATTTAAGATCGCCCATGTACTTGTATGGCTTCATAACTCATTCTTTCTTATTGCTGAATAGCATTCTTTTGTATGAATGCACCATAGTTTGTTTATCCATTCACCTACTCATGGACATCTTGGTTGCTTCCAGTTTTGGAAAATTACGAATAAAGCTGCTATAAACATTTGTATGCTGTTTTTTGTGTGGATCTAAGCTTTCAAATCAGTTGGGTAAATACCAAGTGGTGCAAATGTTGGATCGTATGGTAAGACTATGTTTAGCTTTGTAAGAAACTAAAAAACTATCTTCCAAATTGGCTGTACCATTTTGCATTTATACTAGCAATGAAAGAGAGATCCTGTTGCCCTGCATCCTTGCCAGCAATTGGTATCACCAGTTGTTTGGATTTTTGCCATCCTAATAAGTGTGTGGTGGTATCTCATTGTTGTTTAAATTTGCATTTCCCTAATGACAATTGATATTAAATATTTTTTCATATGCAGTCTCATGCATATTTAAACTATACTTTCTTACTAGTAGTTGGGAAGGGACTCTGCGGCCAGCTGGTTGAGCTACATTTAGGAAGATTGGTATCTGGACATTCAAATTAGTTTCCAAAGTTTGGAGCAGGTAATGAGGATGTGTTTCAGAAACTGGCAACACGAAGGCATCTAGACAGGTGAACAATGGCTATGGTAGTTGCACCATGCTGAGTACAGAGTCAGGAATCTGGTAGGCAACAGGTACACATCATTTCAGGGCTCTGTCCCATCTCTTTCCCTTGCACTAGATGCACTTACCACCCCCTCTTCCTTTTCCTTCTTCTTAGCAGCTTTACTGAGGTATAATTGCCATATAAGAAGTTGCGCAAATTTGAGATGTACAGTTTGGTAAATTTTTCATGCATATATACCTATGTAACCATCACCATGATCAAATAATGAACATGTATATCACCTCCAAAAATTTCCTCAGGCCCTTTTATAACATCTCCCACCTACACCTTCTCTGCCCCTCCCCACAGACAAGGACTTGTTTGCTTTCTGTGACTACAGATTAGTTTGTATTTTCTGTTTGTATTAGTTTGTATTTTGTATTAGTTTGTATTTGTACAGATTAGAATTTTATACAGATGAAATTATGCAGTGTGTTCTCTCTCCCTCTCTTTGGCTTATTTTGCTCAGCATTTTGACAATCAGCCACGTTCTTGTCTGTATCAATAGTTCATTCTTTTTAATCGCAGAGTAGTATTGTATTGGATGAGTCATGCCACAATTTTTTTACCATTCACTTACTGATTGACACTTAGGCTGACTCCAGTTGGGGCTCTTCCAAGCAAAGCTTTTATGACCATTTGTGTGTAAGTCTTTCTATGAATGTATGCTTTTATGTCTTTTGTGTAAACACCCAAAAGTGGAATGGTTGAATCATATGATATGTATGTTTAACTTTTTAAGAAACTGCCAAACTGTTTTCCAAAGTGACATTTTATATCCTTACTAGTCGTATAAGAGACTTTCTACTCCTCCATATCTTTGTTAAAGCTCAGAATAATTATTTGCTTTAAATTTTAGTCATTATGATACTGGTATCTCATTGTGATTATAATGTTAAACACCTTTTCATGTGTTTATTTGCCACCTGTATATCCTTTTTAGTGCAATGTCTGCTCAAACCTTTTGTCTAATTTTTAAAATTGTCATTTTCTTTCTTATTAATGAGTTTTGAGAGAACTTTATATATTCTAGACACAAGTTCCTTATCCTAGATATGCTTGTTTACTTTTTAAATATTTTCTCCCAGTCCGTAGCTTGTCTTTCCATTGTTTTAGCAGAGTCTTTTGAAGAGAGAAGTTTAAAATTCAGATGAAGTCAAATTTATCAATTTGTTCTTTTATGGATCATGATTTTGGCTATGTATCCAAGAAATCATTGCCTAATCCAAGGCCACAAATACTTTCTTTAATCTTTTCTTCTAGAAATATTATGGTTTTAAGTTTTACACTTAGGTCCACAATAAATTTCAAGTTAATTTTTGTACATGGTGTGAGGTATGGACCAAGGTAAAATTTTGTTTGCATGTGGATATTCAGTTGTTTCAGCACCATTTGCTGAATAGACTGTCCTTTCTCCGCTGAATTAACATTGTCAAAACTCAGCATGATATTTGTCCAAGACCAGTGGTCTATATTTGTGTGGGTCTAATGCTAGATGATTCTGTTCCACTGAGCCATTTGTCTATCTCTATTCCAGTGCCACACTGTTTTCATTTCTAAAGCTTTGTATAAGTCTTGAAATTAGATAGCATCAACCCTTCAACTTTGTTCCTTTCTTTTAGCATGTACACTGCTATATTGCCATCATTTATGACACAATGGTTTCACTTGGTAGACCAGAAGCCCCATAGGCAGGAAGCATGACTAACTCATTTTTTAAAAATTAAACTAGACCATATTGACTCCCTAACTCAAAGTTTCTACTGGCATCAAGTCTCACTTATGCAGGGACACATCATAGTGGGACTTATTGACCAAGGCAAGGACTTTGGATATTATTCTATCTCTTCAGTTTCATTCATGCATGTCACTCTCCGGCCATCCTGGTCTCTCTGCTGCTTCTGCACACATACCACACACATCCCCATCTCAAGGACTTGGCACTCCCTTCTGCCTGCCTGGACAGCTCTTGTCCTGAGAGTCACATGGCTCACCCCTTCTTTTCACTCAGGTCTCTGTTCAAATGTGCCCATGTAACCAAGGCCTTTCCTAACTACTTCCTCTGGAGTGCCTTTTCTGTCATCTCTATTTTCTCACCCTGATTTAGTTTGCTTTAGAGCATTCTCCTTTAGGTGACAAGACACTTTTTATTATATATTTATTCATTTCCTTGAAGTCTGTTTCCCTCACTAGACAGTGAAACCTCTGTGAGGGAAGGATTTCTGTATGCCTTTTTTTATCCTTTTTTTTCTGCATATCCAGCATTTGGGACTGAAGCTGGCACATAGTAGATACTTAAAGACTTATAAGTCATTCTTTAGTACAGTGCCTGGTGGATAGGAAAGTATGTAGAAAAGATATAGCAAAGCAAGTCTGACTGCTATCCTTAGGAAGATCTGTGGGCAGGATTGGCCCTAGACTGGTATCTGGGAACTTGTATTTCAAGTGGGGTCCCGCCATCCCTAGAACTGATGAGAGTGGCTCAGTGTGCCTCAACCATTTGTACAAACAGTGTAGTTTATGCTGAACACCTGTTTTTCCCCCTGAGAGACTTGATTCTGATACATGCTAAGCAGAGGGTACCTATGTGACCAGCTTCCAGTAAAAGCCCTGGATATCAGGGCTCTAAGGATTTCCCTGGTAGACAGCATTTCACATGTGTTGTTGTAATTCCATGCTGGAAGTATTAATCTGACTCCATAAGTGAAAGACTCCATAACTAGAAAGACCCTTAGAAGCTTATGCCTGGCTTCCTCTGGACTTCACATCATGCACCTTTTCCTCTTTGCTGATTTAGCTTTGTATCCTTTCACTATAGCAAATCAGAATCATGAGTATGACTATTCTGAGAACTGTGAGTAGTTCTCCTAGTAAGTTGCTGAAACTGACTTTAGGGACCCTCAACACAGAAAAGAGGTTTTAGATTTTTTTTAAATGAAAATTAAACAAATAATCAACATTAAGGAGCTTTAGCAGCAAGAGACAGGCCCCCTAGTCACAGAGACTGGGCTCAGGAGCAGCTCTGCAGTCACTGGGAGTCTTTGGGACATAAGTGAGACCATAGTGTAAGATGATATAGGGCACTTTCCAGGGGGCTGGATGTTCTGAAACAATAGTACAGTGAGTGTGGCTGTTGGTTGCACATCCTATATTGAAGATTAATGGTTAGTTCATGTAAAATGAGAGCTTTACATGTGAGATATCATTTTGAGAGCAGTATGTGCTAGCTCTGTGCTAAGCATTTACTAGGTAAACTTCAATGTTGGTTTTGCCTAGCTCCTTAGCACTGCACTGTGGATTTTGGGTCTTCAGGCATCCTTCATAGGGGCCACATTTGCACTGGAGGCTGAAATAAGGATTGAGGGTGTCAGCTGTGACTCCTGGCTGCTGCCCTGACATCAACCTTCATGGGGTTGCTCTCCATATGAACAGAAGTCTGGGTCTTTCCAGAACCTCAGCTATTCTAGGAATCAGTGTAGTAACTCATACCTCTTACATTGGCCCCCAATATCAGTTGCCCCTTCCCTCCTTACCCTCATGCTAAGCTCCATGAATGGGCTGTGTCTTCTTTCAATTAAAATTTAAGTGTCCCCATACAAAATCTTCATATAGGCTGGTTTAATTTTCAGCACTGCAGGAGGAGTTAGGGACACAAGATCCTATGGGGTGATGGAGCTGAATCCAGGGAGGGGACAACTTCTCAATTAGATGGCTTGGGGGCCAAGGTGTCTTCATCTCCCCAAGGTTGTTCTGTGTGGTGCTCAGCAATGACTAGTTCTCTTCGATCTCTTTTTCTGCCCCAAGGACTGAGAAACCCTTATATTGGGATGACAGAGCCATCAGATCCAAGAATAATGGATCACAAAGTTGCTGTGTAGAGATCCAGATGCCCTGGAATAGCCCTCAATCCTGAGACAGATGTTTGCAAGAGAAAAAAAAAGTTTTCAGGTGTGATTATGCACAGATTATGTTACACAGCAGAGCCCATCCTACCCTAAAATACCTATTTTCTCTGTCTGTCCTGTTCTTTGTCCTCTAGCCTCCATGTCACCTTCTTAAACTGTGCTATCTTATAATCATTCAATTGCCAAATTTTAGCTATTTTGACCAAATTTTCCATTAACCCCTTTGTAATAAGGATTTAAGATAGGGATTTTGTTATGGGGGGAGGGTGAGGAGGGTACATTTTGTTTAATTTGTACTAAAAACTTCTAAAAAATTACAGATTACATTTCTCTGGTCCTCTGAATGACAATCCTTAATTTGTCTACAAAGCAGTTGTACGCTGGTGTGTCAGGCTAAGTCCCCAAGAATGTCACTGTGCTATAGAGGACAGCTTTCTCTCTTTGCCATTTGTCTACATTACTGATTCATCCATCATCTGTTCACATTATCCGTCCATCAACCATCCAGAGTGGGGAAATGCGCCATCACCAAATTTGGTTCGTCTATTTTAATGTCTTCTTTCTTAGCCCATTTTTCAGGGAGCTCCTTTTCAAATGCTAACAACCTTAGATTAGCTTTAATAGCCTCTCTCATTAATTGTCTGACCAGAGTAAAAATATGTCTTGAGAGACAGATTTTACTTCCACATGCCTCTGATAATGTCAAGGCACTGTGCAGCATCTTTAAGATTGCAGCCGACCTCAGAATACAAATTGTTCTTTCAGAGGTATTTGACTCTGTTCTTAGAGTAACTGTAATCTCAGCATGTCAATTTTGACATTTTAGTTAGTAGGCACTGCACATTTTTTATAATGTAGGGAATTATTAATGGTATGTAAGAAGAGACACAGAAATATCACCCAATGCCATTTACATCTATTCCATCAAAAGGATGGGCAACCATCCATCATGGAAGGTTTAAGTGCCCTTCTGCCAGGGGTAGAAACAGAGACAGCAGGAGCAGTATTAACTAGACGACCCCTTAAGGCCCTGTTCACTTTTAGGAGCTATAAACTATTGTATTTCAGAGCTAGAAGTACCATTTCAGATCATCTTTTTACATACGAGGAAACTGTGTCCCACTGGGGCAATAACAGCTGTTATGACGAGGCTGAGTCCAGAATCTGGGTTTTCATTCAACATTCAGTGACTTTGATCACCCATCATGTGCCAGGCTGGGGCTAACACCGTAAAAAGAATAGTTTTCCTTACCACATGGGGCTCATCCCTACTCTTTCATTCGCTTCTCCCTATATCACAACAAATTGTTTCAAATTTGGAAATGGTTTTGCTTCTAGACCATTCTTAACTCTGAGATGCAAGAGTGACCTAATGTCTTTTGCACTCTGATATTCTTCTCTCAAAAAAATTCACTTCTTTAGATTTTTCCATCTCATCTTATTTATCAATGCTGAAGCTCAATCCTTAACTCCTTGTTGCATCAGTGGGTTTCTCATATCATCTTTATAGATGAGAAAACTGAGACTCAGAGAGCTGAAATTACATGCCCATTTTCCAGAACTAGCGAGCATGTGAGTTGCAATTCCATGCACATCTGGCTGATTCTAAAGCCTTCACCATCTTCTCTTTAAACCCCTTTAATATTTTAGTTGAATATTTTGGGGGCACTACTTTCTAGAAAATCATACTAAGTAGAGAATCTCCTTCTTAAATTCTTTTTTCCCCAGGGCACTTTCATTTGTTTTGAACTTTGGGGGAAAAGATTCAATAAAATTTTAGGGGTAATAACTCCTCTCAAGGTAGAAAAAGATGATTTCAAGGTGGAAGAGCAGTGGGTGTCAGAAGCCTAGGATCCTAAGTCTGTGAGTAGGAAGGATGACCAAGAAGGTCAGACTATTTGTTTGAGGACTACCCTTAGTGAGTGAATTCTGAATGGCACAATGGGGCTTGTTGCTATGGCACCAAATAATTCCATATTCAGTGCAATGGAATCCCCATTTGTGTTCTTAAAAAATTAAAGCAGTTTTATGGATATTAAATGTTTAAGTGGCTCCAGCAGCTAGAAAGAAAAATCGTCTTATGAATAAAACAGGCCAATGCCTGATTGCTTGCATGGAAAGTATTTGAAAAATGTGTTTGCAGAGTTCAGGGCTTGGCAGCTTTTGTTTTATGGTGTGCAGTGATAGGAGGCAATGGATGAATGAATATATAAATGATTTTAGGTAAACCACAGAATGTAAAAATTGTGGGAGGGAAATTAAATTTACTTCAACATGTTTTTCCTGAGCACTTATTATGAGCTCAGCAACACGCAGGGCTTCTGGACCGTGCAGAAGTAGCCCCTGGTATGGTGTGTGACTTCATTCTTCTGTCGTCCGTGTATTAGCTAGGATGACACGAATGTATTTGGCTGTGTATCACATGAATTCCAAAATTCCAATGTCTTTAACACAGTGGAGTTTTTAAAAATCAGGTTTATTGAGGGATGATCTATACATAGCAAAATTCACCCTTTTTAAGCATACAGTTCAATGAGCGTTGACAAATGTTTACAGCTATGTACTCACTATTATAATTAAGATACAGAACATTTGCATCACTCCAAAAAGTTTCCTTGTGACCCTTTAGAGTTAATCTTCTTAACCTCCAGAAACTAACAGACACTGCTTTGACTTATGTTCTTGTGGTTTGCCTTTTCGAGAATATTATATTAATATTATGTTAAAGCTAATATATTAATTAATATGCTAATAGACAAATTTGGTATATACTCTTTTGTGTGTCTGCCTTCTTTTACTTAGCATGATGCTTTTTGAGATTCATTCATGTTGTTGAATATAGCATTCCTTTCCATTGCTGAGTACTATCCTTTTTGACCTGCCACACTATATTTATCCATTTACTAGTTAATAAACATTTGGAATGTTTCCAGTTTTTAACTATTATGGATAGAACTTGTACGAATAGTCATGTATAGATATTTGTGGGGATAATAAAATAAATTTTAATTTTTCATGTATGTGTTCAGTATGAGTTTTCCCAATGGATAGACTGCCTTTTTTTCCTGAATGGTAATTTGAGGATCTAGGCTTCTTTCGTCTTCTGGCTCCCTAGCCATGTAGGGGCCTTGGACCTTTTTGTTTCTAGTCATTGGAAGGGGAAGGGACTTGGTTGTTACTACTCCAGCCCAGTAAAGACATAGCTCTCTTGTGCTTCTATTATACTGGTGAGAAATAGACTTGTGGCCGCCACAGGATGCAAGGAATATCCCGTAAACAACTCTGTATTATGGATAGGGGTGCATGGAGTTTTGATTAATCAATATCTATTTATAACACATTTTTTTCCAGCAAATATTTATCACAAGCCTACCAAATATCAAGCACTGTGCTAGGTGCTACAGATCAAGCAATGACAAAACAAACAAACAAACAAACAAACAAACAAACAAACAAACAAGAAACCACCAAACCAAAAAGTCTAACTCTTATCATCTTGAGTTTATAGTCTGGATAGTTTTCAGGGAACTACAGTGTGTTTTTATGTCCAGAAAAATGTCAAACGAGTAAGTGTGTTGTATCAGAATGAATGGGATATGGGATAGGTACAAGAATTATAAAACAAATGAGGGAGAAATCACGGCAAGTGGGTCAGGAAATCTCCTTGGAGGAGGGAAGATTTCATCTGGCCCCTTAAGGATGTTGGAAATGTAGACAGGTGGCTGGTGGGGGCGGCAGGGGGGAGAGTGGGAATTTCAAAAGTGATAAATGATGAGAAAAAGGGAATGTTAGAAGCAACATACTTTAGGTATGCCTTTCTAGAGGTGAGTAAAGAAATTTACTCCAAATTTCCTGCTTTGTTAAGATGTCCACACACTGACCTTTAGGCCACAGCACAAAGCTCATTTAAGTTGCTTTCTACAGAAGTTCTATTCCATTTCACTATTTTAATGACTGCTGTTCTGTTTTATTGATGGTGATTGAAAGTTTTAAAATGTGGAATTGCATACCCCGTGGTGGTGAAGTTTTTCATAAATTGAATAAGTAGTCCTATCGCCTAGTGGGTGTTTTCTAAATATTAATAGAATTGAATATATTAAGATAGCAGGAAGAAAGTTGCTATTCTTTCTTTTACAGAACATTATGGAGAGAGATCATGCTGATTACAAATTAAACCATTGACTGTTTAAATCTAGAGATTTCTGAATATGGTTGACCTAATATGTCATGATATTATTCTAGATTTGGTGTGAGACACAGAAATATCTGATAGGTAGATACTTCAGGCAGGATAAGATGTAATATAGACAATTAGATGCTTATAAAATTATTCGAACAGCTGTAGAAGCAGCAATCTGGGGCAACTGCTATAGCTTTGATCTGGAAAGTAGGAAACTCCTGCTTCTAGTGTAGCCAAAGCTGCCACGCCCATGGCACAAGCAGGTGACAAAAAGTGTACCCTGGAGTTCAGACACTAGTGCCCTCCAGGGGCACCTGGGTGGCTCAGTCAGTTAAGTGCTTGACTCTTGGTCTTGGCTCTCTGGTTGCGATCTCAGGGTTTGTGAGTTTGAGCCCCGTGTGGGGCTACATGCTGACAGTGCAGAGCCTGCTTGGGATTCTCTTTCTCTGCCATTTCCCAACTTACGTTCTCTCTCTCTCTCTCTTTCTCAAAATAAATAAATAAATAAACTTAAAAAAAAGAGAATGCCTCCACCTCTGCTTGCTTTCTAAACATCACATGATTTTATCTTACCCTCAGAGCCTATATTTCATCTACATTCTTAGATCTAAGGAGGTCTACAAAATGTAGATTTTAGTCTTTCAATGCTCGTGATTTAGGGCAAACAGAAGGGGATGGCCATCATTACTAGGCACTAGTTGATAATACTCAGTCCAATGATCATATTTATTTTTCTGATTCCCTCAGTTCTGTCTTCCTTTATGGCAGTTAAAGAGAAAGATTTTTATACAGAAATATCATAGAAAAAGAGATATTGAAGACATTATTATTATTATAAATATGAGAGTTCTTATATTCATATCTCATTACATTTTTATAAAAATCTGTATTAACTGTAACAGCCATGCTTAGTTTCCAGATATTCTGCATCCTGCACACACTGGACTTCTTCCTCATGGCCTCTCCTGTGCTTCTCACACATCTTTGCTGTCTCTTCCCCCACCCCAATTTTAAATCAACAATTAGGGAGCTATAAATATTTCACTGAAGATTAAGTTGTATGATGGGGAAAAAGATTGTTATTACATCCTACTTAATAAAATTGCTTGTTGGATCCCTCCGTCTTCCCATGATTTCCTCTCTCCAGTCTCCTTCTCTCCCTGGGGATCTGAGAAATCATCTCCTTTGTGTCAAGGAGTGTACTTACCTATCTACACTCTGCTTACCTATCTACACTACTCAGCAAAACAAACCTGGATAGTTAGCAGAACTGTCACTATCAATTGTCCCTCAAGCATGGCCTTTTGCCAAGAAGGTGGATGGGTAATGGACAGAGCATTCTTTTTACTTTGTACCCCAAGTGGTTTTCAAAGTAATCACCCAACAAAGTGGTAAATTCTTATAGAGAAAGTCTATCATAAGTAAATACATTCTAATTCTTTTGTTGCACGTACTATTTTCCTCCTAGAACAAGGGTCTGATAGTCAACATTTTAGAGAAATTATCACAAACTATAATTAATTCTACGCAAAAAATAATAATTATACAGCATAAATCTCTTTTGGCATGAAGATTTTTAAAGTATATGTTAATTAAACAAGGTACTACAAAATATGATTTAACTAAGATACTGTGACATATTTATATTTAATGCTTTTTCAGATTTAAAGCACTTTTAAGTCCCTGATCCTATTTGAACACTACTATCATGTTATAAATACACAGGTTTTATGTTTTTACTAAAATGATGTGCTCTGTAGTACTGAGTTCTGAGGCTATAAAAATTGTGGCCAACTTTTTTTCTTTGTTTTTTATTATGGAGCATCATGAGGCATGTTCTCTCTCTCTCTCTATATATATATATATGTATTTCTTCTTTATATATGGTATTTAATAATCCTGGCTCTATCCAGGCCCATAAAAATAATGATAATAATAAAAATACCCAACTTGGAGTGTCTGCTTTGTACCATTTGCTTTATAGACATTATTAGAATCCTCAAAACATTACAAGATAGACAATGCAGTATATGTATATACATGTGGAGGGTTATTTAACTTACCCCAGACCAGAAAATCAGTAAATACTGTGAATAGCATTCAAACCCAGATTTTTTGCTCTTTCTTGTCTGTCTTATTTCTTATCCTATAAACAGAATCCAGAACCTCAGTGTTTCAATGCAGTTTAACAAGGAGTTATTGGGTGATAATAATTGTTACCTATCGTGTGGGGTCCACTTCAAAACGAAAATGTAAGGCCCTTTGTTAAACTGTTAAGAATTTCAAGATGGTGGAAGGAGAGCATTACAGTGAGTGCAGGGTCCCGATGAGACCCATTGTGACTGCGCTGCTCACATGTCCGTAGTGCCAGCCCTGTGACAGCCATTGTGCCAGGCTCTGTAGATACATGTAGGAATAAGATGACATCCTTCTGTTTGGGGTTCCATCCTTCTGGTTCCAGGGGCTGTGGAAGACTTTCTTCTTTGGAAAGAGTCAACATGCTCTTTAACTATCCTCAGGGGTGACAAATCTTGTCTTTCTGAGGGATAAGGTTTCTTGAAATAGCCAAATTCACATTGCTACAGGCTTTGTCAATAACTTGAGAGAACAGTCTGGGTAATTAGTAATGAAACCTTCAGTTGAAAACAAAATGTGAGTCTAAAGAAGGAAGCTTGATTTTCTTGCAAGGCCCTGACCTAATACTGGATATCTGGTTCAATAAAAAGGCTCCAGAAATATTGGCAACCGTGAAACATTCTCAGAATAGACAGACTGTATTGAAAGCAGTGTTGATTTGGTCCCTGCAAGTAGGCAATAGAAGTTGAAAAATACTATCATTTTCAACACCTTAAAATTACACTTATGTGGTTGGTGATTGTTACTGTGGTGTTTTCCTTTAAAAAAAAAATTTCTCCTTAGCACTACGCTTTGTGTTAACCAACTAGTCTGTTTTCATTAGAAAATGAACTAGTCTAGTTCATTAGAGACTGGTCTTATTGCAAATGACTAGTTCAGGAACAAAGGTGAATGCATGAATTTTGGGCAAATATAAAATGATAGAGTTGGATACCAGCCTTTGAAGTCGTCTGGGCTTTGGAGACCGTCTCTTTCTCACTAACGAGGTTGTGAGGGTCAAATGCAACGTGTTTGGTAATGTGCCTTGTAAAGTGGAAAACTAGAAAAATATAAGGAATTATATGGCCTCTTCTCATTTTACAGAGAACAAAACTCATCTCTCTGGCCTGATCGTCTGTCTTCTGACTCTCTGCTCCTCAAGGTCAAGCTTTTATTGGCCGGGTCCTGCTCAACAGCCGCTGCTGGGGCGCTTAGTTATAATGCAGCCACTATCTCCTCACCACTACAGGAGCGGGGCCCTGTTTATTTTCTGGGTGATGAATGGGACCTGCCTAATCCTTTGGCTTCCCCACTTTCTTTGCCTGAGTTAGAGGCTGGATGACTCACATTTATAGATTAGGTCAGCTATGAACTGGATGTGTACTGGCTCAATGAGATGAAGAATGGCCTCAGTTATTCTAAGGTTTATTTTCCCAACCAGGCAAGGGAGAACAGTTTCTCCAAGTAGGTAGGACCATCATCAGTAGCTCAGGCAGCTGTCAGTTTTAATCAGCCTGTGATGCAGTGTTTGTCTATAAACAACTACAACCTGAGTCTCATGCCAGCCCAGGGAATCCCCAAATACACCGTCACTCCAGTTATGAGATCCTCTGTTCTCTCTTACTCTCAGCCTCTTTCTCTCTTTATATAAACACTTTGGCTAAAGCAGTTAGTGGACTGAATAACCAAGACCCTTCCTCTGTTTACTTTATGGATTTTCGAATGTGTGTGTTCCTCCTGTGTGTGTGTGTTCCTGTGTGTGTGTGTGTGTGTGTGAGTGTGGCTATGATTGTCATGGTCTGAAGAAATGCATTATTGTTCAATCAGTTAAAGGAAAGGAAAAAAATATCTCCCTACCATCTTGCTATTTATTTTGACATTAATTTTAAGCTTATTCATTATTGTTAAGATATCAAGATTGGAATTCCTGACAGGAAAATGCAAGGTCGATTGATTCAACCTTAAACAATTAGAGAACTTATATTATTATTATTTTTTAAACAATAAAGTCTGGTCCATCTTACCATCATTTTACAAGCTTTTCCCCCAAACAATCCTATATTTGTGAAATTACTCTTCTATAGCTTGAATCAATACTTTAGTTTTTTTTTTTCTAAATAGGGTTCAGTTCAGTACCTTGAGTTTTTAAATACTTCATCTTTGTTATGAAGGATTCAGATTACATCAAGTTGGAAATCTTGGCTTTGAGGAGTTGGTTTTTAATAGGAAACAACTGGCTGAATGACCTCCTCCTTTTCTCAAATAAACTGATTTCTCAAGCTATCCTGAGAGTTTTATTTCTCTTTGATTTCCCTCACCAGTTTTTATCTTATCTCTCTGGATAATCAAATCCCCATAAATGTAAAAGCCTTCTCTTTTCAAGTTGCTGCCATTGAGAACATGACAGCCCTCTTATCTCTCCCCCTGAACTGCTTCCTTAGTTCATGCCAAGATTCCATTGAAATATGTGTTTTCTTCTTCTTTGTTATGATTCAATGCTGATGTTACAGTGTGTATTTGGGGATATGATGTGTATTTAACTCAAACTTGGGCATTTAAATAGTCTGAGTTAACAACCTCACTGATAAGGATTTTATGGAGATCAACCAATCAATCAAAAATATTCATTTAGCTGCTGATATGACTGGGAGCTAAGGCACATAGTAGGAGGCATATGAGGCCTGGTCTTTAGCTGCTTCTGAGAAAGGTTTCTATCCTAGTACATGCAGTCCTAGAAGTTTAAACTGTGGCTCTATGGCTCGAGGGGGGGGGGGGGAAGGCTATTTGCTACTTTGCATCCCTTGTTATGCAGACACTCTACTTTGGGTCTGTTATAGCATCTTTTGCTGGTGTGACATTTGCTGGTGGTTGGTTCCCTTCCATATATAGACAACTCCTATTTATCTTTGGATGTTGAACAATTAGCACAGTGCATGGCCTATGCAATCAATCCCTGTGACTGAATGATTGATGCATGCCTAAATATTTTGCAAGGTCCACTTTCACCCATTTCTGAGCTAATACTCACCGTTTAGAATCCTGTAAAATTCTAGTCCAGCATGATCCCTACCAGAGATTAAATTTGTGATTTTGTCTTTTTTTCTAAAAAGAGGTGCCAGAGATTTTCCTGGGCTGCCTTTAAATAGAATTGGTCTAGCACACCCATCCTTCTCTCCTCCCTAGCCCAAGGTAAACAAGTGTATATTTGATATTTTATTCTCCCTTGGAGAAGCCAAGTTTTACCGTTCATCAAAGAGGATGGCCTAAATTGATTTGGATTTCAGGGCCAAAGGAAGTAGCGTATGGATACTGAGAAGGATGGAGAAGGGAAGACAGAGCTGTGTTCCTCATGATGGCAGATTCCTGAGGCCACTTGCTTTCTAAGCTTGGTTTGTAACCCATGAGTGGCTGGTGCCGGAGAGGGGGCAGTACCACAGAAACAGTAGCATGACAGTGCCCTTACCTCAGTGAAGTGGCGGCCCCCACCCCCTGCTGTGTTCTGTGGACCGGCTCCCCTGGCCTGTGTGGAGCCTCACTTGTGTCTATGCTTTGAAGGTGCCTGCTGATCGGTCATTCCTTCCATGCCTGAGGCTTGATGCAGACACATGTAAATCCCCCCAGTTGCTAAATTGTGAATTCTGCTTTATCAAGGCTCTCTTCGAAGATACTTCTCACCAATTTCATCTTCCATATGTGACTCTGGGGCTGTGGTTTATGTCTCCTCTTCTGTGGGTGAAGGTAGTAACAATGGTAAATTTTGAGCTGGAAAGAGATAAGGCAAATGGAAACTCCTATTAAAATATGATCACCTCATTTTAATGGGACCAAAAGAAAGACTTTTCTCTGCAGTAGAATAAGCATATTTGTAAGGACATAAAATGCTCAGGTCCCCAGATGCTTCTAACAAAGGGAGTATTTACCTTTAATGTCTAGTACCATGAATATCCAGTCTGCAAATGTTTGCTGTCCTGTGTTTACTCTTCAGCACCCTAGTATTTTTTCATTTCCTATTCCTTTTATGATCACATCAGTTCACAAGAGAGGGTGTGAAGTTTGTTTCTCGCTGTTGATTGATGAAAGTTTAAACTGAGGGATCACTTCCAGGAGTGTCTGTATTTCAACAAGCACAGACCTGTAAACTAAAGAATTAGAGTTCAACAAATGACTTTCAAGCGTTGGCCAGTGAGGCCTAAGATATGTTGGAATTATTAGACCTTTTTGGCTCTCCTAAAATCTGGAATGTGGGAAATCATCTACCCCAACAGAATGGTTTGTAACATCGCTAGTCACAGCCATGTTATTTAAAGCTCTTATTGACATTAAAATGAGTTTATATTAAGTATATCTGTGATAGCAAACCTCCATAGTAAAGAATTAGCCTTGAAATGGGTCTTTTGGGAAATGGCTGCCATAATGTTCCCATTCTCTTCATCACCATATCCAAGGGTTGGAACTGAAGCTGGGAGAGGTCCCCAAGATTGGAAGCTGGTGTTTATGTCTGAACCCAACTTGACTTCATAGGAGTCATGCTGGTTCTGAGGTGGAGGGACTAGGTGTCCTTCTTGCTGGCTCATACTTGGATCCCTCAGATTAGAGACATTAAAAATGGTACAAAGGAAGGCAGAGAGGACTAGGAAGAGAAATCCTTACCTTGATGTTTTAATCAACCCCCTTTTGTCCATTAAGTCACTAACAAGGGTTCCTTTCTTACTTTTTGGGATGTCTCCAGAGTGCTCCATTTGAACCTGTTCACTCCATCCGTTTTGTCTTTGTTAATAGAGTCCTGCAGGGATTTGGTTCTTGCTGTTGATGATCATCTTAGTTGGACCTGTAGCTTCCAGGTGGTCCTTCATACATGAAGGTCACTTCTTTAGCACACCAGCCCCAAATATCAGGACCTCAATGTGTTTAGAAACCTGGATCACTACTTACCCAAATGAAGAGGTCAGACCAGAGGTGGGAAGTAGAATAAGACAGTTGTAATAGTTTTCTGTTGCTAAGTAATATACAGATTTAACAGCTTAAAACAACACAAAGTTATTATCTCAGTCTTTGTGTCAGGAGTTTGGGCATGGATTAGCTGGATCCTCTGCTCAGGGTCTCACCAGACTTAAATCCTGGTGTTGGCTGCAGCTGTAATCTCATTTTAGGCTCAGGATCAATTTTCAGGAGGGCTCACCTAATTGGGTTAGGCCCACCCATGATAATCCCTTTTTTGACTCAAAATCAAAGTTTAATTACACCTGCAAAATTCCTTTACCTTATAATGTAACATAATCACAGGAGCGATATTCCACCGTATTCAGTGATCCTTCCCATACTCAAGGGCAGGGGATTATGGAGTACATGTACATCAGGAAATGGCAGCAATCTTGGGGGCCATCTTAAAATTCTGCCTACCACAGTGGTGAAAAGAGCATGATCCTGGGAGGCAGACAGTCCTCAGTTCAAATCCTGCCCTTGGCATTTACTATCTGTTCAGTAATACCAGCATTCTCATACCTGACCTGTCACATGAGGCTCTCATTGCCTGCTGTGCAGTCTTATTGTGGAGACCTGAGGCAATGCATGTAAAGATCTAGCACAGCGAGTTTTCCATAAGCGGTGGTACCATAATAGGAAGGGAAGATGCTGGTCTTGGCCAAGGAGGGAGGGGGTGGAAGAGTGGAAGAACAATAATGTGGATATGTTATGAGCCTAATTACTGCTGAAAAAATTTTCAAAGGCACTTGGAATATTGAGCAGCATCTGCAAGTCTATGTAAAGAGTGGGAATTCGCAAAGTGATAACTGGGTAGTTTCACATTTATGTTTATGTTTTCAATTAGTTCAGCCTAAACCACAAAATTCAAACAAAGAATATGTGAAATTCTGTCCCAGACCATGAAAACTTTAAGCATTTGATTACAGGGGTAGATAGAATGAAATGATTTTATTTTTGTAATAGAGTTTAATTTTTCTATTTGTAAAAGTAATATATGCAAATTATATAATTTGGGGCCTACGTATAAATATAAAGACAAGTGAAATTAATTGTTTCCTTCCAGTCTTTTCTCCTTGCAAAATTTGTTATATTATTAGTATCTTTCCAAAATACAATTACATATTCTTCTTATTTATCTTAACATTAGGTCATAGGCAGGTCTCTCCTTTTTGACAACTTTTAAATTAAAACCATCATTTTAGATGGCTGTCCCCTTCAGAAGTTGCAATTTTACATGAGTTTCTGTGATTATTTGATTAATGTCACTCCTTCCCAGCTAGAGTATAAATTCCATAAAAATAGGAACCAGGTCTCTTTTGCATCATTGTTGTATCCCTAGTACCTAATAGTACTTGGCACATGGCAGATAAACAATAAATATTTGTTGAAAGACTGAAAGGATAAATAAATGACTGTATCTTGTGGATGTGCTATAATTTACTTTGCACTCTATTCTTGTTAAACACTTTTTTCATTATTATAAATGAAGCTGTGAAGAACATGGCATATGAATCATTTTCCATGTGTAAATTGGTTGCTTCTTTTCAGAGTTTGGAATGCAAATTAATCCTCCAGTTCCCAAAATGCAATGTACGAGTACCCACCCATGAATATTATGTCATTACTAGAGGTGTTAAGACATAGGAAAGTGTCTATAAGTTTTTTGATGGAAGGAGATGGTTTCATTGTATTCTCTTGGTTTGCCAATTTTAATGTAGGGCATACTGGCTATTGATGGCTAGTGATTAATAATAGGATTTGACAGGTAAAGCCCAAAGTTGGTAATCTGTGAAGATGTTCTGTGTTGCCCTGGTGACCCCCACATGCTTGTGTGGTATCTGGGTGCAGAAAAAGAGATCGTTTTATGACGAGACTATAGTAGGCAGAATTCTGAAATTGGACCACAAGATTCCATGATTTATCTCTAGAACCTTTGAATGTAATGAGCTATTACTACCATGATTATGACATGTTATATGGCACAGTTATCTTTAAAATAGGGAGATTATCTGGGTGGACCTGATCTAATATCATGAAATCCTTTAAAAGAGAAAAGTCTTCTTGGGTTGATGGCAGAAGAGGAAGTCAAAAAGATTCAAAGCATAAGATGCATATGATGTATTGCTCGGGGCTTAAATATGGAGGGGTCATCTGGATGATAGCCAGAAAGTCATCTGGATGATAGCCAGCAAGGAAATAGGGAACTCAGTCCTACAACCAGAAGGAATTGAATTCTGTCAATACTCTGAATGAGCTTGGAAGCAATTCTGCTCTGGCACCTCTAGATGAGGGCCTAGATTGGCCAATGACATGATTTTAGCTTTATGATATGTTGAAGATGGAACCCCAGTGATGCCATGCTCGACTTGTGACCTGTAGAACTGTAAATTAGTAAACAGGTGCTTATTTAAATTCTCATTTTGTGGCATTTTGTTAAGATAACTAACTTGTAATAGATAACTAATACAAGTAGTTACTTTAACGTTAAGCCCAGTGAAGCAGACTCTCAGCAACATAAATTCTTCTAGATATTAGGTCAATCTCAAAATTATTTTTAATCTGATCTCTGTTCTTAATTATTAGAGGGTTGCAATATATTTTACCATTTTGCAGGGAAAATTACCTACTGCTATCTTCCTGAGAAATCTCCAATCATTCAATGTAAAATCTCTTACAATGTCTAAAGGTGATACATTGAAAATAAAAAGGAAGTGTTTTTGGGATATCTGTTAATAGTGGAATACTGAAGTGGTTGTGTAAATCCCTGGCAGATAACAACCCATCTCCCATGGCTATGGCTGTGGAAAATGGTGGTGGGTTTCCTCCAGACTGATAAATTAGATATACTTAAATACTAAAGGAATAAAACTGGAAATTTTAAAGAGAAATCCTGGCAGCACAAGAATGCTGAAAGAATGAGACCCAGATTTAGAGCATAAAATTTCCAAATCTATGGCTGGCAGTTAACTAAACATGCCTTGGATGGGGGAGACTTCCAGTAGCATGGCAAAAAAGCAAGCAGAAAGTAGAGATAAATCTACTCTTGAAAGATAAATCTATGTGGAGCCATTTCTGTGAGTTCCATGCTTTTCTTAATTGAGTATATTTCCCAACTACGCACATATTGAGAGGTAGAAATGTTAAAGGGTCAAAATACAGAGCCAAAGACTGACAGAGCAGCTAGAAATGCAAGGAATCCTTAGAATCAAGGGTACTACAGAAGGGTGAACTCTATTTCTATTCAAAATAGAAATAGAGTTTCTTTTGGTTGAGTGTCAAATTTCATAGGCAAAGAGGTACCCATGGGATTCAGGCTCAAAATGCAGTGGGAGTACATAAGAACAGGAAATAAATAGCTGAATATAGTGGGAGAAGAAGATGTTTGTAGTAACATTCTAGACAAAATAACTTCCTAACAACAAAAACCCAATAATTTTCAGAAGAACATAGCCAAATCCAGCATTGTTACAATGTATTACCTATAGTGCCCAATTTTCAACCAATATTACTAGACATCTATCACTGTGTAACAACTTTCCTCAAAATTTAGTGGCTTAAATAACAACAAAATATTTATTAGCCTATATGGCTAGATCTGGAAGTGGCATGGCTGTATGGTCCTTGCTCAGGGTTTCATAATATTGCTGTCAGCATGTTTGCTGGGTCTGCAGTCATCTGAAGGCATTATGGACTTCAGGATTCACTTCTAAGTTTAATTGCATGGTTTTTGGAATGTATTAGTTTAATCTAATTTCCAGTAACTCAGGTAGTGGAAACAAATCCTGTTCATTGGATAGTCAAGAGTCAGTAGTGAACATCAGAAAGCCTTGGTCAACTTTTTTATAAAACTTTAAATCATGTGTTGTAACTTTAAACAGAGATTAAATTCATGTAAAACAGGTGTGTGTGTGTGTGTGTGTGTGTGTGTGTGTGTGTGTGTGTGTGTAATCTTCATTGGGATTGTAGAATTTAGTGATGTTTTGGTTTTTAAAGATTTTTTAAACAGTTATTGAATAAATATATACCAACATCTAATCTAGAAATAGATTCTTGAGCCATAGTTTGATTTTATAATTTGAATCTCAATAATTCTGGCAATTAATCCCTGGAGTCTGAGTTTATGATCTCTTTGTTTATTTCAACATATTTTTAAAAAGTTTTTTAAATAATATTTTTACATGTTTATTTATTTTTGAGAGAGAGAGAGAGACAGAGACAGAGACAGAGAAAAAGAGAGAGAAAGCACAAATAGGGGAGGGACAGAGAGAGGGACACACAGAATGTGAAACAGCCTCCAGGCTCTGCACCATCAGTGCAGTGCCCAATGTGGGGCTTGAACTTACGAATCATGAGACCATGACCTCAGTTGAACTGACTGAGTCATCCAGGTGCCCCTAATTTTTTTTTAATGTTTATTTATTTTTGATAGAGACAGAGCATGAGTGGAGTAGGGTCAGAGAGAGAGGGAGACACAGAATCTGAAGCAGACTCCAGGCTCTGAGCTTGAACTTATGAACCATGAGATCATGACCTGAGCCAAAGTCACATGCTTAACTGACTGAGCCACCCAGGAGCCCCTATTTCAACATATTTTGGAGAAGATCTCTGCTATTTATTGTGTGGCTGTATATAATTTCTCTGAGTCTCAGTTTCTACCTGCATAATATTGAGATAATATAGTATGCATTCATGGGATTGATATGAAGTTTCAATGAGGTATCATGTGAAATATCAGTGAGTGTGAAATACCAGTCTGCACAGGGTAATGACTCAACCAAGATTAGTCTCCTTTTTCAGTCTCCAAATCCTTATCATAGCTTTATTCCCCTGGTAGAGGTTTTCCTGTTTCTCAGATGTTACACAGCAATATAAAATAATTTTGGAGAATCACTGATCCCCTTATTCCACACCTAAATTATGTGTCCTTGAAGTTATTCAGAATCCCTCTTCTGGGAAACAAATGATATTAATGGTGGTTGTTATTAAATAGGATAAAGTAGGGAGTATTTATTCACTGGAGTATTTAAAGCAATTCCTAGTAGGAGTTGAAATGACTGTTAACTAAAAATGGTAGTTTTTCCACATTGTACTGTATTTCCCCATGACTGCAGTTTTGGTATTGCATATCTAGTCCCTGAAAAATGTTGATGCTATCAGACATAACTGTCTTATTTCTCATCACCAAAGATGGTTGATTTGGATACAGTCAGAATAGAGTGTCCAACCCCTCTCTCCCACTGTCCCTGCATCCCCAAGACTGCTTCCATTCTGTTTGTCTTCTTAATTTCCTGAATCCTGTTGCCTCTTCATTCATTTCCATGACTAAGGTGGGGGTAACTAGATACTTAGAAAATATGTATTTATTTCCTATTCTTCAAGGATTACTCTTTTTTTTTTCCCTCCATGAAAAAAATGTTTTCTTTCTCCACTAACTCTTCTTATTGGCACACACATGTATGCACACATTAAAGCTCTATCCTCTGATCTCCCCCCAAAAGTGTAGAAGAAGAAAATAAAGGTCAAGTGCCATGAATGAAGTTGAAATTCATCTAGAAAGACAAGAAATCATGCAATTGGTTCCCTAAAACCAATCCCCTGCCCTGATGATGATGTGAACATGAATAAAGGAAACAAAAATGTTGTCAGTGCCTCTCTGGTACTCGGAAACTTGTGTAAAGATTCAACCATGAAGCTGAGTCTAGAATTATTTCACAGTTGCCTTCCTCTTGTCTCTTTTCTTATTTCAGTTTTTTGGAAGGACTGATGTGTGGATGTAATTAACTTTTATAATATTAGAATTGTTCTGACCAATTTGTCTTTAAAATGTGATCCTGACTAGCTGGTTGATGACCCAGGGTATCTACAGAATGACATTTAATTCGGAGGACTTTAAGAGTGCTTACAATCTAACTTCCAGCCATCTATAGGCTCAGAAGGCAGCTTTTGTCTCCACAGGAGGAGTGGCAGAATATCAATTACCAGCTTGGTAGATAATGATGGAGGAACTTTATATGGAAAGAATTCATGTGTACAAGGGAAACAATTGAGAATGAAGGTGTCGAATTTCAAGAATGAAGAAAGAATTCTAAATATATCATGGCATTAAAACAATAATAACAATCAACTAACCAACAATTAAAACAGGTATTTAAAAAGGAAAAGGAAAATCTGAATGGCCCTCAGATTTCTTTGTAACATTAGATGCCACAAGAGAATGAAACAATGATTACAACAGTTCAATGGAAAAGGTTATACTCCCTTCCCCCCATTCTATCCTTAGTTAAGTTGTCATTTCATTTGAAAGCATGCAAGAATTCTGGACTATATCATTTATGCACATTTAAAAACAATAAAAATTCTTTAAAAAGAAAGAAAATAAATGAACTAGTCAAGATAAATGAATACAACAGGAAAAGAACAGCAAAACAAATACAAAGGAGTAAGAACGACTCAACAGAGATTTAGAAGACAATTTTATAAGTTAGAAAACTGAGTATACTTTATATTAAATTCCAAGAGCTTATTTTGTGAAAAACAATAGTATTGACAAAAGATTGTGTAATTTAATTAGATTAAAAAACACATATACACAATTAGCAATGACAAATATAAGCAAAATAAATAAATTGTATAGAAATAATTTGTAAGATTCTAGGCTATTAAACTTCAAAGTCTCATTAAAATATATGATTTTATGACAAATTACCAAACTGGCACAAAAGAAAATAAAAGGTATCAATATCAGGAACTCTAAAATAAATCAAGAGATTGTCTGAAGAATGAACCCCAGGAAAAATGTCAGCCTGGATGGTTTCACCAGTGCCTTATGGTCCTTTAAGAGATAAATGATGCTGATATTATTTAAACTTTACAGAACACAGGAAAAGAAGACCCTTGATGTAATTTTATTTATTTTTTTACGTGGGTAGTGTAAGCCTTGCAGCCAAAACTTGAAAGAAATGGCAGAGAATAAAAACAAACAAAAAACTTGAATTCTTTTATACATAAAACAAAGATCTTAAATAATATATTAGAAATACAAATCCAGCAGTATATTCAATGAATAATTCACTATGACTAAGTAGAATTTATTCTAGGGAAGCAAGTATGGCACAACATTAGTAAATCTATTAATATAATTCATGATATTAGTAGGTTAAAGGAGAAAACATTTTCATAGCTGTCAAATATGCATTTGATAACATTTAACATTATGATTTAAGAAACAAAATCTTAGACTTTAGGAACAGATGTATCTGTCTTGAACACAAGTGAGGTTGGGCAATTGATCTCAAGTGAATATTAGTTCCCAGTTTACTAAAGACACACTAGATTAGATGAGATCAGATGAAATAAATCAACAATATCTAATGTCATTCTTACTATTTAGCATAGTTTGGAAATGCTATTTATGCAAATAGAAATGAAAATAAGAGCAAATAAAAAAAGTACAAGGATTGGACAGAACAAAGTCATTATTTATGAGAATTATAATGAGATCTGAATGAAAAACTAATACAATCAACTGAAACCACCTATTGGAAGTAATAAGGGTTCAAAAGATTTCAATAGTTTTTTTTTTAATTTTTTTAACGTTTATTTATTTTTGAGACAGAGAGAGACAGAGCATGAACAGGGGAGGGACAGAGAGAGAGGGAGACACAGAATCTGAAACGGGCTCCAGGCTCTGAGCTGTCAGCACAGAGCCCGACGCAGTTCTCAAACTCACGACCGTGAGATCATGACCTGAGCCAAAGTCGGACGCTTAACCGACTGAGCCACCCAGGCGCCCCTCAATAATTGTTTTTTAATAACTGTTTTACCATATAACACCTATCATTAACTAGAAAATAAATTGGAAAGCAAATCTCACATATAATAGCACCAAAATGAACAAATTACCTGGGAAAAACTTAACATGTCCTGAAGCCAAAATGGAATTCTACTATGTGGCTGTGTCCACCTTTGGGAAAAGACCAGTTCCAGCTTTGGTTCTTCCCCTTACTAGTGACATGACCAGTAAACCAATCCTGATTTGCATCCTCTTGTGTGAAACTGAGAGAATATCTCATAAGGGTTTTATGAAGGTCAAATGAGACAATGCACCCAAATATGCTTAATAAAATGCTGGCACATAGATTATTATTGAGAAAATGCCAAAACTCTACTGACACATGGTAACAATCCATCCTGGGAAAAGTTTATCATCTGCACAGATACATATGCATAAAGAGTATGCATAAGTATGTTATTCATGCTTTTGTTTTAATCAAGAAAAACCAGAAACTATACATCAAAAACAGAAGATCAATGACATATTATTTTACATATAAATCACATAATATTAAATTCATTTAAAAATATGATATTGTAGTACATCCATTGATAATATGAAGATTGTCACACAATACATCTTAGGACAAGCAACTACAGAATTTATGATCTTATTTTGGTAAAAATTCTATATATAATCAAATGCATTTAACTGTAAAATAAAAAGAACAAAGATACACATTAAAATAATAATAATTTTCTATGGATTTTCAGACTTCAGGCTCTTGGTTTTTGTTTTTATTATCTGGGTTTTCCAAGAATTCTATAACAAACATTAATTCCTTATATTAGTAAAAAAAAAAAAAAAAGTAAGAGACAGATTGCCTGATGGCTTCTCTTGCACACTGAAATCGTTTGTCAAATCCTACAGGCTGACTCCCTCTCTCCTGACAGAGCTTAGGTAAGAGCTTACCTGTCAGTCTGTGTGTGTGTGTGTGTGTGTGTGTGTGTGTGTGCGCGCGCGCGCGCGCCCATGCGCGCGTGTGTTTTAATCTACGTTCTTTGGTGAATTAAATGCCACCCTTGTATGATTGACACATTTCTTTACATATGTCAATATCTTTAGTCAGAAATTGCTCTGACTTGGGAACCAATGTCTCTTTGATGTGATTTGTACATCTCAGCTCTCATCATTCATTTAACAAATATCAAGTGACCATCTAGATATTCTGCTAGGTGCTTGGTATGAGCTGTTTGCTGGGTGTCCTGGAGGGATCCAATAAACAACACCACTCTTTCTCCATGAGGTTTCTGAACCAACTGAGAAATAAGACAAAAGAGAGAGCAGATGGAGAAACAAAACATGTTTGCTAACTTCTTACCAGCGGACAGCTGGTAGTTGGAGTCTGAAGAGCACGCATCCTCTCCCACCTCACTGCCTGCCACTGTCTGGGTGGAGAGGAAAGGAGAGTTCACATGTGCATGTGTAGGAGTGTGCAGTAGCTCCTCTCAGTTGAGATCTACAGGTAAAAACTTCTCTTTGGAAGACATTTTCTGCTTGTTCTGAATAAGAGCGATGAAGGGGGTGGAGAGAAACCAGGTGTGTGATGCTAACATTTTTTGTTGTTGTTTCTGTTTGTTTGTTTTTCCTGTGGAAGAAAAAAACCCCAGGAGGTATGGAAACACCTCTCAGGGAGGTGGTGGTTGTCTAAAACAAAGTGTGCTTCTAGCTTCAAAGTCATTCTGCCCCTCCTAACCAGTATTCTTTTGGGTATCTTCCTGGGATCTCTGGTGAGCAGTGTAGATTATGCCCCTGGAAGTCTCTGAAAGGAGGCAGAAGAGTATATTAATTAAACTAACTCGGAGGCCACTCTATGCACAAGGCTGAATATTCATTGATTCCCAGTTCTATTTCCCATTCCAAATTATATCTAGCCATATTTTCCAATATGGCCCACCAGAGATGCTACTATAAAATTAAATGACAACATTAAGATATTCCCAATAATAAAATGTCAAGAACATAGACATGCCCCAAATTGAATATAAACACTCTCCCACTATCAAATTCCTGGGGAGAAATTAGTCTAAAAATTAATTGCTTTGCAAGTTCAAGTGCAAAGGAATTAAAGTCAGAAATCAAATTTGGTTGCCCTTGTGAATTAAAAGCCTGATGAAATCAAAGTTCTCCCCCATTTCTTATTTTGCTCACTTTTAGCCAAAGATAGTCTTTTGGGTAGCATTGAGGTTCTTCCAGCAGATTTTACTAGAATGATTATGATCTCTTCAGGAGCTCAGAAGATGAATTAGTCCAGTGCCAAATCTGTGATGAACCTCATTTTTTAAAAGACCCCAAGTTAGTAAGACACTGATGATTACCAGCACTGGTCTCATCCTCACCACATTTAGAAAGCGAGCCTAACAGCAATAATTCCAGGCAAAACTGTTTGTAGAATATAGTCTGTGGTGTTATTCAAGTCCATGGCAGAGACCCAGTGGTTATTGAGAAGGATAACCATGAATCCCAATTTTCCTGGCAGTCCTCATTTTGCCAAAGTAATGATCAATAGACCACTTCTACTCTCATAATCTCTTTGTTTGGAAAATAAATTATATGACCATCCTATTGGTGAAGGAAATCTAGATTTTATTTATTTTTATTTTTTAAACAATTTTTTATGTTTATTTATATTTGAGAGAGGAAGAGACAGAGTGTGAGTGGGGGAGGGGCAGAGAGAGAGAGACACACACACGCAGAATCTGAAGCAGGCTCCAGGCTCTGTGCTGTCAGCAGAGAGCCTGATGGGGGGCTTGCACCCAAAAACCACGAGATCATGACCTGAGCTGAAGTTGGATTGCTCAGCTGACTGAGTCACCCAGGTGCCCCAGGAAATCTAGATTTTAGCTTGATTTGGAAGTCACTCAATTTATGCCAGTAGACTCCAATTTTTGGAGTCTACCACCTGTTAATTAAACTCAACTGGGAGTAAAACCTTCAAGCAGGAGCTTAGTTTGGGTAATGTGCTGCTATCATATTCAAGGGAAGAGTTCCACCTACTTTGTGTCCTCTCTCACTTGATTCCATTTAGAAATTTGCCATGGTGGTATAGCCAATAACGTGGGTTCTTTTTATTTCCTTTGAAGTATTTTTTCAGTTTTTTAAAGATAATTTTTTAGAGTAGTTTTAGGTTTACAACAAAAATTGATAGGAAATTATATTTCTCTAATGTTTATAAATATTAAGCATCTTTTCATGTGAGTATTTGTTATCCATATACCTGTTAAAATCTCCTGAATTTGGAAAGTTCATTATGTATTTTGGATGCAAATTCTTTTTTTCAGACATATGGTTTGCAAATCCTTTCTCCTTGTCTGTGGCTTGTTTTTTGTTTATTTTTTAGTTTGTTTTTTCCTTTTTCTTAATAGAGGTATTTGAACAGCAGACATTTTTAATTTTGGTGAATGCATTTTTGTGTGCATAGTTCATGATTTTTTGGGGGCCCACCTAATAAACCTTTGCCTACACCAAAGTAACAAAAACTTCTATATTTTCTCCTAGATTTTTCTTTTTTCTTTTCTTACTTGCTTTTGGATGTTCAGTTATTCCAGCACCATTTGTTAAAAAGACTATTTTTTCCTTATTGATTTACTTTGTACTTTTGTCAAAATCAATATATGTGTGGGTCTACTTCTGGGCACGCTATTCTGTTACATTGATCTATATATCAATCTGTATGCCAACACCTCACTCTTGTGACTACTATAGCTTTAGAGTAAGTATTAAAATCAAGTAGTATGAGTTTTTAAAATTTGTTCATTTTCTTCAACATAGTTTAGACTTCTAGGTCCTTTGTTTTACTGCATAATTTTAGAATCTTTTTGTCTTTGTTCCTTTTGTTCATTTTCCAAATTCCCTGTTCAACGTTCCAGAAACTAGAGTTTGAACTCATCTCCTTCTGCAAGACCAGAAAGGCCTGGTATTCTGATTTATTACCTGTAGGAGAGTAATTGTGAGCACATGCTCTGCATAGATAGGCAGGTGCCCAAGAAAGAAAAAGAGAGAGAGGAAGGGTTGGTGTGTAAGTCAAATGGACTTCTAAAACCAAATCCTAGAACTAGGCAGATTTTCACCTGAGTGTTGGGTCAGACAGGCCTCCCTCCATTCCCAGAGCAGAGAGGAATGTATCTTATTCCAAAGAGACAGAAAGAACCTCAGCTATGCATGTTTTTGCCATTTCCCTCAAACTCACTAATCACTCATCATCTGGGGGAATGAAGAATGGGTGAAGGGTTGAAGAGAGAGAAGGAAAGTATGATAATGTACCTGCTGCTACATGGAAGCTATATTCTCCCCACCAACACTGAATCCATTAGCAATGAGTGGACAGCCTTATTTTCTATTTCCATGTACATGGGGAAACAAACAGTGTCTTTATGTATCTCGTGAAATAAAGACTCCTGTATGTTGGGGGAGAAGGAGTGTCCTTTTAGAAACAAGTGAAGTTAGTCATGGTTTGTAGAAGATAATTTCAGATAATTTTATTTTATCTGAATTCAAGTGACATCTTCATCAGTTATTGCCACAGAGAAGGACCCTCAAAATATTTAAGGAGTGTTGTTTTTGTTTTAAATAAGCCTTAACTATAAGATACTGAGATTGATTTTGGAAAAAAATACACCAACTTCTACTTACAAAAGTAGTCATGGGGTAGGTTTATCCTCTTAACCTAAATCAGTTTCATTTCTCAAAACACAACTTCTCCCCCAAAATATCTTCCCCAGTTATTTCTGGTTTTTGATGGATGCCTGGTATGTTTCTGCCTCTGCCCCACTGAAGCTTTACCATGGAGCTGTAGCTGAATTCCTCTGTGCAGATGCCAAGACCTGAGTTAAGCTACATGAGTGCCACATAGCTGGTCCTTACAGTGATACATTGTCCACAGGATAAAGACAATGCTTGCCCCGAACTTTGTCTTCCTGGCCCTGAAGAAGCCTTTCCCTTGTAGGTTTCCTGAAGTTTTTATGAAAGTCATTCTTTCAATTCCAGAAGCTACCTGTCTTTTATGAAAGCTCCCCACAAACTTCTTTCTTCTGTCAGTTCTACCCTGTTCACCTCAACAAAATCCCCAAGAACCCTGAAGAACTCAGAGACCACCAGTTTCTAAAAAGACTTTAGGCTTCAGTGAGATACTCTTCAGAGTTAATTTCTCTTGTCATCCCACTCTCAAAATAGGAAGCAACCAATGAGATTTAAGTGTGTTTATTTGTTTACAACTTCTTCGTCTACAGCAACTCACTTTCACTAAGGGTATTATCTCAACAAGGCATTTGTGTTAATCCTCATCATGAATTGAAATGAAAGACCATTTCTTGTTCTTATGTTTAGAAGTAGCCCATGGGTATAGCTGCTTGCCAGAAAGCCCTGAAAAGCCTCATGTCTGTTGATGTAGTTTTTGCCTTCAACTTCTTTTTGAAACATGAGAAATTTGGGGGAACTCTGATACAGGAATGAAAAAGAATAGATGATAACATTTTGGGAGGTGTTTTCTAGAGACTGAGAAACAGCAGCCTACATTTGGTGCTTACCAAGTGCCAGGCAATGAGCTAAACTCTTTATACTTAATTTCTCTTTTCCTGTTTTATTTTTCTCCATAGAATTTATTGCTTTCTCAAGTAATACTGTAAAAGTTTTTTCATTCATTTTGTTTGTTGTCCTCTAGAGGATAATCTCAATGAGGGCAGTTTATTGTCTTTTTAATTTTCTGCTCTATCCCTAGTTTCTAGATCATGGGAGTCACTGAAAAGTTACCTCAATAAGTGTCTCATGCAACGCAGTAGATACTATGATTACATGTATGTTACACATAAGAAAATAGAGGTTTAGGCAGTTCATGTACCTTGTACAAAGCCATATACTTAGCAAATAGTAGCATCAAGAATCAAAGTCAGGTTCAGTTACTGAATTCATGGTTGAACCACTTGTCTACACTACCTCTCATCTCTCTCAATCCTGACAATGATAACTCTGTGAGACAGATACTACCCTTATTTTATAGATGAGAAAGTTGAATCCCAGAGAGGTAAGGAAATTCGAATTGGGTCACACAGCTGATATATAGGGAAGATAGGTATTGAACTCAGGTAATTATGACTCTAAAGTCCATGTACTTTTCCCCATGAAGCATTGGTGGGAGGCTTTAAAAATTAGTGTGGTTATACATTTCAGGTTCAGGGTATGATGTTGTTGAGAATAATAAACACTCATTGTGGCAGCAAACAGAAGCTAACCATAGTTCAAGTCAGGGGTATGGGATCCTCATGTTTTATGACTCAGAATCTAGATTTCCTAGGGGTTTAACTCTTGCCACATGGTGTCTCAGGGAATAGGAAGGCTGTAAGCCCTGTTTGTGTGCTCACCACTCCTTGTGGCAGAAATATATCTTTCCCTTCCCAGCTAGCGCCACTAACGACAGATTTGTTTGCTGTCCATTTACTAGGATAAGTCACCGATCTGAGTCCAGCTGGGAAGCTGTACATTAACCAGCAAGAGTTGTGAAGGGTGCTGTAAAAATGATGAGGGAAGTTACTGAAGGCCCTCTCCAGGCCCGGAAGCTACTAAGGATGCAATGCTCTGTATTCTGTTTTTGTACTATTGTAGGCATGGGAAGATAAATATCAAGTACTCTGAAATCCACCTGTCCAGATTCCAGCAGACACAAGCTCTTTAGGGAATATGGTGCTTAAGAAGTTAATAATGTTTAGAAATTCCAGAGCTTGTCAGAATAACAAATGCAGCCAATAAACATTCTAATTAGTTAACCTGGAGAAAAATCTTTGCCACTCTAGAGTGGACATTTTCATATTATCCTGAATGTAAATATTACCTTATCATAGACTGCTGTTTAAATGTTACTCTATATCTTTTCTTGGGTTCAGACACTGCTATTGACTATGCAAAAAGCAGCAGAAAAAGACTTAATAAAAAGTGACAGCAGGCAGCCTCCCTGCCGGCAGAGATTAAGTGCTTAGCTCTTGGCATTTCAATTACCTAAAACTAATGGAATAAATATTTTACAATATTATTGCCTTTTGGGGGGTAAAGCACTCAAAGGGAAAAATATACATGAAATGGGATTTTGTTCTTTTCTTAATGAAATAATTGAAAATGGATTTAGTATCTGAATGTGATCATTAAGAAAATAAAGATACTAGAACCAGTATCAGCGTGAAGAGATCAGGACATAATTTCTTGTATGCATGGCCTTCGCCACTGTCATTTTGCCTCCAACATAACTTTAAAATAATGCCCTCTAACTATATCCATAAAACCATTTTAGCTGAGCTCAGATGATTTTATGATGGAATAAATTTATTAGGGTAAATTTTTTTTATTTTAAGCATGAGGCTAGTCAAAAATTTCCATCTTCAGAGAATATTGCATTTTGAGTGTCATGGGGTTGAGGGACGATTAAGTTTACTCTGATTTGGCTCTCAGTGACCCTGCTTTTGTGCTCTTCCTTGTCCCCTGGCTCATTTAAGGCAGGAAACAAAAAGAAGCAACAGTTGCCTGGAGAATGTGCTTTCTCAATGAAATGATACTGCTTTATTGCCTAGTGCAGGGGCTTCCGTGCAAAGATAATAATGGATCTTCCCCACTGATGTGAAATATAGGGCCCAAGATAAATCACATGCTGCTAATTTCAATGTTTGATGTTTTTGGAGATAGGGAAATGGCCTATTTTTCCTTTAGATATGTCATTATTTTCACTAAAGTCAATAAAATAATGTCAAATCTGAATTTGCAAATGGGTAGCATATTCCATAATGTCACATTATATCTGATAAAGTCCATTAGTTTATAGCAATTGTTTATAGAATTTATCACTAGTGTGTGTGTGTGTGTGTGTGTGTGTGTGTGTGTGTAAGTAGGAAAGGTTTATGATGGAACTAAAAATTCAGAAATACCCATTATCTTTTAATAGGCCTTTCCCTATTCTGTTGACATGCCCTATGCTCATGGCAGTTTCTGGAGACATCCTGACAGAGGCATGGATTTTACGTGTTTTTTGTATTTGTTATATAAGTGATAACAGCAGATAATTTGGTTATTGAAATTATAGCTGTATATGTGGCAAAATATCACTTCAAAAGAAGGCTCTTAATATTTTGTCTATTCTTTTTTAACTGAGGATTTGGTATACTGGCCAATATACATGGGATATTTATCTTTGACATTAATGATCTGAAAAGATTATTTGAGCACTTAGGGAAAAATGTATACTTGAAGAAATAAAAGAACTTGTTGGATGCTGGAAAACAGCAAAAATATTTTTGCTGAATGATATAATAAATTTTGCAAATTAATATAAAGTAAATTATTACATAATTTTTATCCTACAGACTAAAAACAAAAAATCCAGTTGTGGCCCAGTTAGATTAAGGAATCACTTAAAATCTGTACAAAAATCCAAACTTTAATGACCTAGAAATATAATCCATCAGCATGTCTGTTGAATTGGTTTTCTCAGTCTGTCCACTTCTCTGCAACTTGACTTCTATTAATCTAACCCAAATCACCATTATCTCTCTCTTAAAGTCACTGCAAGAAATAATCTTGGTTAGTGTTCTTCTAGCATCATTTCTCAACTCAGCAGTCAAAGTGATCAATTAAAGATGTAAATCCAATCCTTTCATTCCCCTGCTCAGACTTTCCACTGGCTTTTCATTACCCAGAAAAGTTAAATCCAGCCCCTTATTATCTTAACAGGTCCTGCTACCTGTGGTGCTATCCCCACCACCTTGAGCACCACCACTCTCCAGCGTGTTCTCTTCAACACTCCTGGTCACCTTGCTTCCTCTACCTGGAAAGCTCCTTCTCTAGACCTTGGAAGGTCGTGTTCCCTCACTTCCCTGTATTCTCAGTTCAAGTTCCATCTCTCCTCAGAGATCTCCTGGACATACACTGTCTTAGCACATTTCTTTGCAGAAATTTTCAGTATCTGATATTTTATTAATTAATTAATTTATTGTCTTACTTCTCACTACATGTAATCTCTGCAAAAGCAGGGCCTTACCCATCTTATTCACCAGTCTCTCCTCAGTTCCTAGAATAGTGCCTGGTACTCTGTGTGTTCTCAATGCATATTTTTGAATGAGAGAATGAATGGCCTTAAATATATTCCCGGAAACTTGAGGACTTTTTCTCTATCTGAGTACAATACAGCCTGGTCATAACTCAAATCACTAGAATATATACTCTCTTCTCTAATATGTTGATTTGAATTCTTAACTGGGAAACACTTTTATCCAATTGAGAGTGGCTAACTATAAAATAAAAAGGGGTGATATGAAAACTTTTGTGATATTAAAATCAGTAACATTTGTTTATTTTTGGTGAAATGATGACTGAGAGTTATTCTCAATGTGTTGTAGATTTCCCATGGCAACAATTACCCTGTGAACATGATACCCCTGATGTGTTTTGATTTTGAAGCTTCACATTGGGAGTCATGATCATCTATTGGATTCAGGGTTTATTATCCCACATTATTTGGTAGACTGATAGGATCAAAATTGTGGCCAAGATTCCATCCGCACACCACCCAAGGTGCAACCCCATCCTACATGCAGATACACCTCCAATAGCCTATTAGTTTTTTTCTTGTCCATATTGATAACTTAGGAACTTAGGCTTTGAGATAGCTGCCTGTTCTTTCTTTAATTTTTTTTTTCAAGGTTGAGGCCATCTTTCTAGGACCTTTTTCATACTCTTTGACCAATATTCAAGTTACACCCATCTATTTCCAAAAATTTCCCTCATATGTGTTTCCACACCTGGGACAGTTGGTGGCTTTTACAACTGATGTTTCTCATTTAGTACTGAGGATGTTGGTTGGAGTGCCCTAAAATACTGAGAGTCTTGGTTCTTAGAAGTTCTAGGAACTCTGTTATATAAGGCAGAAGCACAGATTCTTTGTGAAGAATGAATGACAAATGAAGTAAATAAAAGAAATCTAATATAAGTTCTAGGAAAGGTCTATATTTATATCATCACATTGATGGGTTTATACCAACTGCATTTATTGGGACCTAAACTTATTCTTTAAGATTTCCCCTCAAATTCACTGAGTGAAAAATTCTCCATCTCTGAATGGTGTTGTTTACATGGTCATTTGGACCTGTGATTTCAGTTGGGTGTCCTCTATATAAATTCATGTCAATAGTATTCCACTATGCTGGGTTCATTTCATATCCCTGAGTCTCATAGGATTTATAAAATCTCTTGAATATTTCTAAGAGATTCACTGACATTAAATCATATATATACTATTGGTAGCCAAACCATATGGTACAGAAAAGTAATGAACTGACAGATAGATGAAACAAAACACAGATTCTAGAAAAGATCCCAAGAATATTTGGGAATTTAGCTTTTAAGGAGTGGAGAAAAGGTGGATTATTCAATAAATAATTATTTAATAATTTATGTTGAAATAAGTGGCTAAGCATTGAAAAAGCTGAGACCTTAAAATAGTTCTAGATGAATCAATAACTTAAATGTAAAAATCACAATGTATAAATACTAGATGAAAATATGGATATTTTGGTTATTTTGAGGCTGAAGTAGGGCTTTTAAAGTATAAACCACAAAAGACAAAGATGACAGATTTGACTACTTAGATGATAAACTTTCATATGGAAAAAATCTCATGAAACAAAGTTTGAAGAATGAAAAAATGGGGAAAGTATTTGCAATGTGGATCAGGATTAATTTCTATAAAATATTAAAAAACCACATTTCTTATAAAGCATTAAGAAAAAGATTACTATCTTCCTAGAAAAAAGTGTATAAAGGACAAACAGGTAATTTACAACAGGATAAATAAAATGGCCAATAAATACAGAAAATATGTTTACTATTCCGGATAGTCTATAAAAACAACAATAGCTTCCCCCCACCATGTGTTAGATTTGCATATAAAAAAGATTGATAACACAACATGAAGATAGAATACAGAAAAATGGACACTCTCATACACTGTTAGTAGAGTACAAATTAGTACAATATTTCTCAGTGGCTGTTTGTCAGAAGGCACCAAAAGAGAAAATTTGAAGCCTTTATGAAACAGGAATGGTTGTAAGAAAATAATGAGCCAAATGTCAAAAGATAAATGTTTAATAATGATCATTATAGCACTGCTTATAATAGTATCAAAGAAAATACAAAGTTTCAAGTTCAGTGTCCATGAATAAAGAAACAATTAAATTAGATGTAGTACATATGTTTATTGAAGAATAGTACACAACTATTAATAAGGATATCAGGTGACAGTAAATGACATAGAATAATAGCCATATAACATTGAATGAAAAAGTTAGCTGCCTGATGACATGTATGATATGATACCATTTATTTAAAAGTATGAACATACACATATGTGTGACCAATATGACACATTTTATGAGCTTATGGTTCAAAATAAGATGTTACATTTCCTTATAAATTCTTAAATTAAAAGGTCCAAGTCTCCAGTTGGCCTCTAACCAGGAGGCCTTTTCCTCTTGCTAGGGTTTCCTTTCCCTTGATGGCCTCAGGAAGTTACCAAGGTGCTTCTTCTCACCCACAGGGTCAGTTACAAGAATACTTCTGACTCATAGCCATGTTCCTTTGAGGCTGAAGATGCCCACAAATATAACTAAAAACTGATTCCTTTGTTATTTAAGTTTATTTATTTTGAGAGAGAGAAAAAGATCACTAGTGCATACATGCAAGTAGAGAAGGGGAGAAAGGGAGAGAGAGAGAGAACCCCAAGTAGGCTACACGCTATTAGTGCAGAGCCTGACTTGGGGCTTGATCTCACAAGCTGTGAGCTGAGCTGAGATCAAAAGTCTGACACTTAATGACTGAGCCACCCAAGTACCCTAAAACTGAATCCTTTGGATATGGCCACCAGTTATGAAGCCAAAGACTTGGGGGTTGCAGCTTTTTTCTGGATGGTTGACATTGTCAGATCCATAGCTAAAAAACATCATAATTCCATTCAAGTCTGATGTGACCAAGACTGAATCTCTAGCTCTAGTCACTTCTCCTGGCCCTAGAGCAAATTCTTTCAAGAAAGCACAAGTGAACCTCTGGGTAAGTAAAAGAGGAATATTACCACTTATTCAGCTCTGGACAGCTTCTCAACCTGAGCCCCCATAGCCACTTGTAGAGCAAGCCAGGTGTGGTGGGTTCTAGTGTCTACCAGTTGCTAGTCCAATCCCTGGTGCCTGAAAGCACCAGGTCTTGTTTTTGTCTATCCCTACAGGGATTTCTTTACAGTGGTCTTGTTGACCAGACTGGATCAACCCAATAGGTTTCTGTATCTTTCAATCTTAATGAAAAGTGTCAAGCTTTGAAATTTTGCCTCCAGAAAGCTCTATTTATAGCATTTTTCTTCACATATCTCAATAGTGTTCAAACTATGGGTACTAGTAGTATGTTTGGCAAAGAAAAATTATAACTAAAGTTTTGATTGACACCTATACCCTCCAATGGGAGAGAAAGGGCGTTGGGGACCGAGTGAGAAAGAAAGAGTTATTTAGAGATACATTTTCACCCAAAATTCTATTGCATTTTTTCTAGGTGATAAGATTTCCATTGATTTTTTGTAGTATTTCCCCTTCAGTTTAGTTTAAAAAATGATCATGTATAACATTTAAAAAATAAAGATAAACTATATGCAATTTCTCAAACCTCTTCATGCAAATTCTTTCTACCAGAGCTTAGGCAGTCACTCAATGTTTCTAGGCTTCACATATATGAAGTGGAAGAGTATGATTATTTGTCTATAGTTCAAAAAATGTCCCATTTCCCTAAGAGAAATAATTCACAACAGTACCAATATGGCAGGACGTTCAGAGATGGACCATATTTTGAAGTGTTCACTTTACAGAGGAGGGGACAGAGCTCCAGAGAAGGTGAACAGCTTCCTTAAAGTAATACAAGTTACCAGGTTAGAATTAGGACCACACCCAAGTCTTCTGGCACCCCCAGTAGGTGACACTGCATTCCATCTTTCTCTGTGCCTATGTATTTTTCACTTTAAAAATAAGTAGTTTACAAGATCGTCTTCAAGGTCTATCTCTGCTTTAAAAGTCAATGACCCTTGAAAAATTTAATGATCTGGAAGACGCATGAGACAACTTGGAATATGTTGGCATCACTAGTTCTTATTGACTTAAATGATCACATTTAGTCTGACCTACTTCAGAATAAGATCTTTTGTTTAGCAGTTACAGAGATTTATTTCTTTTTTTTTTCTAGTTAAAACGCATTGGAAAAAATGAGGCCAGTCCCTCACTATTCAAGGGAGCTCTTATTTCCCTCTTTTGCCTATTAGACTGAGGAAGGTTGTAGGATTTTCCATTGCTATCACTTAGGATATATTTGTAGAGCATATTTTACCTAGATTGCTTCAACAAACTCTTCAACCCTCCCAGCAGTCATTAGCTTATTCTGATCTTTTGCTTGACTTGTTCTATTCTACCCTCCCTACCTGAGACCACATGCAACTGAGATGGCTTGATATGTCTGGCCACTCTTTATTGGTTTCACTCAGATGCTCTCCAGGGAATTCTTTTCACAATGATCTGTTGGGGGCATTCTTTTGGTCTGTAGATTTCAACTGAAGTCATTCAAACTCTGTTTCATCTTAATAGTGGATTTCTCTCAAACATGCACATCATTATAATACTAATATCATCCAAACTTTTCAAAAATGAAAGCTTTCAAAAATCACAGTGTTAGGATTGGAGATTGGAGGGCAGTGCTCAGGAGGAAACACATGGTGTGGCTGGGACAGTTGGTTACCCTATCAGAACTCAGATGTAGCGAAATTCGGATACCAATCCTATGTTCTACCCTCCTCCATCATTCTTTCCTCCCTCTCTCCCTTCTTCCTTCCCTTAACTTTTTTACTAATTTAAAACAATTCAAACTGTATGAGAATAACAGGAATAAATGTGAAATCAAACTTCAGAGGGTCCTCCATACTCCTTTCTTTGGTTGTAGCCACTAGCATTTTGATATGTATCTTAGCAACCGATTTCCTATTTATGTCATCTATATATACGTATAAATGTATATAGAGGTTTTCCTTTTTGTATTAAAGTAAATTGTGATGCACGTAGAATTCTATGACTTTTTTTTTTCATTTAATAAGCCCTGGATTTTTTGATAACTAGATATAGATATACTTCATTCTTTTTAATCCATCCATGATACAGGTATACTATATTTAGCTATTTCCCTAATAATGAATATGCAGTCTTTTTTCAGTTTCCTGTATAAAAAATAATGCTACAGTAATTTCCATTAAGCACATATGCAAGTCCTTCCTTACAATTGTGCTGGGTCAAGTTTATGTGCCTCATCAGGTTTGCTTGGCTATAGTTTTCAGCTGGACGCTGCTCAGTGACCTTCTAGCTAGCTTGGCACTAACTGTATTCTTACACATCAGTGCCAAACAGGGGATATTATGGACGTGATGGATAATTACTCTCCCTTTTTCCACTTGATGGATTGTTGCCAGGTACAGTGCTTTCACATGCCCTCTCGGGAGATGTGTGGTATGACTGAGCAACCAGCCTTTTTGGTAAGGCTGTGCTGTGGCCAAATTCATAATATATCACTCTTTATTTGCTTTCCTCCCTTCCTCATCTCATTTCCTTTATTCCCTATTCAAGCTTCCTTGAGATTGTACCCCTGATAAATCAGTATATGTATATTCTGCCTCAGGCTTTTCTTCTAGAAAACTTGGGTTTAAAAAAATATATATTGTAAAAAAATAGAATTACTGGGCCAAAGGTATGTGGATTTGTGCTCATTTCATTACACCCCCCTACTTTAAATTAAAAAAAAATGTTTATTTATTATTTTTGAAAGAGAGAGTGTGGTCTGGGTAGGTGCAGAGAGAGAGGGAGACACAGAATCTAAAGCAGGCTCCAGTCTCTGAGCTGTCAGCACAAAGCCTGATTCGGGGCTTGAACTCATGAGCTATGAGACCATGACCTGAGCCGAAGTCAGACTCCTAACTGACTGAGCCACCCAGGTGCCCCTATACCACTCTATTTTATAATCAGATATATCAATAACAAGTATACAAGTGTTTTTGTTTTCATTTTTCATTAATTCATAAGATTTCCATCATAAAAAGAATTATATTATTGTTACATATTGTGAAATAGTATATTATTACTTTTTTGAGCATTCGGTGGTGATAAAGAAATTCTCTTTGCATCTTCAGGTATAATGTTACATGAAATCCTTAATTTTGTAGCTAAATAAAAACAAAGTTTGAATTAGTTCTTTATTCTTCTCTGAATTACACCATAGAACATTTACTGCTCCCCAAAGAAGCCATCTTTCAGAAAATATGAAGTACCTTAAAAGAACATCACGAGGATGCTCTGTGTCATCTTCCTGTTGCTGGAAAGATATTTGGTAGTGTGCACTTTCATAAACTGGTGATGGAAAGAGAACTTGGTTAGTCTTTGCCCAAGTTTCAGTACACTGTGCACTGATAAGAAGGATGTTTTTCATCTTAGTGTCCCAGAGTGGAGTGGGTATAAGCAAGGGTATAAGCAAGTGGTTAGAATCTGGAATATCTAGAATCTCTCAAAACCTGGACATCTGAGGCTGATCTCTGGCTTGCCAACTCACCATTGTGTTCTTAGCACCATCTCCAGCAATTCTGATTGAAATCCACATTTGTAGCTTCTGGCAACTTCCTGGCAACAAGGAGTATGGTGCTTACTCCACCAAATCGTTTACATGGTCTCGAAGGGGCTAGCAGTCCCTCTATGAGTATATTTTCAAATGAGCATATATGATTCAGAATATTTCACTTTCTGTGTAAATTTTGGGAGCATCAGATAATCCTTAAGTTAGGGATCTGGATCTAGAGTATGACAGGCTGGGTCAGACACATTCCTCATACACGCATCCTGTATCATTGTTTGCCATTCCTATGGAGATCGGTTCATAAAGAAAATTTCTATTGCGCCATAAAGGCCAATTTTATAACCTCTCATCCATTCCCTGTATCGCTGCTCTTTGGAGTTGGCCTCACAGTTGGGACTCTGAAACTTAGCTGGGCAGGGGCTGGAAGGAAGAGCCTGGATATCCGGGAGTGTCTCCAAGGGATGCTTATTTAGATGAGGAGGGTGGACATTACATTAGATGAATAAATGGAAATTATATTGGATTTCCATAGTTGCTTAAACTGGGAAAATTGATTATGTGCTGCTTTGGTTGATTCTCGAAACCAGTGCACTCAGCCAACTATGAGTGGGGGATCTCAACACAGATGTAGGAGGAAGGGAAATTTTTAATGGAGTGTAAATATGTCAAGAATGCTTATAGTTGCCAGCAAGCCAGATACACCTGTGTTGGCTTAGAATGAGGTCTGCATGGATTTGCAAAATGGGAAGGAACCTCATTTGAATTCTAACCAGACTTAAAGACTCTGAGGAAGCCAGGCCAATTTTATCCTATAATTGGGAAAACTAGGGCTCTCTTCAGCAGTTACCGATGAAGCACACTGCTTGCATTGCTTTATTGAGAAAACAGGAGCATTTATCTAACTGCTATCATCCTGGAAACTGTGTCTTGCATCCAGAGAGTTGTCACTTCTCAAATTGCAGTTTCCTGCTGGTGACTTAGCCAGCCAGGTCATATAGCAAAGGAGAAAAACTAAAAGAGCAAAGTACGCTTTCCATGATTCAGCATTCTCTCTGACCACTTCTTGTTTCTGAAATAAACAGAAACTTTATAGTAAAATCTAAAGAAAATGCCTTTATTTTTTCTCAAAATAATTCATGTACATGGTTACAGAAAACAGAATGGAATGGAAGGGCTTATAATGGAAAACAACATTTTTCACTGAGGTATTAGCATTTGTGACTATTCTGGAATAATTATATATGATGTATAACTTGAATGTATGTACTTTTGGCATTCTATTTTAGGGAATGTGATAAATTAAAGATGACTGACACTGGTATAGGGATCTATATCTATACATCTTTCTTTTAAATCTGGGTGGGCTCTATGACTGCTCTGAAGAAGTAAATATGGTAGAAATTATTCTGTACTGGTTTTAGGGCCCACATCATAAGAGATTATAATCTTATATTTCCTGTATCTTAGCATAATTTTCTTGGAACTCAGTTTTCATACTGTGAGAAAACTCAATCATTCCAGTGCAGACACCCATGTAGAAAAGAACTAAGGCCCCCAATGGGTGGTTCTAGATGAACTTCCAGCTAGCATTAACTTGCTGTGGTGTGAATGAACTACCTTGGATGTGAATACTTTACCTGCACATGAACTGCCCCAGCTAATAACATGTGGAGAGAAAGAATTGCCTAGCCACAAAATTGGGAGATATAAGAGAGAGTGGCTTTTTCGAGCCATTGGATTTGGGGTAATTTGTTTTGCAGCAGTAGATGGCCAGAACAGGAGTCTTGGTATAGTAGAAAAGTATAGATCTCAGGGACTTAGAGATTTGGTTTCCAATTCTCACTTCGACATTTAATAGGTTTGTGACTTTGGCAATAGCTATTAAGCACCTCTCAGCCTTTGTTTCCTTATCTGTAAAATGGCAATAATAATATATCTTTTAGAGACTGTGCTGAGAATCAGAGATAAAATATGTAAAGCGGCTATAAAATTTCCTAGAAAATGATAATAACTCAACATAGAAGCAATTATCTGTTATTCATCAAATAGTTAATCCACTTCTTTGTACCTTCTTTTGCTTAAGCAGTTCTTCCAGATCAGGATATAGCTAAAGGGAATATAATTTTTGAAAATCAATTTGGCAGTCTGATTAAAAGCTTTAAAGTGTTTATATATTTTTCATTAAGTAGTTCCAATTTATGACCCTATTCTAAGGAAATATTCCTAAATACTGGCTATAATATATCCATCTATAAAATAAGATGCTTATGTAATTTTCTGATCTCTGCACAGCACTTAAAGAAATTAATCCTGTGTATACATTTTTTTTTTCAAAGAAGTTTCTGGACTGGAATGGCTGAACATCTCTCCTCAAGGTAACACCATCCCCAACATGCTCATTTAGAAAATGTCAATAACTATTAGGAAAGTTAAAAACATATAAAATATTTTAGTAAGAAGTGTAGCACAGATCCTGGAAAGACTGCTTGGAGGAGGTAGAGTTCAAGGTGAGTCATGCAGCTTAAGAAGCTGCTTAAAAGAAGCTTTTAAGAAGTGCCTCTCATTCAACAAATATTTATTGAATACCAATAAAGTGCTAGATTGTGGGTAAAATCTTAGGTGAACAGATGAAACCAGAGCTTCTGCTCTTTCCTGGAGAATCTGGTGAGTGGCCATTTTGGGTATTCAACCCTGGTTCTCATAATTTCTATAAATATCTTCACCTTGATGTCTGTCTTGTCACAGTCTTTCTACTCAGAATAATCTCTCAATTTTTCCAGTCAAAGCATTCTGCATGACTCAGCATGAACTCTATCTCCTGCAAACAGTCTTTCTAGGATCTGTGCTACGCACTTTCTAGTTCATATGTGTTCCCATAGTGCTGACTTCTTGCAGTACTCATGTCTATGCATCTATGGCTTGTCTATGTGGTTAGGTAACTTTTTAAATGTCTGTGTGCTATTTTCACTAGATTGAAAATTCTTTTTTTTTTTTGATTGAAAATTCTTCATTTCTGCATCTTGAACATAATGTTTATGTACATATGAAATATCTAGGTTTCTTAAAATACAGATTCTGATTCAGTAAGTTTGGGATGAAATCCTAGATACTTCATAGGTAACAAGCTTTCAGGTGATAGTCTTTGCTATCGGACCTCAGACCACACTTTGGGTAACAAGTAGCAGAGTTGTAGAGGGTAGTTACCATCGTATTGCTGTTTCTCTAGCACTTTGAACAGTGCCTTGGATATTAATACATCAAAGGTATTAAATAAATATGTATGGTTGTGTGGGATTAAGGGAAAGAATACAGACCTTGGAATAATACTGATCTAGGTTACCATATTAGTTCCACTACTCAATACTCTGAACAACCATGGGCATTGTACTTATTTATAAAACAACATTGCAGGGTTTTTGTAAAGTCAAAATTAAATTATGCATTTTAAGGCACTTGGAATAATAGTGTATAACAAGGGACTGATGAAAGATAGTTCCTCTTAATGGTGATGGAGGACATTTGACCTTTTCTAGGCTTAAAAAGATTTTTTCAGTGGTCTTTTTCCTGGTATTGTACCAAAAGAAATATCTTAAGCATAAAGAAGACACTAACATAAGTTTTGGTGTGATTTTTAAAGATTGTTGCATGTCTGTTTATCAGTGCTGACGTATATCCTAAGAGATACAGGGAAATAAGAGATACAGATACAGATCAGTGCTGACGTATATCCTAAGAGTAAAGTGAAAATGTGCCAGGTGGGCTACCACATGTTGCTTCTAGTCCCTCACAATGTCAAGCTGCCTTAAAGACAATCAGACCTGATCAGTAATACCAAAAGAGACAGCAACGTCACTGTCAGTTCCTGTTACACAGGTTTCTACACAGTCTGCTTGGTACAGATAATGTCTAGGTATTCTCCACATGAAGCCCTGGCAAAGGCTCTCAATAGGATGACTCAGAGGGTGAACATGAGGAGGGTTGGCATGAAGCATTCAATGCTCAACTAATTACATTGGAAAAGGAATTGCATGCTGAAGAATTCCCTATGCTATGCTTCCTGAGTCAGCTTCCCTTATCCACTGGCAGAGCAAATGGTTGCAATGTTTCTCAGATTCTTAGTTTGTATTTCTTTTTTTTTTTAATGTTTATTTATTTATTTTTGAGACACAGAGAGAATAGGATCAGAGAGTGAGGGAGAGAGATAATCCAAAGCAGGTTCAGCACTGTTAGCGCAGAGCCTGATTCAAGTCTTGAACCCAAGAACTGTGAGATCATGACCTGAGCTGAAATCTAGAGTCGGACACTTAGCTGACTGAGCCACCCAGGTGTCCCTCTTAGTTTGTATTTCAAGTGAGAAAGTCAGTTGTCTTTCTTGCATGAACTGCATTTCAGAGCAGGAAAATAATTGGTAAAGGAGAGTTATTTATTTATTTTTTTAAAAGAATCCTAGGTGAAAAATTAGAAGAAATGATAGAAATAGAAAACCACATTTACAAACCTTAATGGATCTAGATGGTGGACATCAAAAGTTGCTAAAACCATTAGATAAGAAACATTAGATGAAAAACTTTATAATAGATGGATCAGGCTGTCATGACCTGAGTCCACTAATTAAATCTTTGCATCACTAAGAGGAGCAAACAGAACATTACCTTTATTTTGGTGTAAGGCGATAGGAAGTATACAGAAACATTATTTAATATTGTTAACAAAAGAAATAAGCCATATCTGATCCAGCCTCTAGGTCTAACTCCCAGTTTAGAGAAAATATGGAGAATATAGGCCATGTTAAATTACATAACAAGAATTTAATCAGCCAAATACAGATATTCTATAAGACAAATGATTTAGTTTTTTTCAAAAACGAAATAGCACAAGAGAGAGAGAGAATTGTTATATATTAAGAAAAACTTATGGTACATATACTCTAAAAGCAATGTGTAGACATTGTTTGGATCCTTATCCAGCAAATCAACTTTTAAAAAATGTTTTAAATAAGGGAACATTGAACTTGGACAAGTTATTAAGATATTACAAAGAAATTACAGGTATCCCCCACTTATCAAAAGTTTGCATTACACTACTTTGCTTTTACAAAAAACCTACATTAGTACCTGTTTTCTATCACCAAAAGAAATCCAAAAGGCATCTTAGCTTTTACGAAAAAAAGGTGAAAAGCAAAAGTAGTGGTCAGCATTTGTTCTGCAGTGAGCTGTTGTTAGTGTGCACCTGAAGCAGTGAGAGTGGCCCTGCTCAGCTCCTTCCTAGGAACGACACTCAGCATCTCAGCATCAAGCTGCCAGAGTTTTGAACTGTGTGAGCATCTGTGCTTTATCTTGATTTATTTTGTGCATCTGATAGCAAGATGTGTCCTTATGCTATCAGAAAAACCTAAGGGATTATGTTTTGGGTCTAGGAATGCTCAAAAAAAATCCATATAAATTAATAGTAATTGCTTCTTTGCTTTAACCTGTTTCAGTTTACAAAGGTTTTCATCAGTATGCTCTAGTTTCCAATAGCAGAGGAAACCTGTATTGTTAATTTCACAATAATATTATTGGAGTCATATTTAAAAAATAGTTAATGTTTATTTATTTTTGAAAGAGAGAGAGAGAGCACAAGTGGGAGAGGGGCAGAGAGAGAGGGAGACACAGAATCTGAAGCAGGCTCCAGGCTCTGGGCCTGGCTCGGGGCTCAAACTCACTGACTGAGAGATCATCGCCTGAGCTGAAGTTGGATACTCAACAGACTGAGCCACCCAGGTGCCCCTGGAGTCATATTTTTTACAAAACAAAACAAAACAAAACAAAACAAAACAAAAACCTTACCTGTTGAAATGCCTAAGGAAGTATTTATTGATAGAAGATTTCCATCTTTACTAGGGATCAGCAATATACAAATTCATGAAAATACAATACTTCATTGGTTATATTAGTAAAAATTAAAGTATTTGTGTTGCCAAGTGGTAGAAATAATGGGAGTAGATAAAAGCTCATGTGCTTTGTGGGAGTTTAAATAGTAGAACCATTTTGGGGAGCAATTTGTCAATATTTAGTGAAGTTGAGGTTGCATGTCCTCTATTTCAGGAATTCCAAGAATTTTCAGAATTTCCTTTCCAGCTTTGGGTCAGGTCACTTAGGCCTGGACTTCCACTTAGGGTTGAAGCTCTGCCTTCTGCTATGGGTCTTGCTGGACTTGGTTCCTGATTTAGATTCAGGGTCAGATCTCTGCCATGTGTTTAGTTTTTTTTTTTTTTTTTTTATCAATAAATTTTATTTTTTAGAGCAATTTTACATTTACAGAAATAGTACTGAGCCCATATACCACTCCTCACATAGTTACTATTTTAAATAGCCTATGTTAGTATAGTATAGTAAATTTGTTATAATTAATGAGGCAATACTGACACATTGTTATTGACTGAAATTCATAGGTTATCCACATTTCTTTAGTTTTAACCGAGGGTCTGCTTTGTCTTGCAAGGTCCTATCTGGGATACCATATTACATTTAGTTGTCCTGTCTCTTTAGGCTCTTGGCTGTGACAGTTTCATAACTTCCCCTAGCTTCAGTGTCCTTGACAGTTTTAAGGAGTTCTGGTTGGGTGTATTACAGGATGCACTTTTACTGGAATTTTTCTGTTTCTTTTCTTTTTTTTTTATGATTAGATTGAGGTTATTGATTCTGGAGAAGGAGTTCACAGAAATAAAGTGACATTTTCACTGTTGCTTAAATTGTTACAGCTTTGGCTGTTGGGAGCTCTTTCACTTGTCTATTGTTGTGCCTCCTAGGGGTGATTGGATATTTTGTTTTCTTTCTTTCTTTCTTTCTTTGAGCACTTTCTTACTTTCTGGGTTGTAAGAGGCTCCAGGCTCATCTTACATATTTCCTGCCTTAGTGCTAGAATCTGCCATTTCTACAATACACCTCGTCCCTTCTTGGAAAATGGTTTTAGAAACCAAGATCTGGGTACTAGGTGTGCTCATTTCTACTGTGGTGTCATTTCTTGTAAGCCCTGTTAACTGACAGAGCAAAAATATATGTGTGCATACTAACCAAATATTTATTCATATATGTATAAATATTTTTAAATATAATGAAGTATATCTTAGGTTAAACCTTAGTTCTTTTGGAGGTCTCCAACTCAAATCCATTACCACACAGGTCATGCTAGCTAGTTCCTCTGGCTGATAGGTAACCTTCTACTTCTTCTAAGAAAACTGGCTCCCACCATCCACCATCTCTTTGACGTTCATTTTCATTGGACATCCACAGCCAACTCAGAATTAATAGCCCATATCTTGTGGGACACAAGGCAACTAGAGTGCAGTGCTTGTGTTCAATTCCTTTTGCCTTTAGTCTTACAGACTCTACTCATTTCCAAATTTACTTTGGTCAACACATTTCCCCCTAAGCCTTTTCAATGTTTGTTTCATGTATTTTTAATGCAATTAGATTCTCTTGTCATGGTCTGCATTGTTTCTTGGGATGCCCCAACCACCTAAATGAATTGTTAAAATTTGCTTTAATTAAGGCTCATTTTTTGTATTGTAAAGTTTTGTGAATTTTTGATAAATGCATAATGTCATGAGCTATCATTACAGTATTATACAGAATATTTTCACCACCATAAAAATGCTGTTTCACTGATTTATCTCTTCCTCCCTTCCTCTAAACCCTTAGCAACAACTGAACATTCATTGTCCCTATATTAGTTTTGCCTTTTCTGGAATGTTGTATAATTGGAATCCTATAGTATGTAGTCTTTTCTCCCTGGCCTCCTTGCCTTAGAAATATGCATTTAAGTCTCCTCCATGTCTTTGTTGCCAGAAAGTTTGTTTCTTTTTATCACTGACTAGTGAGTGTACCATGGCTTATTTATATATTCACCTATTGAAGGATATGTTGGTTGTTTCCAGTTTTGGGGGAGTATAAACAAAACTGCTATAAACTTTTTTGTTTAGGTTTTGTGTAGACATGTTTTTAGCTCATTTGGGTAAGCACGACTGCAGAATTACGTGGCAAGACTGTAACTATCTTTGTAAGAAACTGCCATCTTTTTCTAAAGTGACTGTAGCATTTTACATACCTACCTGCAATTAATGAGAGTTCCTAGTATTTTGCATCCTTTCCAACATTGCATATTTTTCTTTTTTTGTATTTTAGTTATTCTAATAAGCATATGCAGGTACTGCATTTTAATTTTCCATTTCTTAATGATAAATGATGTTGAGAATTTTTATGTGCTTATTTGCCATCTGTGTATCCTCCTGTGTTTGTTCAAATCTTCTGCTCATTTTAAATGGAATTATTATTATTTTTTATTATTGAATATTAAGAGTTCTTTGTATAGTCAGTGTTTTGCCAATATTTTATCCTAGTCTATGGCTTATCTTTTTCGTCGCTAAGCACCGATTTTATTTACTTCTGGGGCTCCATGATGGATGATACAATTACGTGATATTTTTTAATAGCAATGGCAAAGCCTAGAGAGAATATACCCAATCTTGCAATCTCATTAGAAACCCCAGATTATGTCAATTTTGCTAACATTACACCGAGCAAAGAAAGTCATGTGGTCAAATTCTGCATTAATGAAAAGGGGCAGCACACTACACAGGCGGAGGATGGGCGGGAATGAATACTTGTCGACAATAGTATAATCTGTTACACCAGCCATGAACCTTTAATGGCTCTCTGCTTCCTCATTCTGTGTTTTATTAAAAAAAAATAATGTTTATTTATTTTTGAGAGAGAGAGAAAGAGAGAGTGTGGGGGGGGGGGCGCAGAAAGAGAGGGAGACACAGAATCTGAAGAAGGCTCCAGGCTCTGAGCTGTCAACACAGAGCCTACAGAGCCCAATGCGGGGCTTGAACCCGTGAACCACAGATCATAACCTGTGCCGAAGTCGGGTGTTTAACCGATTAAGCCACCCAGGTGCCCCATGTGTTTTATTTAATGATGAGTAATTCCTCATTCTGTCCAGAACACCCTAATGTGAGAAAGCAACAAAATCTTTACTTATTTATTTTGCATAATTGTCATTCCTAGACATTGTTCTGTTTGATTTCTTTCTCTCTTCTGAGTGTTTTAAGTGTTTACTTTGTTTTATCTGTTCAACTGACTGTAGGAAGCAGCTGCAAGGAAAAAAAACCTCCCTAGCCACACCAGAACCTGGCACCTTGAGAAGACAGCATGCCTGTGATTTTTTTCTTTGTCCTCTTAACCCTCAGAAGAGCAAGACTTCAATGCCAATGCCAATAGTCTCTCAAACCCCTGGCTTGCTGTCCTAAATAAGGGAATTCTACTTTGGGCTCTACAAGGTCTTGCTTATATAACACAGAAATTTTTCTGTCATGTGGGAACAAAAATATTTTTGAGTATTTCATATCTTTGATAAAAACTTAACATATAGGTTATGCATATTTTCTAACTTCAGTGAGGATGGATTTACCTCCTTTCCAACTCTCTCTTGTTCTCTCCCTCTCTCACTGTTTTGTTTTTGCTTGATAGTAGACATATCTTTATTTCGCTATTTCTAACTAGATGTCTCCCTGTTTAAGCCTTATTAATCTATGTTTTTTCTAGATTTGGGGAGTATAAAGAAAAATTCTACACAAGAAACTTGGAAAAACATCAAAGCACAGAGATAAATGAATAAATAAGCCCATTACCTTCTACCTAGAGATGACAGTGCATATATAGCATCATACCTTAGTGGTCTCATAAGTCATAAAAATCCCTGTAGGAAGGAAGTCTGCTTAGTTTAATTTAACCATATATTTAGTTGTTCACCTGATGACAAGAAAAATGCAAAATATAGCCAGATACAAAAATGATAAGTTAATTAATCAATCAAGAAATATCAGTCTAAGCCTATTAGAGATATGCAAATTGCTAAAAGAGAACAGTGAAAAAACAGTTAAGGAAGACAAAAATGGTCGCTTCAGGTAGAGGAAAGGGAGAGGTCAGGTAGGACTTTTTTTTTATCCTAAACTTTTCTGTGTTATTTGATTTTATAACCAAGTAAATTGGTTACTTTGATGAGATAAAAATAATTCATTAAAAGTAAGAATTCAAAATAAATTATTACTGAAAATAAGTATAGTTTTGTATGTATGTGCAAATCCTTTACATTTTTTGAAATACTTCTGTTATCGTAGACTTCAGCTTTTAAACATTACATTAAGTTATATAATAGAAATTAATAAGGAAGAATGCCTGAACCTCTATTTTGGTTCTATATTTAAACAACAGCATTTCTTGACATCTCTTGATATGTTGTGCCTTGTTTCCCTAATTGTTTCTGATTCTCTGGGTTCTAGATCACATCACTTAGGTCTTAGGCCCTTGGTTATGTTAGCTTCAGTACATAAATTTGCCATTTTTGACCATATACATTTCCTTTTCTGTTTCTCATAGAATCTGTCTGGGAAACATGGAAAGACTTCTTCATACCTCATGGGTGCCCATGTCTCCAGATTTCTAACACTAGGTTTTCCAGGGTCTTTTGCCACTTCTCTTGGCAGCCCACAGAGATGTACTTTCTGGCTATACTCCTCATCTCCCAGGGGAGGACTCCTGATATTGAAAGGAAAAGAGAACTGGTGTAAGTGATACACTTTCCAGGTCCAGATATCCAGCAAGTTTTGAGCCTTCCTAGACCAAACTTCCTTTATTTACACATGCAGTGTGTCAAACTGTGTTATTAGGAAGGTCTGTGGGGAATCTAAAGTGCTCAGACTCTGTGAAAAGGTGGGAACAACATCATCTATGTCATCCACTCTGAATTACCCAAACAGTGATGCAGATTATTTAAGGCCTGTATGTCACATCTCTATTTGAAAAGGGTTGTTGGGATCACACAGATGCATTTCTACAGAGTCCTTGGAATGAGAGGGGAAAGTGGACATGGATGTCATTGGAAAGGCAAAATGCAGAAGCAAGATGGTTGGGTTACCATCACTTTCTGAAATATAAAGATGTAGGAGTGCTTGGGTGTTGCTGGAGTTGGAGAAATAAATGGGAAGTTTATCCCACAAATCCAATCTCTTTAAATATCTGGAGAGACTCCAAGATTCCTGGGGGCGGGGAGTATAACCCAACTACTTGCTTAACCTGCCCTTCATTCCAGGAGCTCCATAATTAGAGCCAGGCATGAATAATGAGGAGCTCTGCAAGGGTTACATCAATCATAAAAGGAGGAGAAATTCAATATCCCACCCTCTGCAAAAGCCTGTAGCAACAGGCTGAGGCTGTGTCTTGATAGGTTTAGAGTATTTATTCCTTTGATAAGTTATTCCAAATTCAAAGAGATCTAAAAGCAAAGCGAGGCAAAACAAAGCAAAATTCTTGGCATTTGTGTTTTATTTGTTTTGTACACTTTACTATCTTATTTGTTCCTTTCAGAAATCATCTGAGGTAGGCACAACAAAGATTATTATTCCCATTTAGTGGATGGGGTGGTTGAGGCACAGAATGTGTGGCTTGCCTGAGACCATACAGCAATTTTCATAGAAGTAGGATCAGAGGCCATGATTCCAGACCCTTAGGCAGTTTCTCCTGTCTGCCCTCATTGCGTCCCTCACTTTGATTCACTGATGTGGCTCAAAGCAGCCAGTATATATTAGGTGCCTGTCATAGACCACAGCAGAGAGTAGGTGCCCCATAGTTGTAGTTGCTCCTTTATTTTTAGCCACTTTTCTTTACAAGCTCGGCTCTCTGGAATACACGCCTTCAGAGGGAGGAATTTTTCTCAATGATGCCCACAGTGAGACAGAATTTTAAAAAATGGACTTGCTAGGCACTTTATGTAGGACAACGTATACTATGGAGCATGCAGAATTTTGTGTTTGAGGCTAGCAAAGCTAACCCTATTCTTATTTTGCCAGCCTTTTGCTCTTCGGTTTCACTCCTTCCTACTTCACTAATGCTCTCACCAAATATATGCAAACAAGATATGACTATTGGCATTAACATGAGCAAAATGTAAGTTGTGTCTTCCTAAGTAAACGAGAGGATTCCAGCCAGCATTTGCATTGCTTGAACCTTATTGTTATTTTTCCATCAACTTCCAAATGTGCATCCTCTACATGTATGCCATAGATTTGTTTTATTTCATTTTTTTCTCAATTATTTTATGTTGGCTTTGAGGCTCAGAAGTCGTAACAGTATTGCATGATTAATTTTGTTCCTCTATTACAATGGAGTTTTCATGAAATTAACTATGCTGTTTTCTTCCTAGTAATGTCCTCTGATGAATATTTTATTTTTGTCAATTGCCGTGTGGTCAGCCTTGCTTGGTATTTTATGGTGCTTTTTCAAATAACAAGATGTTCCTGAGACCTTTCAGACCCTCTGCTGCAGCAGAACAGAGCTTTGTGTCTTCACGGGAAATCCAGAGGTCAGCTAAAGAAGCTCTTCCCTTAAGAGCACAGAAAATGGCCGATTTGGGGGGCCCACAGAGTGAGAACAAGATTCACCTGACCTCCCAAAGGCAGCACATTAGAAATTGCCATAGCATCAGCAGAGAGAAGGGGAAGCAAAAGCATCCCACAGTCATGGAGATGTGATACCAGGCCAATAGAGGTCTATGTCCTGAGACTACAAAGAACTGCAAGGGTTTCCTATTTACTCTCCCATGCACATAAATATGGCTATAGAATATTTGCTATAGAATCTCCCCTGGTAACTCCAAGGGCTGTGTATCTGCCTCTTTTTCTGAGTGGGTACAAGTTCAGCAAAAAGAAAGACCGCATTGAAGGAGTGACAAGTGCAGTGCAAAGTAAGAGAAAGAAAAACAGATGGAGCAGCTACTAATTGCCACTGTCCTTGGTACTTTAAAAGTATGATCTTATTTAATTGTCAAAGTCCCCTTGCAATGGGGATATGAGACCTCTGGCACTCAGGGAGGTCGAGCAACTTGTCTAAGGAGCCCAGTATGTGGCATTCAATCATTTGTTGAATCAATAAGGAATGAATGAATGCTACACAGCCAATACTGGGAATTGATAAAGGGAGCTCATGTTCCCTCTGATTTATAGGAATCAATACTCCCTGTAGCAGAGGGGAAGACTTAGCAGACTGGGAAGGGGAGCTTATTAAACGAAATTATTGGCACGAATGGCTGGCAAGATGAGAGGGTGCTGTGCCTCTGATTTCCCAGTTATGCACTCTGTAGTGTGTCATCTATGAAATCCAGAGGTCATGGTTCTTCCCACCTTCCTTCCCACCCCAACCCTGCTTGGTCTGTGTGCCTCTGGGAGCTCGAAGCACTCAGCTGTGATACCTAATGTGATCCAGTTGTACATATTATGTGTCTGGCCAAGAACTGGGCACAGGAATCGAGGTCCTAAGTGTTTTCTGCCTTGGGGCATCTAGAAGTGTGGTAAAGAGCTGGGAACTATAGAGCTAGGTGACAACCATGGGTGTCATATTTAAATGACATGGGCTGTGCCCAGCAGGCAGGCCTGCTCAGAAGCCCTCATTTCCTTTTCCGGCCCTGTTTCTACTAAACCTTGTGGTTTTCCAAATTGTGTTGAGAGCAAATCCCACATCCCTTTTGAAATGATTTGATTTCTGCACTTAAAACTTCTACTATCGTGCCAATGGTCTGGAGGGCAAACCACTGAGAAAGCTTCTTCCTCGCGAATTAAATGCTCTGGGGCAGGGAAAAAGAGAGTGTGAGGTTGTCGTGCCTGGTTGAAAGCAGGCAGGTATCTCCAGCATCCATATCAAAGCCTTCCGTGCCCATGGTGACATTAATAATAAATGATGAGTTTCTTGCAGATTTTCAACTAAGCAACATTGCTTTTCCTGTGGTTAGGTCAGTTCTAGTGTGTTTGGCTCCAGTATTTCAGACATCTCTTGCCAAACAAATGCAAAAGAATTAGCATGCAATGTGGTAGTTCAATCTAACAAAATAGTTTTTAAGTGAATCTTTGTTATAAGAAGCTTTTGGGGGGCTACTAATCTAGGTAACTGCTGGGGTGGTCTTGAGTTCTTTCATCTGATGTGGACAGGCCCATTGGATGGAAATGGTTGACAGAAGTTGGGATGGATGCCCCAATGGGGACCCCAAGTAGAGGTTGGGTGGGCTTCACCTCTCTGCCAGAGCAGAGGGCAGTTAAAAAATGACTCCCTCTGGTTTTCCTCTATCCCCTGCCAACCAACCCCAGCCCAAGCCACCATCAGCTCTCATCTGATCAGGTAGAAACCTCCTGACTCCTCTCTTAGCGTCCACTTTCTCTCTGCTTCAATTTAGGAAGCTGAGGTGACCTTCTGAAGCAAGTGCCATTCTTAACAATTTACATCCCTGGTTGAAGCCTTTCAATGGCTTTCCATTCCCCTTGGCAGAAAATCCAAAATCCTACTATGGCCTTCAGTGCCCTGCAGGTGCCTGGCCTCATGTTCATTGCTCTACCCTCCTTACTGTGTTCCAGTCTTGATGGACTTCTATCTCATCCCTGTATCCAGTGAGCTCATCCTCCTTCACAGCCCCTGCCCTTGTTTCCTTACCTCTACCTTAACCCTCTTCTTCTCTCCTTCTGTCTATCTAACCTCTACCAACCCTCCATGTCTCAGTTAAAAGTTGGTTTCTCAGAAAGTCTTCCTTGATTCTGAAATAAAAATATACCTCATACTGTTTCTTATATTTTCCCTTCATAGCACTTAAGACTAAGGCTATTTTTTAGTGTATATTTTTTACATGTGTGATGATTAAAAAAAAAAGTCTGCCTTCCCACTGGTTTATAAACTCAGGCAGGAACCAAATCTGCTTTATTCATGACTATATCCTTAGCACCTAACAGAGTGCCTGACACATAAGAGGTGCTATAAATATTTATTGAATGAATAAAAAACTGTCTTCTCATGCCATCTGTCAAGTTTATCTACCCTTATTTTTAAAACCACTTCACGGGATGTTTGGTTTCAGCCCTTGGATCAGCGGGCACAGCCTTATTGTGTCCTTTTATGACTGCCTCCTCTGTGCTAGTTTTGGTGGGCACGCTGCCTGCACCCTTCATGTTGGGCTTCTGCTTCTTGTCTTGATCCAAGCTGAACCCTTGGAATCTGGTCTCATACTGATTGCTCAAAATCTGATATCTAACTGTCCCTACCTGATGGTCTGAGTCCTCGCTCAAAGCCTGTTTAAATGGAGCTCCTTGGGGCGCTTGGGTGGCTCAGTCCATTGAGCCTCTGACTCTTGGTTTTGGCTCAGGTCAAGGTCCTAGGAACATAGGAATGAACCCTACATCAGGCTCAGCATGGAGCCTGCTTAGGTCTCTTTCTCTCTCTCTCTCTCTCTCTCCCTCTCTCTCTCGCTTTCTCTATCCCTCTGACTCTCTCCCCTGCTCATTCTCTCTCTCAAAAATAAAATAAAGTAAAATAAAATAATAAAATAAAATAAAAATGAGATTCTTTAAAATCGTTATATTTTAAAGTGTAATGTTCTTTTTTTTAAAATATTTTTTTTACAACATCCAGTGCTTATCCCAAGTGTCCTCCTCAATGCCCACTGCCCACTTTCCCCTCTCCCCTACACCCCCATCCACCCTCAGTTTGTTCTCTGTATTTAAGAGTCTCTTATGGTTTGCCTCCCTCCCTCTCTGGGTGTTGTATGGAAGCCAATTTAACGATAAATTATATTAAAAAATTAAAAAAAAACATTTTTTAAAGTTTATTTATTTATTTTGAGAGAGAGAGAGAGAGAGAGAGAGAGAGAAAGTGTGAGTGGGGAAGGGGCAGAGAGAGAGAGAGAGAGAGAGAATCCCAAGTAGTCTCTGCACTGTCAGTGCAGATGCAGGGTTCAAACCTATGAACCGTGAGATCATAACCTGAGCCAAAGTCGGATGCTTAACTGACCGAGCCACCCACGTACCCCTAAAGCTATAGTGTTCTGATAGACCCCTCTGAGGAACAGCTTTAGCTCTTGATATATAGCACCACCAGAGTCAAGCCATGCCTTACTCAACTTCTTGTCTTGGCATATACAAGTAGGAAGTCCAAGTAGAAATATTTGTAAATTAATCTGCATTGAAAATATTGTGGTTGTTGCAATTTATAAGAAGTCATGTCCCTTAAAGTCATGAAACTTAAGAATATAAATGATACACTTTGGGAATAAAAATATAAATAGAAGCATTATGGATATATCAACTGTACATTTATCTAACATTCCTCTTACTACTGTTGTTACTAGAAATCAAGAGAAATACCTTTTTCACAAACTCCTTGTGCTGTTGTGATTTAGAATAAAAACATATATGGTCATTAAGACGAAGGAAACTATATATCTCACGTATAATTGGTCTTCATCCATTGTTCCTGGCTCACAGTTGCCAAAACCTTGGAATTATAAGAGGAATGGCAGCATCCTTTGTTACTATTTAACCTCTTGTCTTCACTTCCTGAAATGGCTTTAAAGCCATAAAGGTGAAATGGGTGTGTTGTTCTTCACGACATGCACCTTTCCATGACTACTGGGTTTATGTTAATGAGGTGACTTTTGTAAGGTACCTAAGGAAGGGAGCTGGTTGCCAGAAAAACCAACCAGGAATACGTGGGAGGAATTTCAGTCCCCTCCCCTGATTTTCTCAGAGAGGGGATGAAGGTTGAGTCAATAAATTTTATGTAATGAAACCTCTATAAAAATCCCAAAGAATGGTTTTGGAGAGCTTCCATATTGGGGAAATAGAATGTTTCCATGTGCCACCATGCCAGGCCCCATACTCCACAAGGACAGAAGCTCTTTTGCTCAGGATCTTGCCCTTTGTATCTCTTCATCTGACTGTTGGTTCATGTTTTTTTTTTTTTAATATCCTTTGTAATAAATTGGTAAGTTAGTGAATAAATACAATGTTTTGCTGAGTTCTTTGAGCTGCTCTAGCAAATTAATTGAACTCAAGGAAGGAATGGTGAGAACCTCTGATTTATGGCCAGTTGGTCAGAAGCAAAGGTAATAAACTGGGTTTGGGATTGGCATCAGAAATGGAGGGTAGTCTTGTGGGAATGAACCGTTAATCTGTGGAAGTGTCAGAATTGAGTTGAATTGTAGGATACCCAATTGTATGATACCCAGCTGGGGTCTGAGAATTGCATGTGTGTGTTGGCAAAACAACACAACACAAAACAAAAAAAAATGCCACATTAGAATGGGAGTATCCTTAGTCCTGATTCTAGAACCGTAGTACTGATTCTAAATTTTATGCAACCATAAATTTTTTTAACTTTAATTTTCCATACTTCTCACTCAAAGTTAACCCTCTAGAAGAGCCCAGTTATATTTATTCTTGAAGTATTGTGCAAGCACTGCAATTTGTTTAATACCTACAGCCCTGTATATACCAATTCTGTTACAAAGAATTCATCATCACCTTAAAGCATCATGAGGTAAAAGGCAATGATACAGAACAGTTAAAAGTGCTACTTCAATACATTTTTCATTTTAAGCAAAATAATCCTCCACTTCTTATTAATAAATGTTATGCTCCTGTTATAAAAGAGTTCTCTGGCTCTGATTCATCTGATGGCATTTTCTATCACTGTAAACAAATTATTAGTGAAAGGTTGAGCTTGCTTCTGCCTTCCTTTTGGCCAATTTACAAAACAAACATTTCCTGATTTGGTCATTAGAGTTTAAACTATTGAACTGAAGACAGATGTTCTTTGAACAAAGATTGAAGAGAGAAAAGTGATCAGAAATTCTCCCAAGGCCAGAACTTAAAACACCGATGGTTATAACTTCTCTCGTCTGTCATCAGAGTCTTTTGAAGAAAAATATGGTTCTAGATTATCTGAAGGTGCAGACAGTGTACACCATCCAACAGATTCTGGAAAACCCTTTTCTTACGTTTTCTTTTATTAAAAAGAAAATCATTTCTGAGTCTTGCTTTGTAAACTAAAGTTTGCCAAACAAGTATATGGAACTGATGCATAACTGAAAGCCTAAGTCCCTGTTCATTTTAGGGATTCAGCAAGCATTACTTGGAAAACAAATTAGCTCAATGAATGTCCACACCACCAAAAAAGAGATTATAATGAAATAAAATTCTTCTCCTCCTTACCTTCTCCTTCTCCTTCTTCCCCTCTTCCGCCTCTTCCCCCTCCTCTTCCCCCTCTTCCTCCTCCTCCTCCTCCTTCTCCTAATATTCATGAAAAAGGAGATATTATTAATAGGAGAAAAAATAAGTGCAGGGAATGAAATATTTCTGGTGTAGTCAAGCTCTGAAGACATTGAAAATGTAAATGAAAATGTAAGGTGGGTAGGTGGCAATTTTCTTCAGGACTGAGAATCATATTAAAAACTAGGTTTGGTTGGAGAGATTGATTACACACAGTATGACTATTTCTGTACCAAAACCATGGCTTTGTGTCTTATTCTCATTAGTTACAAAACTAACTAACTAACCAAAAAAAAAAAAAAAAAAAAAAAAAAGCATATCACACAAATGTTCTTGGTGCCTAAAACTCCACCATAAATGTCCATTATTTTGGGAAAGTCAAGTTTGTTGGTAGACATCTTGGTTTACAATGTCCTTCCTAGAAAATCACAAACAATATGTAGGGGTTGGTGAGGGTAGGGGATGGGAACTGGTGTGGGAAAAAGGGAGATAAAATTGGAGCCAAAGGAGAGATGGGAAGGAGTGAAGAAGGACCATGTTGGTGAGGCACACACTCCTGAAGGTAAGTTGGAGAATGAGGATGCACCAATCACAAGGCCTAAGTCCTTCCTGGTTTTGTCAGAACCAAGGACATTTATCTGGAAATTTATAGGGAACTGGACATTTATAGGAAATTAATACTATCTCTTTGGCCTCCCTAGAAATGTTCTGGAAAACTGGCCTTAAAATGTTGGGAGAAGACGCAGAGAGGACAGGTAATTCAAATATAGGGTAATTGAATTTCTTTGTTAGCCGTGAGCTTTATACACAAATTTACCATACATTTGATAGGAAATTTGCTTTGTGTGATAGCACTTTCCATTGAGGAAAAAGAATTCTTGGGGACATCTGCTGGCCATATATGTCATGCCTCCAAAGCACTGTAAGAGGCACAGTAGGGAGAGGGTGGTGCAGTTAGACCGTGAGACCAGAAAGGGGCCCACACCTGCATGCAACATTGTCTGAACTAAACAGAAGAGAGGGCATTTGGAAAGAATAGCCACATCACAGATCTAGACAAAAGGGGAAGTTTTATGAGTTGCCAGTACTCTTTCTCTTTTACTTCTGTGAATGTTTACAGAAAATTATAATCCTGTTCTGTATTTTGAGAAAGAATGTAAACTACCAGCTCCCAACATGTCATAGCCACCATTTGCCACTGCCAGCCACCTATGGATTTCCTATAAGCAGGGTTCATTCATTGTGAAAATTAGGTAATTGAAACAATCTATCTGCTTCAGACTGCTGGCTTTAGGGGTGGTGCTTGCCTGTTGCCATGACAAGTAATTTGCAGAGTGAGATTTTAGCCACAATAACTCATTAAACAGTATGTTGTTGTACTGTTCTGTTTATCAGGAAGACAGGAATGTTTTTTTTTTTTTTTTTTTTTTTAATTTTTTTTTTTCAATGTTTATTTATTTTTGGGACAGAGAGAGACAGAGCATGAACGGGGGAGGGTCAGAGAGAGAGGGAGACACAGAATCAGAAACAGGCTCCAGGCTCTGAGCCATCAGCCCAGAGCCCGACGCGGGGCTCGAACTCACGGACCGCGAGATCGTGACCTGGCTGAAGTCGGACGCTTAACCGACTGCGCCACCCAGGCGCCCCAGGAATGTTTTAAAGATAAAATTATTTATTTATTTTTATTGGCTACTGGAGATGATAAAGCAACCTCCTGCCAATTAGTATTCTAGCCAGCCCCCTTTTTTCGGCATTATGATCATCTCCCTTGCTGCAAAGTAAGATATGATAAAAGAGTGCAACTCTGTTGGTGGCGGTCATCTGGAATTCCTCAGTCATGCCTTCTGGATGGCAGGATATTGATTATAGTGCAGGTCTTGAAGGGATGAAATCAGAGCAGGTGGGAAATCCATAGCTGTGTTGCTTTGCAAATTTGCATGTGGCTTCTTCATCCAGGGGTTAATTATATTTCAGTATCTTTCTAATTAGAAAGAAAAGTCTTAAAACAACAGTGACGCAGGCTTGGGAAAATTTTTTTTTGTCTGCGTTTTATAGGATTAAAAGGAATCAGCAAAACCAGAGAGATCAGTAGAGGGTATGAACTCTGTGAGGGCTGGGGCCCCCACTCCTTTTGGTCTCTTCCTTGTCTTGGGTCTGGAAGAGTTTGTAGCCCATCAGATGAACTTGATAAATATTTTCTGAACAAATGAATGAATGAATGAATGAATGAAACTACTCTCTCCCATTTCACTTCAGACAGATGGGATTTTAGTGTCCTTCCCTCTTTCCTTAGCATCAAAACCTGCTCTTCCAACTCCATTTGTATTTAAGCACAATTCCCTGCAACCTGTTCCATGAAAAAAGGGTTATACTATGTTCACATAATTTTGGGAAACTGTGCATGCTAGATTCTCTCCTTGGTAAATGAAAATATGCATTGGAATACTTAAAGGCTCTTTCTCTTGCAGATAAAAAATCTGGTTAACTATGTCTAAATCAACTTTCCCTAAACTTTATTAATTTATTTCATCTGGTAAATATTAATTGAACATCTACTATGGGCCAGGAAATGGTCTAGATACAGGGAGTAAACAAACTGAAATGAGCTCCTGTCCTGTGGGACTCCCATTCTAATGGGAGGACAGAGTTAGCCTATCAAATCATGGTAAGCGCAATGCAGAAGAATAGAAGCAAGAAGCATAAGGAGAAGAGTGATGCAGAGTTACAATTTTAGGTGGAGTGGTTATCATTGAGCAGATGTTGGAGCAAAGACCTGAATGAGGTGAGAGAGCTAGCCACTAGGGGAAAGGCATTCCAAGAAGGGGAAGCAACAAGTGCAAAACTCCTGAGAAAGAGCATGTGTGGAGTGTGTGAGGAACCAGTATGGCCAGGGCTATTGGGTGAATCTAGGATGGGAAGAGCAGTAACAGAAAAGGCCATGGAGTTGAGAAGAATGAAGGGGTAGATTGTATGTAACCATAAAAGTGTTATATTGGCTTTTAAGTAGTGTCTCTTGAAATGAATTGCCTTTGCTCAGAACCCTCTTTGATCTTTTCACACATAACTAAACACACACACACACACACACACACAAGTATAAAAAGCAACTAGAACCTGTTTCCTCTCCTCAACTGTAAACTGGGGAAAATAATAATACCTTCCTTTCAAAGTTATTTTAAGAATTAAAAAATAATTTAATTTAACTATAAGTATTTAGTTAAGGCTCAATACATGCTATATTTCTGCCTTTGTTCTCTTTTGCACTCTATCTCCCACAAACCATGCTGCCTGTCCACTCCATTATCATGCTGCTATAGTATATAAGCAATATACACAAAGTGCAAAATCAAAGTCATGGGACAGCAAGCATCGAAGGTGGACAGATGAAAGCTAAAACCATCATGGACAAAATGCAGATTTCAGTAATGAAAAAGATGAGGAGAAAAAGGTCTAACACTAAAGTATCAAGAAAGCGGGCTGGGCCACAGGGATCAGGATTCTGGGCCGTAAATTCTGGTTTCTCTTTCTTTGCTATGTGAGGACACAGAAAACCAGGAGGAGGGTTCTCATCAGGAACCAAATCTGTCAGAATGTTGATCTTGGACTTCTTAGCCTCTAGAGTGGTGAGAAATGAATTTATTCATTCTGTTTAAGCCACCTGGTCTATGGTATTTTATTATAGCAGGCCAAAAATATTAATGGACTTTGGTACTGAGAAGTGGAGTTCTGTTGTAACAAATATCTAAAAATGTACAAGCAGGTTTAGAACTGAGTAATGAATCAAGGCTGGTGGAATTTGAGGTTCATACTAGAAACATAAACGTGAAGGGCGATTTTGCTGGGGACTCAGAGGTGAAAAAGGAACGTGTTATTGGAAAATAAAGAAAAATATCTGTGTCATAAAGTGGCAAATAGCTTGGCTGAACTGTATTCTAGTGCTCTGTGGAACGTAAAATGAGTGAATAAATTGGATGTTGAGGTCTAAGCAAAGTGTTGAGGGAGTGCCTTGCTTCCTCCTGACTGTATATAGTGAAATTTGAGAAGAAATGAATTGGAGAAGGACTTGTTAAATGAAACAAATTCAGAACTTAAAAGATTTAGAAACTTCTCAGTTTATCATATTGTAACACTTGAGAAGTTTGTTGTGAAGGGAACACTAAGGGTGTGGCTGAGCAACCTCTTGGTAAGGAGATGATTATGGTTGTGAAACATGGATCTAATCAGCCTCACTATGGAAACACTGTTGGTTTGGACTGAGGGGTGGAGATGAGACAAAATGAGGAAAGGCTGTCAGACTTCAGAGATCCTACAGCACCAGACCATAGAGCTATCTGCCTATGAATATGCCAGTGCTTCAAGACAGGGGAAGAATGACCCCAGAAGCAATTCAGAGATTATCAGAAAGGCCTCCTTGGTTTCAAAGTGGGAGGCCTTTGCCTTGGTTTCAACAGGCCAGATAGCGGTCTTCTGGAGGCTTGGGGGTGCAATTCCCACTCAACAGCCACGGAAGTGGGGCTGTGGCCCCACTGGATCTGAAAGGCAGATAATTGAACCAAACAGGATTATTCTCAACCCTTAAGATCTAATGGCAGTTTTCTTGCTAGGTTTTAGACTTGCTTGGTACCCATCATGCCCTCCTGTCTTCCAATTTCTCCCTTTTAGAATGAAAATGTCTATCCTATGCCTTTTGCACCATTTGTATTTTTTGTTTTTAATTTATTGTCAAGTTAGCTAACATACAGTGTATACAGTGTGCTCTTGGTTTTGGGGGTAGATTCCCATGGTTCATCATTTACATACAACACCCAGTGCTCATCCCAACAAGTCCTCCTCAATCCCCATCACCCATTTCCCTTTCCATTGCCCCCATCAACCCGCAGTTTGTTATGTGTATTTAAGAGTCTCTTATGGTTTGCCTCCATCTCTGTTTGAAACTATATTTCCCCTCTCTTTTACCCCACGGTCCTCCATTAAGTTTCTCAAGTTCCACATAGGAGTGAAAACATATGATATTTGTCTTCCTCTGGCTGACTTATTTCACTTAGCATAATACCCTCCAGTTCCACCCACGTTGTTGCAAATGGCAGGGTTTCATTCTTTCTCATTGCCAAGTAGTATTCCATTGTATATATAAACCATCATTGTATTTTGAATGCACATAACTTGTTTGGTTTTACAGGTTCACAGCTGGAGGAATTTTGTCTCAGAATGAATTGGACCTTGAGTCTCACTTGTATCTAGTTTATATTAGAGGTCTCCTCTAATATAAACTTTAGACTTTAGAATTGGTGTTAAGAAGTTAGGCTTAGGTGTTAAGAAGTTGGGATTGGAATGAATGCATTTTGCATGTGAGGACATGAATTTTGGGTGCCAAGGACAGCATGCTATGGGCTGAATGTTTGTATCACCCTTAAATTAATATGTTCAAGTCCTTACTTCTCATTATGATGGTATTTGAAGATGAGGCCTTTGGGAAATAACTGGGTTTAGAGGAGAGCATAGATTGGTGCCTCATGATGAGATTAGTGTCCTGGATTGAAGAAGAAAAACCAGAGTCTTCCTTTCTCCCCATCTTGTGAGGATACAGTGAGAAGGTAGCTGACTACAGCCAGAAAGAAAACCCTCACTGAGAACTGAATCTAATGAACCTTGATCTTGGACTTCCCAGCCTCCAGAGCTGTGAGAAATAATGTTCTGTCGTGAAACCACCTTGTCTATGATGTTTTGTTATAACAGCCCAACCCGACTGATACAGAAGGTATAATACTAGATTTGTGTTTTTAATCCACCATCTTAACCTGGAACTTCCTTGACAGGTCGATTTGGGGAAGGGGCAGAAATTGGGTAAGATCCAGAGAATAAGACACTTTTGAGAGCAGAAGGCTAGAGTGTGGTTAGGGTGGGGAGTTCTGGATAGCTTGAGGGAAGCATGGTGACCAGGTCCCAGAAAAAAGCAGTGAGATTCATCAAAGGCAAGCTTCACCTGCTTCGACATTTAATTTGATGTCATTCCTCCACAGCCCAAGCAATGCTCCAAACTTTCAGAAAACTGAGAGAGGCAGGATGTTTTCTGCTGTGAATAAGTATGTTCCAAAGAAGATTCCACTGTCGTTTTTAAGAGAAAGTGGCTACATTTAAAATGAGGCTTGTTTGATGTAGGTCTTGTGATGGGTAATAAATGGTTTAGCATGTAATCTCACAGCTCCTTGTGGCAGATTTTTAAGTACTGTACTTGCAGATGACCTTTTCCAGAGGTAAATTGCATATAAGGGGCTGTAAGTGCCACATTTAATAATGCTTCAGGGATATTAGGAGGAAAGTAACAGTTATTATTCAGTGATAGGGTCCCATTATTAACTTACAGGCTGCTTGCTGAGCAGTGGATCTAGCTTTAGCAACAGATGTCTCCTTCTCAAGCTTTAAGAATTGATCCCAACTGGCAAAGCTATGCTCAATAAGTTGAGAAGGAAAAAGTAGAAAAAAACAAGGTATGAAAGGAAAAATTCTTGGACTAAGAAATCTAAGTTGCTCACTTTTAGGGAAAAGCAGCGATCTTTAAACTGGAATGGGATATAAGGGAATCCTAGGTTTTACCTGAGTTGGTCCATTTCCAGTTTTCTCTCTGATGCAACCTGAAGGTAATTTTCCTGGAGATTTTCAGTTTAGTTCAACTGCATATACAGCTGCTAAATTAGAATCACACCTTCATAATACTAGTAAAAGATCCTTCTAACATTTTTTTTCCTTCTTACAGAATGAACTGCACATTCTTTGATCTGGTAATCAAGAGACTATAATTATAATGTGGACTTTCCAACCTGACACTCCCCTCCCCCCACTCCTTAATTTCAGGGTATCTTGCTTCGAGTAGATTGCTTTTCTCTCTGATGTCTAATATGTTATAATTATTCGTAATTTCCTGCTTTTGTTGTAATATTCTTCCCTTCTTCCTGAATTAGTGTAGTCCAGAAATCAGCAAAGTTTTTTGTGTGAAGGGTCAGATAATAAATTTTTTCAGCTTTGTGGGCCATATGCTCTCTGTTGCCACTACTTTATTCAGTTCTGCTGTCGCTGCATGAAAGCAGTCATAGATGGCATGCAAACAAATGGGCGTGGGGTGAGGGCCAAGAAGGTGACATAGGGGCTCCTGAACTTTCTTTGCATGGATGCACTGATGTACAGCTACCCATTCAGCAATCCCCTCTGAAGGAAATCCAGAAACTACATGAGTGATTCCTACATGTCTGGCAAATGAGAAAATACCCACATCAACATGGGTAGGGAAAGGCTGAGAAGACTCTCACCATAAAGCTCACTCCCAGAACAGCAGCAGATACTTGGGAGGGAACATCTAATTCCTGGCTTCTCCCCAAAGAGTGAAGGATTTGGACTATACAGCTAGCACCTTAACTTTAGGACTGCCACCAGAGGGATGGGCCCTCAAAATACTCTGCTCTGAAAGGCACTAGAGCTTACGGCTTGCATGCACAAAACACAGAAGTTATAGCAAATAAAGAAGCAGTTCTTAATGGGCACTTGAACACTCAATGGAGATTTCCCCCAAGGTTCAGTATGGATGGAGAGAGCAGGCAAAAATGGCCATTTTCCAGTCTTTCCCTAAAAGGAGTCTAATTGCATAGTTTACAAGGGGGGAAAAAGGGTCTCAACCCAAGTTTATACATCAAAGAGCTAGAAAAACAAAAAGCTCAAAGCTAGCAGAAGAATGGAAATAACAAAAATCAGAGTGGAAGTAAAATAAATAGAGACTAAAAAGACAATAGGAAGGGAATCAGCAAAACCAAAAGCTGGTTTTTTTTGAAAAGATAAAATTGGAAAACCTTTAGACTAAGAAAAAAAGAAGACTCAAATAAAATCAGAAATGAATGAACAGTCATTAGAACTGACAACAGAAACACTCAAGATCCCAAGAAACTGCTAGGAATAATTATAACTCAACCAATTAGATAACCTAAAAGAAATGAGTAAATTCCTAGAAACACACAATCTACCAAGATGGAATCATGAAGAAATAGAAAACCTAAACAGACCCATTACTTATGCAAAGATTAAATCAGTAATCAAAACCTTTCTAACAATGAAAACTTCAGAACCAGATGGATTCACTGATGAATTCTACTAAACATTTACATCACACGAGGACACAAGTGTAACCCTTAATACTGTAACTTAATAAAGATGATATATCAACCGACTCATCAGGCATAAATACACAACATTCTGTTTGGATAATGGCACAGGTGCCTCCTTTCAAGGCAGTTATAATGCCCGACACCATTTTATTTTGGAGAAATGCTAGTGGAAAAAGGTGTTACTGATTTTGGTAATCATTGTTTTAACCTGTGTTTTCTCTTGCATCTGCCTCCAATGCAGCCAGATGGCTGCTTAAAGAGCCACCTGCGCGCTAGTGAAATCCTTTCGCTGGCCACTCCCAGCAAACTGTGGAGAGGCGCGCATGAGTTTTAAGAGCCGGTCAGGACCAGTGGAGTGTTGAGAGAGATCTTAGGGCACTACCACCCGTTGACCTGAAAGCCGAGCTCCCAAGAACTTGGGAGCCTCTACCCGCTTTGGGGAGTGTGGATTCCCCTTGCCTTCTCCTCTCCCAGATGCTGCCCCAAAGACACAGCCTTGAGATAGTGATGTGGTGTTGAGGCTTTTTGGACGGACATGTGACTGAACTCAGGTAAGGCCTCTATGTAAATTTTAAAATTTGTCAGCCAGGTGTGGCAGTCTCATTTTTGTGGCTGTGCAAGGCAAGGCTCATAAGTTCCAGTGCTTACTAAACCAGCTGTCTACCAATTGGGAGTGGCCTGCCTGTTTCTTTGGCCTCTCCCTGCTTTCCACTTATGGGGGCCAATTACACCTGGGGAGCCCCCAGGGAGGTTGCAGACTAACAGTGGAATCGAAAAAATATAGCAAACTCACAGAAGTGGATAGAAAGGTGGTTGCAAGGGGCCTGGTGAGGGAAATAGAGGCTGGTAAATGGCTACAAACTTTCTATAATAATTAAGGTCTGAGGATTTAGTATGTAACATGGTGACAATGCCGTATTGTATAGTTGGAATTTGTCAAGAGAGTAAAACTCAAGTGTTCTCATAAAAAGGGCAAATGTGACTGATGTTGGATGTATTGTTTAACCCAATGGCAGGGATTCTTTCACAATGTGTACGTAAATCAAATCATGGGATTTCCTGCTTTTAAACAACTTAAGATTTTATTTGTCAATTATACCTCAGTAGGGCTCAAACAAACAAACAAAAAACCCAAACAACTCAAATATGTGTGGCTGAATTTGGCCCCTCTGCATGTAGTTTACCAAACTGCTGCTCTAGTCTCCTGGGTCTTTACTGTTTTATTAACGATGGACCCACGCCCTATGCCCTCTATAAGACCTCAGTCTGAATTTCCACCTTGTGGTCTTCAAGTTTGCTGCTCAGTGTTAGCCTGGTGGACTGTGCTTCTCTCATCCTTCTGAGGGTTGGTTCTTTCTCAGTTTCCTGGCCTTCTGTCAGAAGCTGAACCAGAACTGGAACGGAGATGATTTTTGTTTGCTTTCTCCATTTTCTTCACATCACATGGCTGAGATATGTCGAGCTGAATCAAATCAAAGAAAATTGAGGAGCTCCAATTACTGTCTCAAGTTCACTTCCTTAGTTCTAAGTTCAACATTCTCTCCTGACTTAACGTTATTCATTGAGACATGAAAATAGAATCTCATAGGGGTTCCTAAGAGCTGACCCTGGGATCAAGTCAGGGATAGAGGTAAAGAGAAATTCAGGTAAAGAAAATAATCTGTCTTCTCTTCATCTTTTTTTTTTTTAATATTTTTTTAACGTTTATTTTGAGAAAGAGACTGTGAGCAGGGGAGGGGAAGGAAGAAAGAAAGGAAGACATAGAATATGTAGCAGGCTCCAGGCTCTGAGCTGTCAGCATTGAGCCCAATGCAGGGCTCAAACTCCTGAACTGTGACATCACAACCTGAGCCAAAGTCAGACGCTTAACTGACTGAGCCACACAGGTGCCCATCTTCATCTTTCAACTAAACAAAAACAAAATAGTCATGAAAGACATAAGAAAACCCTCACCAAATCTACTTTTAATATTTTAATAATATTTAATATATTTTAATAAAATATCAATATATTTTAATAATATTTAAAACAATACTTCTGTGCTTTCTTCTATCACCTAATAGATAGAAGGCTTGAATTAATGGGTCATTATCAACCAGCAGTAATTATTGTAGATGTTGTTAGCCAAACCTGGATTCTTTGTGATTCTGGGGTTCAAATACAGTGTTTAACATTATATTTTTCTGTATTTGTTCTCCTATTCTTTTTTTTTTTAAACTTTATTCATTTTGAGAGAGAGAACGAGAGATCACATGCATGCAGAGGAGGGGCAGAGAGGGAGAGAGAGAATCTCAAGGAGGCTCTATAGTGGAGGTTGATACAGGGCTCAAACCTACAAACTGGGATCATGACCTGAGTTGAAATCAAGAGTTGGACACTCAGCCAACTGAGCCACCCAGATGCCCCAGTTCTCCTGTTTTTATGTGATATTCTGAGTATGTGGACTCAGGCAGTGGCACATGTTATATTTGCTGGGTGAGACATTTTTTGTCAGTAGTTATCACCTGGGAAATTTTAGCTTTCCATTATTCCATTTAGAAAGCTGTCCAGGTATTCTATGAGAACTTAAAGAAAATAAATTTCAATCAAGACATACCCACAAAATTTAGTAACATAAAATATAAACATATGAGAGTCAAAATGATTTATTCATCGTTTTAGCTATTAGGTAAAACATGAATGTGGAATTAGCAAATTAAAATAGATTGATATCTCATCTGGTTAGTAACATAGTATTAATAGCTCAGTTAAGTCCATTAATTATTTTTACACCCCCTATGACTAGTTCTTGTTTATAAGATGGCCTGTGAGGGAAGGAAATACAGAGCCATCCATTACCAACAGGCAGAGATTCTGTGACTTTTTAAGCACTGAATGGAGTCTATGAGCCACATTAACATCTGATAAGGAGAGTTTCGGGTCATAATTAAAGTCACTGAAACAGGGTGTGCTCTACAAGAAGGACAGCCTGTTATAATAATAGTTAGAACAAGGCATAAAAATCCCTCATCTGACTTCCTCCTGGGTGTTTTCTATTAAAACTCCCACCTGCTGCCTAACTTTTTATCATATCATTACTCAGAAAAATGATTGTAGTGTGACTTGAGGTGAAGCCTTTTGAATTTTCATTAAAAGAAAAAAAATGGTATAAAAGAAAAAAAAATCATTATTTTGTTGGTATTACCTCTCTCACTTTTTCTTAAAAAAAGATATGAATAATTTGGGAGAAACGGACTGATTGTGTCATACTGGGATTTCAATATTATATCACGTCAAAACTGAATGGAATTGCCATTTTTGAAAGTCAAAAAGAGTAGAATACCAACAATTTCATTTTCTTCAACTTAATAATGAGAACAGTTATGCATTGATTTTTTTATATGTCAGGCACTCTGCTATGTAAAATCCATATTTTCTTATTAATCCTCATAATAATCATGAGAAGTGGTAGTAGTCTCCATCTGTTCCCGCCCCCCATTTTTGCCAAAGCCACTGAAATGGATCTTGCCAGGCAAACGAAGTTTCAAGATCAATACCCTATCTTAATCCTGCACCTCCTACCAGATCACCTTACCTCTCTTTTTGTAGAAACTTTTGCAATAATACTGTTGAAGATACAGGCATTGCTATCATCGTACATGCTTGACAGATGAAGAACTGGAAGCTCAGAGTTTAAGGGAGGAAGAAAGTTGGAACCTGAGGCAGGATTTGACCCCAGTCTTCTTGACTCAAAATTTGGGGCCCCTTTCACCACTGTCCTTTTATCTCTGTTTTATGACTCAGTTGTCTATTGTGAAGTATGATGAAGGTGACCTAACTCATTTGGGCCAATTGTTGAATTTACCTTGTTTGCATAGTTCAGTTGAGATGGATAGAGGTGGTTTCTCTGTCCTTGTTTTTATATGATGTCAAAGACAGTTTATGCTATCCGTTCGATCTGGAACAAGTGGTTCTCAAATGTTACTATGCTTTGGTGTCACTGGGAAAACTTACTACAAGTGAAGTGTTCTTCCCCAGAGATTCCAGACTGAATTCTGGGTTGCTTCCAGAAAATTATATATTTTTTTAAAGTTGATTTATTTTGAGAGAGAGAGACAGAGCAGGGGAGGGGCAGAGAGGGAGAGACACAGATAGAATTCCAAGCAGGCTCCATGCAGTCAGTGTAGAGCCCCCCCTGAGGGGCTCAAACTCATGAACCTTAAGATCATGACCTGAGCTGACACCAAGAGTTGGATGTTTAACCAGTGGAGACACCCAAGTGCCCCAGAAAATTTCAAGTTTCAATAAGCATCCCAGGCGAAGCAGGTGAGAAACTTCAGGAAAAACTTGGATAAACATTAATTTAGTCTAACTGCCTTATTCTATTTACAGATGAAGAAAGATAAGTCACTCAGAGATGTGAAGCTACTAAAACTCTGCTTGCAGCATTAGTTCCAGGAACAGAACCTGGGTCTTGATACTTTTAATGAAGTATAATGAATCCTAAAGTTAAGTCACAGACCTCAAAAATGCATTAATGCACAGGGCATTACTTGGGATTTAATAAATATACATGCAATATTCATTAATATGTACATGAATGGTTTTTAGCATAACAAATTCATTTAAAAGCACTACTGAATTCAGACTAGTGTTTTCCTCATATATATTATCCATCATCAGCCTGCAGAGTCTGTTTTCAGTGTTAAATAAGATTACTTATAACCTGAGCAGAGTGGGAACCGTGGTCTAGGGTCCTTTTACTAGCTCAGGCAGCTGCTGCATCCTTTATAATACTCAAAAGTAGATGCTGTAATTAGGCCTTCAATTGGCAGCTCACTTAGATCAGCTGGGGACATTAGAAATCAGCTAAGGCCTAAAAGCAATCAAAGGGAAGATTGGATGAGACTTCTAATGATAACTTCAAACAGAATGTTTCTCAGAAGTCACCATTTCCAGACTAGCCAGGATTGGAAACCCTGACTTCAGCTATTTAGAATATACACATACATTACATCCTCTGTGAAAATGGACCTAAAGGAAGCCTGACCTCTTAAGACATGCTATATGTTGGAAAAAGATTTTGGATTTACCCAAATATCTATTGGGCTGGTTTTGTAGCAATTCCATGCATGTGGTGAATAGGCCGACTGAGCAAGACTCTGCCGATGAGGAATATAGAAAGAGAGATGTGGGGATTAAACACAGGAGTATAAAAAATCCTGTCTCTACCACCACCCACACCAACACCATGTGAGTGGAAAATGTGAGCTCCTTGCACTTGGTAAAATTTTCACACTGTATGTGTTGCTGTACCTGCACCTACACAGGTGGTTTGTAGAGCTGCAGGGTTCTCCCCTTTGTGTGGGATCATGCTGTGTGGTCCTCTGTCAATGTTGCTATCTCCATCAGTTTTCATATACTGTTCATAGAACATATTTGCATCCTTTAACTCTGCTTGTGGGTGTCTTTCCATCTATCATGTCTCATGGTCCTGTTTTGACAACCGTGTGCCCTATTCTTTAGGTCCAATAAAATGAAAGATAGGGAGTAACAAGAAAAGTTAACAGTAATGGCTATTTGGACATGTCACATGTGCCTACTTCTGCAAGTCTGTAAAAAATTTAAGCCAAGATCTTAGGATGTCTACTGGTATCCTGTGGCAATTTGCCCTGAAGCCGGGTCTTCAATCTCCAAATCTGTTTACTCTCTATTTCATTTTCCTCTATCCTGTTGATGCTCACTTTCTTGGTCAACATTTGGTTTGTTAGTCTGTTTGGTGGGCATCTATTGTTTAGGCTTCTAAGCCTATCTGGAAAGCCTTCTTCCTTTATTTGGCTTAAATGGCTTAGGTTACCTTCATAATGCTTTAGATCAGGCAATTAAGTCACAAAATATAGAGATATTATGACATCAGTGAAGGAGCTCAACATCTTGAGTCAAGATGGCCTGGGTTCAAATCCTGTCTCAGTTATGTTGAAATTCTCTTTCTTCCTCAAATCTCCGAGTTTACATTTCTCTTCTGTCAAGATTTGAAGAATGACATGCCCCTCTGCTACTGCCTGCTCAGAATGGCCTAGGTCAACAGATATTCCTTATTATAGTTGCCTCCCTTCCTTGCTTCCTTGGTTAATTGTGCTCAAGGGTCTATCCAAGTAGGTCCCCTGTATGCCCTGATATCCTCTAATTCTCTTTCTACAAAGACTTAAACACAACATGAATAATTTCGAGGTGCAGTTGCAACCAGAAAAAAAAATTCCAGTTGCTCTTTGAATTGACTTTTGAGAAGATTGCATGCAAGAATGTTATATTTTCAGATGTTAGATTTCCAGTCAAGTTAGTTATTTCTTAGGAAATGAAGGACAGCATTTTGGTAGGACCTCAGAAATGACTTATTTCCATGATGGAAATTACTTGAAAGCCTGAACTAACCACTTACCACTCACTACAACCCAAAATCAAATTTAGAAATAGCAGGTTATCCACTTGAAAAAAAAAAATCTCTGTAGTGCTTAGTACTTGGGTCACTTCTAGCCACCAATGTAGAGAAATAAAACTCTTCTTCTAACGCTGATTATCCTCTTTGCCTCCACCTTGCTCTTAAGCATTATATCTCACTCTGATGCTCTGTATTTATTTTGGGATATTTTCCAAGCCTTTTAGTATTTTCTGGCCCTAATCCTGTGCTGTCCTTATGTGACTGTCTACCTAAGAAGAAAAAAAAAATTAGTTCATATTGAATGTATTGAAGACAAATGACTTACCCAGATATCAGGGGATTATTATGAAATCAAATCTAGCCAAATAGACATAAAAAAATCAGATCTAATAGTCCTGGAGGGATTGGAAGGTACGATTTTGAATTTTAAGTGGGCTGAAAAGAGTATCATAAGCATTAATAACCATTTTTTGAATATCAGGCAACAGTATGATTGCTTGATTTTTGTTGCATGCAGCCTAGATAGACCCCTTGAAAAGCAAAACCATACACAAAGAGCATGGACAGTTTGCAAGTATAAAAAGAAAACCTTAATGTGGCTGGAAATACCCCAACTAAAGAGCCTATTTCTGAGAGATGGGTAAGAATTTTGAGAACAAGTTTCTTTGAAAGATAAAATTGTGCTAGTGAGGAGAGCTATCAGATCCTCTTGAAATTTTGGAATCCTATAAACTGAGTGATCTCAATATAGGGACAGTTGCTTTGTAATTTGAAAATGCATTAGGGCCTTTTATTCCCATTCCCATGGGAGTGCATTGTTTGGGAGAGATGTGTTTGGGCACATGTTTGGTTTGAGAGGGGCTTGTATGCTAAAGGGTAGCATTGCTTCTGCTTTGATTATTGTGATGTCAACATACTTTCATTTGATGCAAACCTAGTGACTCTTGATCAGGAGGCAAATGGGCTTGAGTAATGAGAGATTTTTCTGGATGAAGGAAGAAATATACAGCAGCCACAGGTTTTCTGCCATATTCTGAAATAAAGATTAAAATGTTTGTCCTTTCTAGGATGCTACATTGACTCTAGGTGTTTACATGCAGTTTAGAGAAGACCCTCCAAATGTCAGTGAACTTCCAGAGTGCTTTACATCTTAATTTACATCTTAATTTAAGAATTACATTCTTAATTTAGTTCAGGGTACCACCAGCAGGCAGGGAGAAAAAAAAATAGATGGGTTTCAAAATTGCTAGAATGGATGACTGTGATACTGAAGGGGGTGTTGCCTTTATTATAGTTTGAGGGGATGCACTTGAGCTCATGACACATTCCAGTTCCATAGATTTATAAATGCTACTTGATTTTCTCAGAGGATTAATTAAAGTTTCCCAACAGGAAATTAAAATGAAAAGATTCTGAAGCTTCTTGGGGAGAAAGAACTATATGATTTCAGTACTAGAAGGAGAAAGGGGAGAAACACATTGATTAGGCAGGCACCTAGCATAGGTCAGGAAGCAAGCTCTGTGCTCAGAACCAATTCTTGCAGTTAATTCTCAGAGCTATGTTACAAACTTTATGTTGTTATTCTCGAGTTACTGAAGAACTTGAAGGTCAGAGTAGCCTTCTCAGAGTCACAAGTTAATAAGCATGTGAAAAGCCTTCTTACTACCTCTAAGAAGGCTCAAAAGTAAGTTGAACTCCCAGGCTCAGGGGCAAGTGCTTAAAGACAGTCGGTTTTCATGGACAAACAAAACTGGGTGCTCAGGGATGTGTCCTTGGTACATGTGTGTCCCAAGCTCCTGGCTTCCCTGGGTGGCCCACTCCATAGGACAAAGCTTCCAATGAGATCCCTCTGTCAGTTGTTTATTAGCCTTATCTAGGGCTTTAATCACACCCCGTGGACTATTGGAATCCTGTTTCCCTGTCAAGCTGTTGGCCCTATTTCCTCTTCTAACTGTCCTAGGTGGGTGGGGTGATTGCTTATTTATTTATTTATTGTTTCCAGCCACCCTAAGATTCCACTAAAAAGGTCATAAAAGCTGTCCTAGGGTTATTTATTTTTTGCTTGTTTCCATCTATCCCAAGGTTCCACTGAATAGCTCATAATAGCTAGTACCTTGAGCTCATGCCAATGTCCCAGTCTGAATGTTTCCTAAAGAAAATCTCTGTCATCCAGGTCTACTGAGCATGAAAACGTCCGGTGAATAATTCCCTTTGGAAATTAAGACCATTTGTGTTGTCTGATCTTCGAAATTAATTCATTATATCGGGCCCCAGTACATCAATCTCCCTGTAGCTTTCTCCCTAGTAGTTTTAGTTCTCAGAAAAGTTAACTGATTTTTTCAAAGGCTAACAGCAAGTAAATGACAGCATTCATCACCATTCCTCACTACTGCAAATGAGCAGGATTATAATTGAATTAAGTTCCTAGGCTCATACATTCATTCATTCATTTATTCAAAATCTGCTTTTTGAGTTCCTACAGGTGCCAGGAAGAGTTCTAATTGTTTGGTATTTATCAGTGGACAGAAGCCGTGAGACATAGCTAAGTATAATCCATATTCCACAGGAAAAGACTTTAAATCTTTGAAGACAGTTATCTTTTTGCCATCAAGTCATTTCCAAGCTTACAGGCTTACTATATCCAGTACATCATCTGACGCCCTCATCCCTCATAGGGGGCTTCATGAGAATATAAGTGCCTACAGAAAATGTGCTGTATTGTTTTGTTTATTACATCCTAGTGTCTAACAAAAAGTGATGCAATATATAGTTGTTAAAAATAATATGAATATATCTTGCTTACTTCTGGACCTCTTTGAGTTTGGGTTGGCATTTTAACTGAACCTCTTTTAGCAAGAATTTATAAATTTATTTCCTGAGTAATGCTAGAGTATCTTTTATATTATGGGAAAAGATCGATCATAAGGTGTTGCTTTAAGGAAACTACAGAGAATATTGGAATAAATGGACTACTTTTGTCAAAGGTAGGCATTGCAAAGAATTAAGCTTACAACTACAGATGAATCAGAGATCCTGCAACCAGGGGAAATGAGAACTACAACACATCAAAGGGTTGCAGATATTTGGAGCTTTAGGTTTATATGTCCAAGTGAAGAATTTCCTGAAAGAGCAAACCCCATTATAAATGATTTTATTATCAATGGTAGATCTTGAAATGTAGCTCTAATCAGCAGAATCTGCCATTTCTGCATGAACATATTTTATTTTTTATTTATTTATTTATTTATTTTTTTTTAAATTTTTTTTTTTCAACGTTTATTATTTTTGGGACAGAGAGAGACAGAGCATGAACGGGGGAGGAGCAGAGAGAGAGGGAGACACAGAATCGGAAACAGGCTCCAGGCTCTGAGCCATCAGCCCAGAGCCCGACGCGGGGCTCGAACTCACGGACCGCGAGATCGTGACCTGGCTGAAGTCGGACGCTTAACCGACTGCGCCACCCAGGCGCCCCTGCATGAACATATTTTAAATAAATATTTTCAATAAATATTTTCATTCTTTGAACACCTAACATTTAGTGCCATGCCAATTATTTGTTTACTGGCATCTTTTAAAATTTTACATATTTTTGCCCTGTTTTACTTTTTTCTGTTTGCACTGTTTTCTTTGTCTCTTTATCCAGAGAAAAATTACTTTTTGCAAGAAGGGCAATATTTTTCATGTCTTTATGGATCTCAGAAAGTCTACATGAATGCTGTTGTTTTAGTCAGACTGGGCCAAAATGCTGTAACAAATAGACCCACAGATGTATAATGGCTTAAATGTACTAAATTTTATATCTTGTATCTTACCCATTTAACCAAGCCTGGTGTTTCTTTTTGTGAGCATGTGAATTCAGGGCCCGCAACTTTCAACATGTAGTTCCTCCTTTTCCAGTTTTACTGCCTCCTAATCAAGCTTGCAGAGGCTAAGGAGCTTAGAGGAGCTGCATCCCATTCTTAAAAGTTGGTACACAAACATAATTTCCAGTCAATGTTATTGGAAAGATGAGTCACGTGGCCACACCAGAGTCTAGGGGACTGGAGGATGTAGTCCTTGCATGAGCAGCCATTTCCCAGACAAGCCTAAATTCTAGAAGGCAAAAATGGATTTTGATGGACAGCTAGCAGTCTCTGTTAAGCACAAAGTGGGGTTTAACAAATATTTGTTGATGTATTTATATTAGTGATAAAGATTACATTGCTTTTATTTTTCCTTGGAACAGTGCTATTAAACATCTCTCAGAAATTTTTACAAAATCCTATAGTGGTGTGCACTAGATTATACATTTCTTCAACAATGATTTGAAAGATTGCTGATGTTTATCTAGGGAGATGAGAAGCAATTTAATATTATTAATTGCTAACAAACGGGTAAGATTTACCAGAATTGTCAAAGCTTAAAGCTCCAAAAAATTATTCCTCACACAGGAAAATTTATTATGCCATTATGCTTATTTCTATCAGGGTTCCTATAGTGCAATCACTGTTTGCTATTAAAATTTTATTGCACATTTAATTTATTTTTCCCTCTAGTGGGGAAATGTATTAGAGAATTCATTTGACACCAGTATCTCTACCCTTGTCTTTTTCTCACTTCTGCTCCCCCTGAAATAGACAGGAATATATTTGTATCTGGGTATTAATTATACAGGAGCTGAGGAGAACAATGCTTGCTGCTGCCTGAAGGGAATTAGCCAGCCAGAATTAGCTTTACGGAGAACCAAGTGGACTACCATTATGCACATCCATTTTCAGTGGTTTAAAAAGAATTCTGGAAAAAATCCATTTATATGTGAAAGCTCGCTTTTCATTGATTAAAATAGAAAGCAACTTTGGTTTCCAAGTATTAAAGGCGGACTTCTTGTTAAAGGTTGGAATTAGGGGGCTCTTTAGTTTTTAAAGTACTCTATTGAACATAAAGTTTTATGTTTCTAAAGGTATAGCTTTAATGTAAAAAGCTTGACAATCTTGTTCCCTACCCCTCTGACTGCCCCAAGAGTTGCATACAGTTTGATCAAGAGGAAAACAATGATATAGGACACAGAAAACCCCTTCTCCATCACCAGGTCTTTTTTTCTTAATAGGGCCAGAATCAATGGAAACACCATCAGCTGCCGTACAGTGGAATCTTTCTCTTGACTTTCAGAAAGATTTCTAGCTCTTGGGCCTAATTCACTAAGACAAAAGTCAGCTTGTATTATTGATTAATCTGAAGCTTTGGTCTCTCATAGGATTTAATAACACAGTGCAACTATTTTTCTCACATTGAACAACTACCAAAGTTTTGTTTGTATTTTGGGTAAGAGGCTGAACATAACCAAATATCAGTGATCCCATTTCTAATGTGTAAGTAAGGTTGTGTATTTTTTTCTTTTGACTGGACACTGAAGCCTGCTAAACTCAGAAGGGAAATGTAAAGCTGTCCTACCTTTCCCAGGAAGATTTCTGAACCCTCTGAAGGCTGGTGGTTATGACTTGAATATGCCTTTATTCACTGAGAAGATTTTCCCCCTGGATCACACTGAGTATAATTAATTTACATATTTACCAATAGCTATAGTTTTCTGTTTCCTTACAGACTTTGACATTAATGCTTTGAGGACAGTGTAATTAGTTCTCCAGAAGAAAAGGGATTTAGATCTAACACATACAGGGTTTTGATACGGGGACAGTAGCTTGGGACTTAATAGTTTCGGAGTAATTTTTCCATCTTTCCCTTAATACCTGAATGTAACAACCAGTCAAGGAAGACTGAGCATGCCGCCAAAATTGAACTGCCTTCCCCATTCTTCTAGGAGCACTCTTTTGGAACCTCATAAATTGCATTTAGCCTTAGCACACCATCCTGTGGGGCTTCCATTTTAGTCATGGTATACTCTTGCAGACACCCTGTCCGAAGTCTTCGTGTCAGCCTCAAAGTCACCTGGAACAAACTTTGTTTCATTGTGAATCGTTGTTGTGTAGAATACTGGGGCTTTGGCACCATTGGCCTGAAAGGTTTGTATGTTGTGTACAGCCAGCACACAATGCTTAATAGGTATTCAATACATGTTTGTATCTGTGTTTTTTTTAACACTTTTATTTGTTCCAAAGACTTAAGAGACCCAACTGACAACCTTTTTCCTTGAATGGATTCCCTCTTCCTTCCTGTGGAAACCTACCAGAAACACACACGCCACCCTCCGCAACTGGTGTTAACACTATCAACACTATCCCTGGATGTACGGAATGGAAGCCTTCTCAAGCTAGTTCATGGTGATGGAGGTGACTGTTTTAAGATTAGAGCAGGCTGCAGAAGTACAGGATGTGGCCAGCTGGTACCTGAGCCTGCCTCTCCCATCTTTCCTGGGCTTCTGGGCACTCCCAGCTCAGGCTTCCTCTACATATTTGCTTCATTTTCTCAGTTTTTGTCTGAAGAACAACTTTCTCAAGCTCACCTCTTTTCTGCTCCCAAATTATTTTAACTTGGAAGTAACTTGGTTTGCATGGTTCTGACTGCAGCTCTGACTCTACATGAATATTTGCTTTAATCATACACCCTCAACTGCATTTAGTCTGTATGTTCTTTTGTTAAATTCTTAAGTTCAGACAGTGAAAGTAATCTGTAGCTTGCCAACTATAGTCTTCTGTAGTCAGAGTCTGTTAAAGGTAGTTGACATCATTGATGAGGGCTAGGTAATTTACTTTATTCTATAATTTTTAAACCATCAGTAGTTTCATTATTTGAGGATTTATAAAAGAAAAATTTACAGGAACTACCGAAAAGGAGGGTTTTTTTTCCAAATGTTTTTAGGTAGAAATAAAATGAAGGAGGACTTTTCTATTTCTTGTGTTCTGAAAAATGTTCTGGGTAGAATCTGATTTATACTGTGAATTTAAATTAGTGATAAAATTTGTATAATAGAAAACCATTTCCCCCCTTCATTAAATACATGTTGAATAAATATTTAAAGAATAGTGGTTTGAAAGACTATCTAATGATAAGTCTGTCCAGGGTACCTGTGTCTTTCAGGCTGGCCATGGTTGAATCTGGCACTCATAGCAAGTTCTGGCTAGTTGTGGCAAGTTCTATCTCTAGAAACTATGTTAGGAATTGGCCCAACTTCCTGCGTAAGGAGATTTAACCCTGGCTGCCCTGAACTGCCAGCCAAGTCCCTCCCCTGGTCAAGGAAAGCCTTGGATGGAAGAGAAGGTATCAAGATAAGGGGTGGGAGGAAGGGAAGAGGCAGCAGCAGACCACACTTTGCCTCAGCCAGCATGATAACTGCCACCCTTCCCAGTCATGGGGGAAAATAGACCGCTGGACTGAGCAGAGGTTCATCCTTTACCAGCTTGTTCTGTATTTTAGTTTGATTTCCTCTCAACATGATGCCTCCCTACAGAAATACATAATGCCTTTCTAATTTGGTTAGCATTAATTTAGGCAGCATTAATCTAAAGAGTATGTTTTTTTCTTTTTCTTTTTTTTTCTTGGCTTGATGAAGTCCCGGTAGTTCATGTTTGCCTCTGTTTCCTTAGCCTCTGGAGACAGGTCTAGTAAGAAGTTGCTGCACCCGAGGTCAAAGAGGTTGCTGTCTCTGTTCTCTAGGATTTTGATGGTTTCCTGTCTTACATTTAAGTCTTTCATCTATTTTGAATTTATTTTTGTGTATAGTATAAGAAAGTGATCCAGGTTCATTCTTCATTTCGCTGTCCAGTTTTCCCAATGCCATTTGCTGACCGTCTTTTTTTCCATTGGATACTCTTTCCTGCTTTGTAGAAGATAAGTTGGCAATACATTTGTGGGTCAATTTGTGGATTCTCTACTGTGTTCCATTGGTCTTTGTGTCTGTGCCATTACCATACTTTCTTGATGATAAAGCTTTGTAATAGAGCTTGAAGTCTAGAATTGTGATGTCTCCAGCTTTGCTTTTCTTTGTCAACATTACTTTGGCTATCCTGAATCTTGGCTGGTTCCATACAAATTTTAGGATTGTTTGTTCTAGCTTTGTGAATAATGCTGGTGTTATTTTGTTAGAGATTGCATTGGATGCGTAAATTGCTTTGGGTCATATAGGCATTTTAACAATATTGGTTTTTCCAATCCATAACCATTGAATGTTTCTTCATTACTTTGTGTCATCTTCAATTTCTTTCATACACTTTCCATAGATTGCAGTGTACAGATCTTTTACCTCTTTGGTTTTTCCTTGAATGGATTCCCTCTTCCTTCCTGTGGAAACCTACCAGAAACACACATGCCACCCTCCCCAACTGGTGTTAACACTATCAACACTATCCCTGGATGTATGGGGATAGGTTTATTTGGTTAGGTTTATTCCTAGGTATTTTATGATTTTTGGTATAATTGCAAATGGGATCTGTTCCCTGATTTCTCTTTCTGCTGCTTCACTATTGGTGTATAGAAATGCAACCAATTCTATAGCAGTGCTATCAACAACAGCCAAATTATGGAAAGAGACTACATATGCATCGACTGATGAATGGATACAGATGTGTGTATGTATATTTATACATTTATAAATTATAGATATACATATATGTGTGTGTGTGTGTGTGTATATATATATATATATATATATATATATATATATATATATATGTATGGAATATGACTCAGGAATCAAAAAGAATGAAATTTTTACATTTTCAACAACACAATAGAACTAGAGTGTATTCTGCTAAGTGAAGTAAGTCACAGAAATACAAATATCATATGATTTCACTCATATGTGGAATTAAGAAACCCAACAGTTGAACATAGAAAAATAAGATAAACAGTGATGGAGGCAAACCATAAGAGACTCTCAAATACAGCAAACAAGATGAGGGTTGCTGGAGGGGAGGTGGGTGGGTAGTTGGGCTAAAAGGGTTGGGCACTAAGGTAGTTGGGCATTAAGGAGGGCACTTGTTGGGATAAGCACTGGGTGTTATATATATGTGATGATTCGCTGGGTTCTACTCATGAAACCATACTACACTGTATGTTAACTAACTTGAATTTAAACAAATAAATTAAAAAAAAACTGTGTTTAATAGCCTGGGCATAGTCATATATATGGGTGTTTGTCTCTTCCTCTCCCTCTTCCTCTTGTAGCTGCTGAACTTTGTTAATCCTGGAAGCCTTGAGTTTGCTCCAGCCTTGCTTCAGCCTGGAGCCCATATTCTCCTCCCAGATGCTTTGTATTTTCAGTTGCTGCCCACCTGACACTGCTCTCAGTGGCATTCTAACTCAGCACAACTGTCTGCTGTCACTGTGGAATTAATGCATGTGGCCCAGAAGGGAAGTCAGCAGCACCTCCAGGCAGGCTGGCTCATGGCTGCCTTATGGGGTCAGACTTCTCTGCTCCCCAGAGCAGTAACTTTCCAGGAGGGGCAATTGGTCTCAGCATAGCAGTGATGGATTGCACTGGGTGAGAATTCCTGGCTGAAGGGGCTGCCAAGTGCATTGAGAGCCACTGTCATCCATGCAGGGAGAGCAAGCAAAGGGCTCACCTTAGAAACCAGGCACATATTTTTTTCCAGACTTGGTGTCACTTGCTATTAGCACCGACAGCACATGGCCATGGACCTTTCCTTCTGACTTCACTATTCCATGAAGGCTACCCAAACTCTTCTCCCAGCCAGAAATTTGGACTTGAGTCTTCATGCCTTCTGATTCCTCCCTATCCCACGGACTTAATCCCAATATTGACCCTCTTTCCTCCTGGCACAATATTACTTTCTGGGCAACATGCTTTCCTAAGCAAGGCCCTCTTCATCTCACCCAGCAGGCACTGAAAAGGTAACTATAGGGATCCTATAAGAGGAGATTTTTATATAAAAAGTCAATCTCCATTCTTAATTCAGAGGTGACTCTGAAATAAGGCATTTTACTTAAAGGAAGTGCTCAAAGCTCTGTCACTTTTGGTCTAGACTGATTTCTTTTTCTGATAATTTGCATGGTGGTTTCCTGAGGTACTGCTGCTCAGTACAGAATTTATCAATTATAATTCCCTCCATCCCCAATGGGCCCCCTCCCCTGCCCCAATGTTCAAGGTTTATGGATTAGAAGTTGAGTTAAAAGAAAAACAAAATAAAACAGACAGCAGGAAAAGAATTGTGGGGTGCAAATTCCAGCCACTCTACAAAATTCATTTTGTTTCATTTCCAGAAAACTATTGTTCTAGCTTCACACACTGATATTGTCTTCTCTAATAGCCATGGATGCTACTATTGTAATGTCAATATGTGTCTTAAACTATTGTGTAGCCTTAAGCTGGTTTCTAGGTCTTTAACTACTGGGATACTTTTTTCTCTAAATTGGGGTATAAGAGCTTTAGAGGCAGAGGCCATATCTTCCTGCAACAACCTGAGAATGAGCCTTGAGCAATTTTCAAAGCCTCAATTACAAACCCTAAAACAAACATGAGAGAAAGCATATTATTGGAGTGTTATTGATGTTATGGAAAGCATTATTGACTTATTTATGCCTCTAAATTGTTCTTGAAAGTGATTGGAAATATCTCATCTGTCTTGTTTCTGTCTGCATGCGTACAACGGGATAGATTTTTTTAAAAAGGTGAGGAAATGTCAGCATAGAGACAATGAAATCAGGAAAATAGAATATATATATAGAGAAGGTTTGATAACACATAATGGATATCATAAGACACTATTCAACTGCTGGAGATGAGCCTCAAATTCGGCTATAAGTTAACCAGCATCTACAACAAAGAAGAAACACAGTCCATTAAAATGAAAACCAAGCAAAGTCGGAAAAAATCTGCTCTTTCTGGTTCTGAGATCCCAGTCACCTTCAACTCCTGATTCCTGAGAAGAGGCACTGACTTGGATGCTGTCAGTGCCAACATTCTGTCATTGCTAGAAACTTCAAAATGTCGCAAGTTTCTCAGCATCCCCCAATGCACGTTAGTAGCATATAGTTCAGTAGAAATAGTTGTATGAGGGCTCAAACCAGTATGCAGTATTTTTCTTGCTAAAACTTGAGAGTACAGTAATTCTGTGCAGTTTGTGCATCAATAAGCATTGGTACTCAACCCAGTGGAGGACAGGTTTGACAATCACTAAAATTATGGGTGTGTACTTGAGTACAAAACCGTAAAATCTCTCCAAGAGAGGAAACCTGAACAGGGGTGTAAAGATACAGGTAGGAAAAGTATCCCGTTTGAAACAACTGCAAAATAATTATAAAGATTTATGACCATGTGTTCTATACTAGCAAATGAAGAGAAAGAGTCACATTTTAGCTTAATTAGCTTAATTGCACATCTAAAATCACCTCAAGGTAAAGAATGAAAAGTAGAAAATGTTGACTTACGGGTTTTGATGAATCCACACTTCGGAAATCAGTTTGGTAGTTTTGTTTTGTGTTTCATACGTTGGCAGTGGCAGACTAGGTGGTCTCCCAAGCTTTCAGAATATGGTGGGAAGCTGGGGAGAAACAGTCATAACTTGGAAAATATTTACAGAATTACAGTAGGCTAAGGAAAATAAGGCATTTGCTAAAGAGAAGGGAGAATAAGTCTGATGGTGGGAGAGAGGGAGAGGAGGAGGAGAAAAGAAGGAAGAACATGGAGGAGAAAGAGAGGGAAAGAGATAGACATGTGAGGGGTACAGAGAGGGAAAATGGGGGAAGATAAATGATGTTCTAACCCTTCAGCGGAGGTCAGCAACTTAACTTTCATGCAGAAAGCTGTCAAGAATAAAAAGCTTCCTCTTCAGAAAACAGGAGGTAAAAAGAGAAATGAGAGAGACTTTTCCTTTCCTCTCTTCATCAATCTTCTATCTGCCTTTTAGGTTTTGTCATGCCTCAGTACTAAATGGCACACTGCAGGTGTAGGATAGCCCTATCCAAAGGGAGAGCTGGAAATGAGTTAGTGTTCCAGAACAATGCAGACAGTGCCTAGAGGTGCTCGATTACCCATGGCCTTGTAAACTCTGATAGAGTCTGGATTTTGTTTCATAGTGTATGTGGGGCCATTACAGGATTTTACATAGGGGAATAATGGAATCACATTTTCATTTTAGAGATCTTATTTTGGCACATTGTAGGAGATTGATTAGAGAGTTGCCTTAATTCTGCCTCCAATTTTTTTGTGTGATGAGCTCTCTGATTCTTGGTATTTCATGCCATCCTAAAGTGGTGAGCATTCTTTCTCTGTCCTCTGTTACTCCAAGAATGGTCTTATTACTTGTTAAAAGTATACTGTAACAGATACCAAAGAATAACACGCCAGCCCACTTTATCTAAAATAACATTTATCTTGAGTCATTTCCTGCCCTCAAACTTAGTTTCTAATTCTTAAGAAGGCTCACTTATTAGCCCAACATCTGCAGACTTCTCACTCTGATGTCACCCTGTGCCCGAGGTACTTACCATCCATCTTTACCTAACTCTGCTGTCTACTGAAGTTGGTCTACTTATTCCCCAAATACTGACGCTATTTTCTCTTTGTGGGGTGCTCCTTCCACTTTGCTTTTCTAAGCCAAGCACTACCCAAACTTTAAAGTCCATGTCAAATGTTTGCAGCTTTCAGGACGCAAAATAAATGAGGAGAAATAGTCTGATCCCCCGATTGTATTGGAATTCAATGTATCTGGATTCAATACCAGTTTTACTGTTTATCAGCTAACTACTACTACTAAGTTATCACCAGGATGTTGACACTGATACAGTCAAAACAGAGAACATTTCTATCACCGCAAGGACCTCCTATTGCCATTTTATAGCCGCATCCACTGCCTTCATATTCGAATTCTCTCCTTGACCCCTGGCAACCAACAATCTGTTCTCTGCATAATTTTAAAACTGTTATATAAAAAGAATTATATAGTATATAACATTTTGGGATTAGATTTTTTTCATTTAGTGTAATTCTCTGGAGATTGTTCCAGATTGTTGCTTCCAGCAGTTGTTCATTCCTTCTGTTGAATATGTATTCCACGGTATGAATGTAACACAGTTTTAACTTTTTCCCCACCGAAGGACCTCTGAGTTGATTCCAGTTTGGCTAATACAAATACAGCTGCTATAAACTTTTGTGTGCAGGTTTTTACATGAGCATATGTCTCATGTGTCTGGGATAAATACCCGAGAGTACAGTTGCTGAGTTGTATGGTAGTTGTCTGTTTTTGGTTTTGTTTTTAAGAAACTGCCAAACTCATTTCCTTAATGGTTGTATCATTTAATACATTTTTTTTTTTTACCAACGATGTATTAGTGGTCTAATTTCTCAACATTCTCACTAGTATTTAGTGTTTTCACTATTTTTTATTTTAGACATTCTGATAGGTATATAGCAAGATCTTGTTGTTACATTAATTTGCATTTAGTGAATGGCTGATTATGTTGAATCGTGCTTATTTTCAATCCTATCCTTTGTAATGAGATGTCTCTTCCTATCTCTTGCCCTTTTTATAATTGGATTATTGGCTGTTTTTGTGTGAAAAGTTCTTTATATCAGTTCTTTATCAGACATGTTCTTTATCAGATAGGTGACTTACAAATATTTTCTTTCCATGTGTAGCTTATCCTCTTAACAAGGTCTTTCACAAATTAAAAGTTGTTTTTTTAATGAAGGCCAGTTTATCAATTTTTCAAAATCAACTGTGATTTTGCTATCAAGTCTAAGAACTAGCCCTAGATCCTGAGGATCCTCAAGTATGTATTTTTTGAAAAAGTTGTATAATTTTTTATTAATTCTACAGTCAACTTAGAGATAGTCTTCATATAAGGTGTGAGACTTATATTGTTATAAAGTGTGAAGTTCATATTTTTGCTTTGGATGTCCAATTCTTCCACTGCCATTTGTTGAAAAGGCTACCCATGCTCGATTACATTGCTTTCATACCTTTGTCAAAAATTAGGCATATTTGTGTGGATTTATTTCTTAGTTCTATCTTCTGTTCCATTGATCTGTGTCTAGTCCTTCATCAATACCACATAGTCTTAATTACTGGAATTCTATAATAAGTCTTGAAATAAAGTAGACTGATTATTGCGACTTTATTTGGTCATTTTTTTTTCTTTTTTCTTTTCTTTTTTTAGCTATTCTGGTTCCTTGGCCATTTTATGTAAATTTTAAAATATTTTTTTCTCTCTTTAAGATCAAAATCTTAAGGTTTTGATTAGAATTGTGTTAAAACTGTGTATAATTTGGGGAGGATTGATGTCTTTGTTGAATCTTCTAATCCATAAATTTGTCTCTTCATTTATTTAGATCTTTGATTTATTTCATTTGCATTATGCAGTTTTTAACCAATATATTTTATACATGTTTTGTTAGGTTTACATCTTAATATGTAATTCTCTTTTGAATGATTGTAGGTGGTATTGTCTTGTAAGTTCTTTTTTCCATATGTTCATCATTACTGTAGAGAAATGCAATTGATTCTTCTATTGATCTTGTATTCTATGACCTTGCTGTATTTATTAGTTCTAGGAGGTCTTTTGGGGAAAATTCCTTGGAATTTTCTAGATCAGCAATTCTTTGATCTGAAAATAGGCACAATTTTATTTGTTCATTTCCAATTTGTATGTCTTTTATTTCTTGCCATATTGTCCTGGCTACAACTTCCAGCCCTGTGTTGATTCAGAGTGATGAGAACAGACACCTTGCCTTATTCTTGATCAGAGGGGAAAAGACATTAGTCTTTGATTGTTATGTGCATTGTTGTAGGTATTTTGGGAGATGCTTATTATCAAATTGAAGATGTTCTCCATTTCTTATTTTTTCTATTTTAAAATGTTTTTCAGTATTGAATTTTATCAAATGCTTTTTCTATATCAATTTATATGACCATGTCATTTTTCTTCTTTACCCTGTTGATATAATCCATTACACTAATTTTCAAATATTGAATCATCTAATAAATCAGTTAAAATGAGTTAAAAATTCATCTTTTCTGGGATTGGTAGTGTAAATTGATGTTAATTGTTCTTTTAACAATGGTAGAATTCTCCAGTGAAATTACATGGGCCTGGACGTTTCTATTTGGGATATTTTCATTATAAATAAAATTTCCTTAGAAGTCACAACCCTATTTGAATTATTTATTTTGTTAATGAGTTGAGGTAGTTTGTGTTTTTCAAGTAATCGATCCATTTTGCCTAGATGTCAAATTTAAGTGTCTATAGTTGTTCATAGTATTCCTCTGTTTTGATGTCTGCAGGGTCTGTATTAATATCCCATTTTGTTTCTGATATTGGTAATTTGTCTTTTTTTTTGTTAGTGTTGCTAGAGATTTGTCATTTTATCAATTTTTAAATCATTTGTGTGTGTGTGTTCATCTGTTTTTAATTGCACTGATTTCTGCTTATTTTATTTCCTTTTTTGTTTTTTGGTTATTTTGCTTTTCTTTCTTTTTTAAATGAGAGTTTATATTATTGAGACTTTTTTTTCTCTTTTTAATATATAATTTTGGTGCTATATATTCCCTCTCAGCACTGTCTTATTTTATCCCACAAATACTAATTTTTTTTCATTTTCATTTTTATTCACTTAAATGTATTTTTTTGATTTCTCTTAAGATTTCCTCTTTGGCCCATGTATTATTTAGAAATATGCTGTTTAGTTTTCGGTTGTTTGGAGATTTTCTATCTTTTTGTTATTGAATTCTAGTTTGATTCCATTGTAGTCAGTGAAAACAGTCTGCATGACTTAAGTTTTAAAAAATTTGTTGGGGTTTGTTTTATGACCAGGATATAGTCTGTATTGGTATATATTTCATAGGTACTTGAAAAAAAAAATGTGTGTTGTCTGGGTGGGATATTTTATAAATACCCAGTTTGAACTTGTTGGTTAATAGTTATGTGAATTCTTCTATATTGTTGCTTATTTTCTGTCTAGTTATTCTATCCATTGTTAGAATTATTGAAGTGTTAAGCTAGAATTGTGGATTTATCTATTTCTTCTTTTAGGTATATTAGTATTTGCTTTACAAATATTGCCACTGTGTTGTAGCACAACACAGTGTTGTAGCACATAGCAATTTATGATTGCTATGCCCTCATGGTGGATTGACACTTTCATCATTATATATATCATCTCTGTCTCTGGGATTTTTCTTTGCTCTCAAGTGTATTTTATCTGATGTTTATGTAGCTATTCCTGCCTTCCTTTGTTTGCATGGTATTTTTTCCATATCCTTACTTTTCATCTATCTGTGTTATTATATTTGAAGTGTGTTTCTTTGTTAAATTTTTAATGTGTGTTTTTGAGGGCGGTGGAGAGAAGGAGAGTGCGTGCATAAGTGAGTGGGGGAGATGGCAGAGAGGGAGACACAGAATCTGAAGCAGTCTCAAGGTTCTAAACTGTCTGCACAGAGTCCAGCATGAGGCTCAGGCCCCCAACTGCAAGATCATGACCTGAACTGAAGTCGGATGCTTAAACAACTGAGTCACCCAGGCACCACTGAAGTGCATTTCTTTTAGTAAACATACAGTTGTGTCATTTTTTTTTTTTAAATCCACACTACCAATGTTTGTCTTAAAATTGATGTATTTGGACCATTTATACTTAAAGTAATTGTTGATGTTAAGCATTAGGTCTGCCATCTTATTTTTAGTGTTCTGTTTTATGTATACTTCATTTCTTGGTTTTCTTTTTCCTGCCTTCCTATGGGTTACTTAGGAAGAGTATTTTAGAGAGAGAGTATTTTAGAGAATTTGAATTCTAAAATTACTTATTTTAGAGTTCTATTTCTTTTTGTCTGTTTTGAGTGTATATCTTTGTATAATATTTTTAAGTCATTGCTCTAAGTATTATTTATACCTAATCTGTCACAATCTGAGTGTCATCATTTTATCAGTTTGATTGGAATATAGAAAACTCACCTCAGTTTATGTCTCTTTACCTCCCCACTTTATAATAAATTTTTTCTAAATATTTCCTTTACATACTTTGAGAACCATGTGAGAGTCTCATAATTTTTGTTTTGATTATGTCTCAAACATAATTCAGAACATTGAAGAGAAGTAAACCTTATAGCATTTACTCATATTTTAGCTTATCATGTTCTTTTACTTTTCCTTTTTATTTAGAAAATTTCCATTAGCCATTCTTTAGGGTAGTCTGTTAAGGATAAATTTTTAATTTTCCCTCATTTTATAATGTCTTGATTTTTCTTTTATTCCTGAAGAATGTTTTTACTAGGTAGGATCCTGAATTAATAGTTCTTTCAGCACCTGAAAAATGTTCAGCCACTTCCTTCTCATCTCCATAGTTTCTGATGAGAGATCTTTTCACTAATTAATTTTCCTTTGTAAATAATATGTTACTTTTCTCTGGCTGCATTTTTGGTGTGGATGTTTTTGGGGTTTTCTTGATGTCTTGAATCTGTGGGTTTATGTCTCTTCCCAAATTTGGAAAGTTTGCAGCCATTATTTCTTCAAGTTCTCTTAAATTCTGCCCTTTTTCTATTCTCCTTTCAGGACTCAGATGGCATGAATGTTAGTTTTTTTGTTATAGCTCCACAGTCTCTGAAGTTCTGTAAATTTTTTTTCAATTTTTTCTTCATTGTTCAGGTTGGGTAATTTCTAGTGTTCTATCTTTAAGTTAATTGGTTATTTCCTTTGTTCCTTCCATGCTGTTAAGCCCATTCCTTAAGCCTTTTCCCCTTTAGTTACTGTATTTCTTTTTAATTAAAATTTTAATTTGACAATTTATTGTTAAGAGTTATATAAGATCTGCAAACATAAGATGTTGATAACTGTGTGTGTGTACATGTATGAATACACGTTGATTTTTATTTTTTATTATCAGTAAACTTTTTTAGAGCAGTTTTAGGTTATAGAAAAAATGAGTGGAAAGTAGTTTCCATATATCCTGTGTCCCCACACAATCACAAACTGCTCCACTATCAACATCTCACACCAGAGTAGTACATTTATTAAAGTAGAGGGACCTACATTGACACATCATTATCACACAATATACATACTTTACATTAGGATCATACTTGGTATTGTGCATTCTATGGGTTTGGACAAATGTATCATGACAAATACTTATACTGAAGTTTGTGCTGAATAGTTTATGGTTCTAAAAATCCTCTGTGCCACCTCTTTCTCCTCCCAACCCCTGGCTAGACCACTTTTTTTTTTAAATTTTTTTTTCAACGTTTATTTATTTTTTGGGGGACAGAGAGAGACAGAGCATGAACTGGGGAGGGGCAGAGAGAGAGGGAGACACAGAGTCGGAAACAGGCTCCAGGCTCTGAGCCATCAGCCCAGAGCCTGATGCGGGGCTCGAACTCACGGACCGCGAGATCGTGACCTGGCTGAAGTCGGACGCTCAACCGGGCCACCCAGGCGCCCCTAGACCACTTTTTAAATAGTTTATTTTACAGAATGTCGTAACTAAAGTCATACAGGGTGTAGCCTTTTCAGACTGGCTTTTTTCACTTAGTAGTTGGCATTTAAGTTTTTTTTTTTTTTTTCATGTATTTGCATGGCTTACTCATTTCTTTTTAACACTGAATAATATTCCATTGTCTGGATATATCCCAGAGTATTTATCCACTCACCTACTGAAGGACATCTTGATTGATTCTAAGTCTTGGCAGTTGTGAATAAAACTACTATAAACATCCATGTGCAAGTTTTTGTGTGGATATATGTTTTCAACTCTTGGGTAAATACCAAGAAATGGAATTGCTAGATCATATGGTAAATGTATGCTTAATTTTTAAAGAAACTGTCAAACTGTCTCCCAAAGTGACTGTACTATTTTGCATTCCCACCAGCAATGTGTGAGAGAGAGCTCTTATTGTTCTACATTCTCTCCAACATTTAGAACTGCCAGTGTTCTGGATTTTGGTCATTCTGATAGATGTGTATTTTGCCCATTTTTTTATTGAGTTGTTCATTTTCTTATTAAGATTTAAGAATTCTTTATATCTTTTGGATTATAGCCCTTTATCAGATAAGTCGTTTGCAAATATTTCTCACAATCTGTGGCTTGTCTTTTGATTTTCTTGACCTTGTCTTTCACAGAGTATGAGCTTTTATTTTAACAAATCCCAGTTTATCAATTCTTTCATGGTATATACTTTTGGCTTTGTGTCTAAGAAGGTACCACCATATATAAGATCATCTAGATTTTCTCCCCAGTTATATTTTAAAAGCCAAACTTTCCCTTGGGGTCATCTTTATATCTTCTATTTCTTTGTGGTGACTTTCTGTTTCATTGCTGAGGTTTTCTTTTTCTTTTTAAAGAAATGTTTGTTTATTTTTGAGAGAGAATGAGAGAGTGAGCGAGAATACACAAGTGGGGGAGAGGCAGAGAGGGAGGAGGACACAGAATCTGAAGTCCGGTCTAGGCTCTGAGCTGTCACACAGAGCCTGACATGGGGCTTGAACCCTCAAGCCATGAGATCATGACCTAAGCTGAAATCAGACACCTAACCAACTGAGCCACCCAGGTGCCCTGAGGTTTTCTTTTTCATTTATCTGAAGCATATTTATAATTCATCAAAGCATTTTTTTTCTGGGTGGTTGCTTTAAAGTTTTTGTCAGATAATTCCAACATTTCTGTCCTCTCAATGTTATCATCTATTGATTTTCTTTGGTGACTTAGTTTGACGTCTATCTAGTTATTGGTGTGATAAGTAATTTTTGATTGAAATCTGAACATTTTCATATTTTGTTACAAGACTGGGTTTTATTTAAACCTTTGGTTTTAGCCAGTTTTCTTTATCTACACTCTGTCTGGAGAAGGGAGTGATGCTGCCTGGTTACTGGCAGCTGGAGGTAGAAGTTCAGCTTCCCTGTTTGTTTCTATTTACACTTGATAGGCTGGACTTCTTGTTACCACCAGGTGAGGCTAGGAGTTTTGGCTCTCCCCATAGTCTCCATTGTCTAAGCAGTGTGGTGGCCTTGTTACTACTGGGTGATGGTGAGGAGCCTGATTTTCCAGTAGACCTCTGATGAAACCACCACATTACTGCCAGTGGAGATGAAGTTTAGATTCTCCATAAGGTTTACACTGACACCATATTAGTGATGACTTAATAACAGCTGGTGGAGATAAAAGTTCAGACTCCTATTAGCCTTTCTGCCATCACCTTGTGGGTTTTAGAGTGTTTTATTACCACTTTGTGGAAGCCTAGACTCCCCATTCATTGTTGGTGCATTGTGGGTGACACCATGGTTTCTCTGTGTATTTGGCTAGAATAGAGTAGCTATTGTCAAAAATTTTACTATCTTGCTAGACTTCCTTTTTCTTTTGTGACTTGGCTAGGGACTTTTATTTGTTGGTGCATTTTCTTATCTGAGTCACTGGTATTTCTGCATTGCTGATGTCATCAGCTCCAAGTTTGGGACATAAGAGATGGGAAGAACACCTACAGAGCTCACCAGTGTGGTGTTCTTTGGATCTCAAAGTCCCTATATGGTCTGCCTTATTCTCTCATTGTCTTATATTGGTTCTGTATAAAATATCCAGGGTTTTATCTACATGAGGTCCCAATAGTTCATTTTTGCTTTTAATTCCCTTGCCTTTGGGGATGTGTCAAGTAAGAAATTGCTGCAGCTGAGGTCAGAGAGGTCTTTTCCTGCTTTCTCCTCTAGGGTTTTGATGGTTTCCTGTCTCACATTCAGGTCCTTTATCCATTTTGAGTTTATTTTTGTGAATGGTGTAAGAAAGTGGTCTAGTTTCATTGTTCTGCATGTTGCTGTCCAGTTCTTCCAGCACCATTTGTTAAAGAGACTTTTTTCCATTAGATATTCTTTCCTGCTTTGTCAAAGATTAGTTGGCCATACTTTTGTGGGTCCAATTCTGGAGTCTCTATTCTATTCCAATGGTCTCTGTGTCTGTTTTTGTGACAATACCATGCTGTCTGGATGATTACAGCTTTGTAGTAGAGGCTAAAGTCTGGGATTGTGATGCCTCCCACTTTGGTCTTCTTCAAAATTCCTTTGGCTCTTCGGGGCCTTTTGTGGTTCCATACAAATTTTAGGATTGCTTGTTCTAGCTTCGAGAAGAATGCTGGTGCAATTTTGACTGGGATTGCATTGAATGTGTAGATTGCTTTGGGTAGTATTGACATTTTAACAATATTCTTCCAATCCATGAGCACAGAACGTTTATCCATTTCTTTGTATCTTCATCAATTTCCTTCAAAAGCATTTTATAGTTTTCAGCATACAGATCTTCTACATCTTTGGTTAGATTTATTCCTAGGTATTTTATGCTTCTTGGTGCAATTGTGAATGGGACCAGTTTCTTTATTTGTCTTTCTGTTGCTTTATTATTAGTGTATAAGAATGCAACTGATTTCTGTACATTAATTTTGTATCCTGAGACTTTGCTGAATTCATGTATCAGTGCTAGCAGACTTTTGGTGGAGTCTATCAGGTTTTCCATGTATAATATCATGCCCACACTGAGATATCACCTTATGCCAGTCAGAGTGTCTAAAATGAACAAATCAGGAGACTATAGATGCTGGCAAGGATGTGGAGAAATGGGAACCCTCTTGCACTGTTGGTGGGAATGCAAACTGGTGCAGCCACTCTGGAAAACAGTGTGGAGGTTCCTCAAAAAAATTAAAAATACATCTACCCAATGACCCAGCAATAGCACTGCTAGGAATTTACCCAAGGGATACAGAGTGCTGATGCATAGGGTCACTTGTTCCCCAATGTTTATAGCAGCACTTTCAACAATAGCCAAATTATAGAAAGAGCCTAAATGTCCATCAACTGATGAATGGATAAAGAAATTGTGGTTAATATACATAATGGAATACTACTTGGCAATGAGAAAGAATGAAATATGGCCTTTTGTAGCAAAGTGGATGGAACTGGAGAGTGTTATGCTAAGTGAAATAAGTCATACAGAGAAAGATACCATATGTTTTCACTCTTATGTGGATCCTGAGAAACTTACAGAAGACCATGGGGGGGAGGTGAAGGGGAAAAAAAAGGGAGGGAGGCAAACCATAAGAGACTCTTAAAAACTGAGAACAAACTGAACATTGATGGGGGGGTTCGAGTGAGGGGAGGGTAGATGAGGGGTATTGAGGGCACCTGCTGGGATGAGCACTGGGTGTTGTATAGAAACCAATTTGACAATAAATTTCATATTAAAAAAATAAGAAAATAAAATAAAATTAATAAAAATTAAAAAAATATCCAGGGTTTTAGTTACATTTAGTGAGAAGACTAAGGAAAAGTATGTCTATTCTATTTTCCTAGAAATGCAAATTTTGTATGATAATACTTATAAAGTGTCTGTCAACTAGCTTCAGCTAAATAAAAGTGTGCCAGGATCATTTACTAAAACATTAACTTGTATTTCTCCTTCGTGTGTGTGTGTGTGTGTGTGTGTGTGTGTGTGTGTGTGTGCGCGTGCGTGTTTAAATCTTCCTCATTTCAATGTGATTCCCTTGTTGATCCCTGAAGACATCACAAGCTTTATATTTTATGAATGAACCATTTGCTAGACTAAAGGTAGGATCCATAAAGGAGTTTCTAGAATCTGAAGATCAACAACAAAGGACCAGAGCAAATGATCAGAATGTCGTTTTGTTTGTGTGAGTCATAATAAAGAAAAAAAAAAAAAACAGATTTATTTGGATAATGGAAGTTGCAGAAACTGGCCATTGATTTGCTTGTTGAATTTTTTTCCCCATTACTGCTAATTTCTCCCCTTTCTTCTGTTTTCAGTATCTCTTGCCAGACTTTCTGAATTTTTAGAACAATGTTTTTCTGTTATCTTTAATGTATCTTACATAAATATTTAAATATTATCTTTGCTGCTAATGTCTTAGTTTTCTGTTTCAGTATTATAATTCAAAATTAATCTCCCAATCTGATTATCAAAACTAGAAGTGGTCACATGATTAGAAACATGTCAGAAAGGGGATAAAAAGTAAAAGGTAACAGTGAGACTTTTTAAAAGTTTATTTTGGTTCAACAGTTTTTTTTTTCAGTAGGACAATTAGGCAAAGCCTGAAATCATAGTATGAACAGCATTTATTTTTGTGTATTTTCATTCTAATTCAATTCCTGCAATTTAAAAATAATACCTATTCCTTCTCTTAAACATTATAGATATGCCTATGTTCATTGTGGAGAATATGAAAACTATAAAAAGGTACAGAGAGCAAGCATTAACAAAAACCCCTGATAATTTACCCTTTTGCTCCACAGACAAAAGAAGTTTTTGAGAGAAGGCAGATGACACTATGGGTCTATATGTCCAATAAGTCTAGTTCTTAGCCTTAAAATTTCAGGCACCTGGTTTTCTTAACACACTCAGAATGGGCCTAAATCTTAGGAAGAAATTTAAATGAAATGTTTCTGGAAACCTAATGTAAAAAATCAGAGTATCAGTTGACTGATTTCCAAAAAGAGATGTAGAAGAGACTGGAATATTGCCTCCCAGTTTGTTTGCTCGAAGGGGAGGCAATACATAAGCAGATTGCTTTGTGAACCTAGAGTCCGAACATAGTATTTGAGTTACATGATTTAAATGTTGAAAGAAATCAGGTTACCCCATTCTGATAAACTCATCCTTTCTATATGTGTACCCCACCCTCGCAAAGTGGTAAGAGAAGGCAGTTCTCTTATTGTTCATTTTTTTATGGACTATATTTTCTGTTTTATTTTCCTCTAAATATTTAAAAAATATTAATTTATATCATATTTTTAATTTTTTAATTTAAAAATAGGCTTCCAGTTTAAGATAGTGTATTAAAAGCCCATGCTTCTTTCCTCTTTTCTGCTACTCAAATTAGAACTATGGTAAATAATAAAAAGGCATAGAGCCAGAAGATCAAAGAGGTCCATCTGCTTATGATAAACTCAATATAATTGCTGGAAACAGGAAAAGTGTTTTCTGGTGATAAAGTGGAGAAAGATGCAGAATGAATACACATAGGAGTTTGCCTTAGCGGAGAGTGTCTTTCTGCTTGGTGGAATTTCAAGAAAGGACCAGGTTTGAGACTTGGGAAGTGGAGTTGTCAAGTGGCTTGATAGTTTGGGGGCTCAAAGGTCAACGGACAGAATTTAAAAATTGGCATCCTCCCACTCATGCCTGGTGTTTACAGTGGAGACAACCCTGGCACTTTCCCAGGAAATCCTTCTCCAGTGGCCAAATGACCCACTTGCGACCATCTCACTGTCAAACTTTCTGCTGACCCAGCCATGTGCTGAATGCCAGTCCACTCACTTCTTCATCTGTGAGCATAGATCCCAAAGATGGAAGGCAACTGAAGAAAACATAAAGCCTGAAAGAAAAAGCAAGGGACAGGATTTTAGAAGATCATGTGAACTAGATAAATTCTTATATAAAGCAGAGTTAACAAATGAAATCAAATATTGAAAAATCAAGCATTAAAGAATAAACATTTGCATTGAAAATATACAGACTAAAATATAGGAAAACAAAACTGAAATAAACTGCCTCTAGATACTGAAATCAGGGCAAATTGAGATCATATTACTTTTTTTTTTTTTTTAACATTTATTCATTTTTGAGAGACAGAGACAGAGTATGAGCAGGGGAGGGGCAGAGAGAGAGGGAGACACAGAATCCGAAGCAGGCTCCATGTTCTGAGCTGTCAGAACAGAGTCCCACGCAGGGCTTGAACCCACAAACAGCAAGATCACGACCTGAGCTGAAGTTGTATGCTTCACCAACTGAGCCACCCAGGCGCCCCGATGAGATGTTACTTTTGATTAACACTCTTCTGTGCTGCTTGAATTAAAAAAAATAAGAGACCTTATTTTGGATAAAACCTCACTAAAATATTTAATCTGAAAAACAAAATTAAAAATAGGCTACCAGAATAAAACATATTGCACTTACACTTCTCTATTTGAAGCTTAAAGATAAACCACACTGTAAGAGGAGCATCTAACAAAATCTGACACTTAGTAGGTGGTCAAAAGGTATTTGCTGAATGAAGTTAGCATTTTTTTAAACTTTTTGTGCTCTCATTTCAGATATTTCTTAGATTTTTGTTAAAATAATTTGAAGTTTTAGATCTGGATTATTTGTATTCTAGTGTGTGTGTGTGTGTGTGTGTGTGTGTGTGTGTGTGTGTGTTTTAAACTTGTAAACTCAGTGGTTATTTCAGTGATCCTAGTTCATCGTTTTAATTTTTTTATTTTTGTTTACTTTAATTTTTTATTTTAATTTTTTATTTTTCATTCTCTTAATTTTCAAATTTTTATTTATTTTTAATTTTTTGAGAGTGGGAGAAAGAGTGAATGCATACACAAGCTGGGCAGGGGCAGAGGGAGAAGGGGAATCTTAAGCAGGCTCCAATCTCACCAGGGAGCCTGCTGGGGGCTTGAACTCAAAACCATGAGATTATGACCTGAATCAAAGTCAAAAGTCTCCAAAAGATGGAGACTGAAGTGACTGAGCCACCCAGGTAATCTTTTTAAAATTACAATAAAAAACACAATTTATTTCTTCCTGAATGTTGATTTTGAATAATGTTTCCACTGGCTGGTGTGTATCTTTCAGTAACTTTCTCAGAGGATATGTAGGTATGAAAATTTTTGATTGCTTATATGTCTGAAAATAAAAATTTGTGTTATTTCCACACAAATGACAACTTGAATGAATATAGGTATCTTTAGGTAGCAACTTTTAAGTTTATTTATTTTGAGGGAGAGCACAAGTGGGGAAGGACAGAGAGAGAAGGGAGAGAGAGAATCCCAGTCAGGCTTCCACCATCAGCACAGAGCCTGATGTGGGGCTCGAACTCACAAGCCATGAGATCATCAGCTGAGGTCAAGAGTCGGGTGCATAACAGTGACACCATGGCCCCTAGGTAACAAAAGAAATCTGAATTTAGCTAAAATTTAGTTCTGTTTGGTCTTTCTGTTGGTCCTTGAATACCTATAGAATTTTTTTTCTGTAAATCTACAGTTAAAACCTTTCTAAGTAAGTGTATTTTCATTAAATTTTCCAAGTTCCTGGTGAACACCTTTTGCTTTGCCAAAATGAAGTAGAAAAAATCCCAAATTGAATGCCACCAGCTATTCATCTTCTAGCTTGGAAGATGAACCATGGCTTTTAACTGGATAACTTTTCCTTTAGCTAACTATCCATAGGGGAAAACCAATACATACAGGATCCTGTGATTTCTAGTCTCAAATTTCTTTAAGGTATGCTAACCAATTTGCTACCATGTCAATAAATGGAAAAAAATAACTCATGTACAGTTCCACAGGGATGTGTCTAGTTGAATATTTTTAGTCTGAATGTCCCTGGTTCTTGATACTTCTTGAGTATCTTGCTGTCACTCACGGAGTCAAAAAAAAAAAAAAAATTCAGCACAGGCAGAGATAATACCTACTAATGTCTGCAGCCTACATAATGGGATACATAGAGGGTACCTAATTAGTTTTGACTGACAGATGTGCTAATCATTCACTTGGATAGGTAATCTTGAATAGTGTCCCAGTGTGAACCCAAGCTGTATTTACCTATAATTCAGGTGTGTTTTGAAATGTTATGTGGATATGTTGAACCTCCAAGGCCCTTTAACATGAAATTCTTAGGACCTTGCTCCTCACATTGTGGTTGCAGACCAGCACTATGGAGTCACCTGGGAGATTGTTAAAGTGGAGAAGCACATTTCCCTGTTGGTAACTTATTTTTCCTTCCCTTCCCCAATGGCCTTCCGTTAAGTTTCTCAAAATCCATAGATGAGTGAAAACATATGATTTCTGACTTATTTCACTTAGCATAATACCCTCCAGTTCCAACCTCATTGTTGCAAATGGCAAGATTTCATTCTTTTTCTTTGTCAAGCAGTATTCCATTGTGTGTGTGTGTGTGTGTATATGTATATACATATATATAGACATATATACATATGTGTATTATATATACGTATGTATATGTATATGTGTATTATATATATATACATATATATACATATATGTATATATATATATTCATTCATCAGTTGATGGACATTTGGGCTCTTTCATAGTTTGGCTATTGTTGAGAGTGTTGCTATAAACATCGGGTTGGAAATGGGGGTGCAAACCATGCGAGAATCTTAAGTACAAAGAACAAACTGAGGGTTATTGTGGGTGGGGGATTGGGAAAGTGGGGAAAATGGGTGATGGGCATAGAAGAGGGCACTTGTTGGGATGAGCACTGGGGTGTTGTATGTAAGTGATGAACCACGGTTATCTACCCCCAAAACCAAGAACTCACTGTATACACTGTATATTAGCTAACTTGACAATATATTATTAAAAAAAATTTACCGAAATTCCTACTATATCAGAAACCACACATTATGTTTTCATAAACACTGTATCTAGAAATTCCTGAAACAAATACATCCCAAAGAAGGCATTGACAGAGTATTGTCAAAACTTTGGACACTCCAGCTCTTTTTCCCTGGGTTGGATATGATGAGCTCAATAAAACAACTGGGGGACATTGAAATCTGTTGGAATTTGAATTGAGTCTCCGCAGCTTTGGTGAACGTGACTCTGACACCTCCAGGTGACAGCTCCAGAGCTCTTTGCAGTGCTCAGATGCTCATGACACTGGCATTGGTGGACACACTGGCACCTGCACTGGGCATCATCTGTATAGCTGCTGCTCTTGGCTGTGCAGCAACAAGAGACTTTAACCCAGTAAGCTGGAGCAGGAGAGAGGAAAAGTACTGTCAGCTTTCTTTTGCCAAGAAGGCTAGATTTTGGAGCACCATCTCACTTCCTACCTCCCAGAGAAAATGGAGCCATCAGATGAGTGGCCTGCCATTTGCAAAATTGCTTTCATTTGCATCTAAGCTTCTTTTATGTCTGTGTTCTGATTCTATCACCTTTTGCTCTCTGAAAGATAACGATTATTTATCTCTTTGTTTTCCTGTATCTGTAATGTGTAACACTGGTACCTTCTGATAACATATTTAAATAAAATTTCATTTTTCTCCTTTAAAAAAAGTGTTTCCTTTGACTCAGTCTCCTGCACTAGTTTTCTCTGTAAATGCATTAATATTTCGAAGTGGGCATATGGATATTTTTTCCTTTTAATGTTATTTATTTATAGCAGGTTTCTTTTCAGCTTTATTGAGATATAATTGACACATAACATTATGTAAACTTAACGAAGTTTAACATGTACAGAATGATTTGATCTATTCCTCCTTTTAAGTTATTGCAATCACTTCCTTTTTTTTTCTTCTTTCGTTCTTTCATTTTATTGTTACTGATTGTTAGAGCTATGAAATGTAGTATCAGTTCAGAAAAATCACATAACCAACCATATATGTATGACTAAACAATATAGTTTAATTTTTCATTTTTATAAAGATAGCATCATATATGTATTATAATTCTTGTCTCACCATCTTGTTTATGAGATGTATACATAATATTTAGCGCCACCATAGTTCATTCTCACTGCTGTATTTCCTCTTGTATGCATATGCTATGATCCATTTGTCTATTCTTATCTAAGTGGATTGTTCCTGGTTTAGAATTATTATGAATAATGTTTCTATTAACTCGTGTACAAGTATCTTGGTACACATATGTTAGAGTTTCTATAGAGTATTTTCCTGGAAATGGAACTTCTGAGTCATAGGTTATGTATTTTTCATTTCCTAGATAATACCATTTTCCACTCCATCTACTCAATGTTAGGTTCAGTTTCTCAGCATCCTCATCAACATTTGATAGTGTCAAACTTTTTACCGTTTGCCAAGCTAGTGAGTGTGCATTGGTATTTAATTATCATTTTAATTCTGATTTCCCTAATTATACATGAAACTATACTCTTTCACATATATTTGACTGCTTTTATATAAGTGAGTACACAATTTATCGGTCAATTAAAAAATTGGATAGCACAGTTTTTACTGATCTACAGAAATCCTTTACACATCCTGGATACTTCTTTAAGTTGTTTATGCTGCATATGCCTTCTGCTTATCTGAACTTTTGTTGTTATATTTATGAACAAAAGTTTTTAACTTTTGAAGGTATCGGTATTTTTCTTAATTGATAGTAATTTTGTATTTCGTTTAAGAAACTATGTTGTTGATCAGAACTGCTGATGAATTATCTTATAAAATATTTATTATTTTACATTTGACATTTAGATCTTTAATCTACCTGGACCTGGTGGTTATGTATAAAATGAGGAAAGGCTCCAATTTCATTTCTTTTTGTGTGAATAATTGTCTAAGAACTTTCATTGTGATGTCTGTCATCTTCCCACTTACTTGAAATGCTATCTCTGTCATGTGTCAGATATCCATTATGGATAAATCTATTTCTGTGTTATATTGCTTTGTGTATGCCTTTTTTATTGCTAAGTTTAATTTTAAGATACGTTAGAGGAAACATTCCCAGCCCTTTTTCTTATTTGTGTGTCTTTGTTGTGCTTGATCTCTTTGCATATCAAAACATCTTATTTTTTATTTTTTAAATTTATTTTTAACTGATATCCTACATTACATTAATTTCAGGTATACAACATACTGATTTGATGTATTTATATATTGTGAAATGTTCACCACAATAAATATCGTTAACATCCATCATCGTCCATAGTTACATACATTTTTTCTTGTGATGAGAACTTGTAAGATCGCCTCTTAGCAACTTTCAGATATGCAATACAGTATTATTAATTATAGCCACTATACTATACATTACATTCCCATGACTTATAGGACTTACTTTATAACTGGAAGTTTGTACCTTTAGATCTCCTTCACCCATTTTACCCACCCCTACCTCCTTCTCTCTGCTCTCTGCATTTATAAACTTTTTTTTTAGATGCCACATTTAAGTGAGGTCATACTGTATTTGCCTGTCTTATTTCATAATGCCCTCAAGGTTCATACATGTTGTCACAAATGGCAAGATTTCATAATCTTTTATGGCTGAACAGTATCCCATTGTGTGTGTGTGTGTAGACAATCTATCATATTTTCTTTATCCATTCATCCACTAATGAAAATTTAGGTTGTCTCCACACCTTAGCTATTATAAATCATGCTGCAATGAGCATGGGGGTGAATGTACCTTCTCAAGTTAGTGTTTTTGTATTTGTTGGATAAATATGCAGAAGTGGAATTGCTAGATCGTATCTACTTTTGATTTTTTTGGGAACTCCATACTATTTTCTAAAGTAGCTACACCAATTTACATTCCCATGAACAGTACACAAGTGTTCCCTTTGCTTGACATTGTCACCAACACTTGTTATTTTTTGTTTCTTACTAGCCCCAACAGGTGTGAGGTGATAGCTCATTGTAGTTTTGATTTGTATTTCCCTGATGATTAGTGATGTTGAGAAATTTTTTCTTTTAAATTTTAATTAAAATTCTAGTTAATTAATGTACAATGCATTATTGGTTTCAGGAGTAGAATTCAGTGATTGATCACAACACCCAGTGTTCATCATACCAAGTACCCTCCTTACATCACCCATCTAGTCCATCCCCCACCCACCTCCCTCCATCAACCCCTCAGTTCTCTATCTTTAAAAGTCTCTCATGGTTTGTTTCCCTTTCTGTTGACCATTTTTTCATGTGTGGGTTGGCCATCTATATGTTTTTATTAGGAAAAATGTCTATTCAGACACTCTTTTTCTTTTTATAATTGGCTTGTGTATGTGTCACAGACTATGAGTCTGGAGTTCTCTCTTGTCCAGCAAGAGAGCAGACTCAATTGAATATGAGAGAGGCTAATGTCTGGGAGGAGAAAAACTCTGAACAGGGGTTTTGTCTTCATATTTATTCAGCTCACAAGATAGTACACATGTGGAGAATGCGAAGAAAACAAGATCTTACACATGTGAACTTGAAAACAATCAGATAGTAATCATTAACTTGTGTGTGTGTGAGCAACAGGTTTGGGGGCAAGTGGAGTTTCTGATAAAGGTACATTGGCTCCAGATGGAAAGGAATTTCCTGCATGTGCTATAACAAGTTACTCATGATCCCATTACAATATCTTGCTTGTAACCTTGGGCGCTTTGACTCCGTGGTGCTGGCTTTCCACCCTAAGCTTTTTTCTAACTCATTTATGTAAGGAGAACCTATTTCCCCACATGTATGGTGTTTTGTTGTTGTTGCTACTGCTATTGTAGGACTTCCTTATTTATTTTGGATATTAACCTCTTAATGGAGAGGTGATTTGCAAATACTTTCTCCCATTCAGTTGGTTGTTTTTTCATTTTATTAATGACTTTTTTTTTTGCTGTGCAGAAGTTATTAATTTGAAATAGTCCCATTTATGTTTGCCTTTGTTGTCTTTGCTTTAGGTGTTAAATAAAAAAATCACAAAGACCGATGTCAAGGAGCTTATCACTTTTTTCTAGGAACTTTGTGGCATCAGGTGTTAAATTTAAGTCTTAAATCCATTTTGTGTTCATTTTGTGTATGGTATAAGATATGGGCCCCAGTTAATTGGTTGCATTTGGCTATCCAGTTTTCCCAACACCATTTGTTGAAGAGAGAGTAATATTTGCCTACATATATTCTTGGTTTTTTTGTTGTAAATTAATTGGCCATATATGTGTGGGTTTATTTCTGGGCTCTCAATTCTCTTCTCTTGATCAATGTCTCTGTGTTAGTCCAGTACCATACTGTTTTAATTTTTATAACCCTGTAGTATGGTTTGAAATCGGGGAGTGTGATACCTCCAGCTTTGTTCTCCTTTTCAAGATTGCTTTGTCTACACAGGTTTTTTTGTTTGTTTTTGGTTTCATGCAAATTTTAGGATTTTTTTTCTCTTTCTGTGAAAAATGCCATTGGAATGTTGATAGGGATTGCATGGAATCTGTGGATTGCTTTGGGTAGTAAGGACATGTTTCCAGTTTGTGAGAACAGAATATCTTTCCGTTCATTTGTATCTTTAATTTCTTTCACCAAATCTTGTACTTTTTTTGTACCAATCTTTGAATTCCTTGGTTAAATTTATATGTAGGTATTTTATTCCTTTCGGTGGAATTGTAAATGGGATTATTTCTTTAATTTCTCAGAAATAAAGCACAAGGAGAAGCCAAACTGTGATGCAGGCTATATAGGCTATATAAACTGGGTGGGAAACTCTGGAGAAAATACTGCCCACAGAAGTACAGTTCAACATTTGGTTTTCAACATTGGACTGGGCTCTTAAATCCCTTTTCCACCTACTTACTAGATGTGGGCATAGCCCTAGGGTAGGCAGATCTCTGTGGTTGAAGCAGACTCTGAAGGATTTGACAGATGAAGATTATCTGCTGACTGAACTGTCTATAGCTGAGCAGCAAGTCTTTCTATGAGGAAGGATCTGGGTCAGAAGAATGCTTGTTGATTTTCACACATTATTTTCTACTATATGGATTAAGTCTACAAATTTTACTTTGATTTCTGTTTCATCTGTATCCCACAGATTTTTCAATGTAGTGATTTTTGTTACTATTTAGTACAAACATCTTTAAATTTTTTTCAGTATGATTTCTTCTTTGACATATTGATGTAACTAGAGGTATTTTCTTAACTTAAAAAAATATTTGTTACTGTTATCTAATTTAATTACAACATGGTTGTAAATACAATCTATATGAGTTCATTCCATTAAAATTTGTTGAGATTTGCTTTACGCTCCAATGTGGGTCATTTTGGTAAATGACACACTTAACAAGAATGTGTATTCTATAGTGTTAAGTGCTTTATATTTGAGAGGCTATAAAGAGTCTCCAATCATCAAGAAGGATGGATATCTGCTAGTTAAAACTGTGGATTCTTTCCTTCCATGTCCTTTAAAATGTAGCCATCCTGGAGCACCTGGGTGGCTCAGGTTAAACATCTGACTTTGGCTCGGGTCTTGACCTCATGGTTCATGAGTTTCAGCCCCACATTGGGCTACTTGATGACAGTTCAGAGCCTGGAGCCTGCTTCAGATTCTGTGTCTCCTTCTCTCTCTGCCCCTCCCCTGCTTGTGCTCTCTTAAATAAACATTAAAAAAATAAAACACCACCATCCTTTTGGGGTGCCTGGGTGGCTCAGTTAGGTGAGCATCCAATTCTTGGTTTTGGCTCAGGTCATGATATCATAATTCATGGGTTGGAGCTCCACATCAGGCTAAGTGTTGACAGCATGGAGGCTACTTGGGATTCTCTATCTCTCATTCTCCCTCCTCCCCTTCTCCCCTGCTCATGTTCTTTTTCTCAAAATAAATAAATAAACTTAAAAAATGCAAACATCCTTTGGAGTGTTGAGTCACTAAAGATCTCAGTTTGGATATGACAGTGAGCTAATTACTGAGGAGATGGAACTTGTGGTACTGGAAGTAGCACTGATACGGAGTACAGCATCAGAAGGGAAGATGAGTATGAATCTCTGTGGAGATTGAAAAAGAAAATGCCTGATGAAAGAAGGAAGTTTCCAGCATATGAGAAAGAAGAATACAAAGTAGAGAGGAGGTAGGAGTACTTAGAAGGCGAAAGTTGTTTGCAGTCTACCTTACTTCTTCCCAGAAAACTGGGTGTTCTGACTGTGTAACAACTGTGACTTTTATTTGGCAGTTATTTTCTAAAACTAGGGTTTATTATTTGGAGCACTCTTCCTTAAGGAATATGGGCAAAATATCCAGAAAATAGCTAAAGATTACAAGTATCAGAAATACTGTCTGTTTCGATCTGCTGTTGAATTAGTAACAGTAAATCCACTTGCTGGATGGATTCTCCTCCTAGTGTTGTCCCTGGTACATTCATTCTACTTGTATCCCTGCTTCCCTTCTCCAACTCTCCAACCACAGGATGGAAGCACAAAGTAGAAGGAAGAGAAAACAGAGGGTTTTTTTGGCTTTCGTTTTCAATGTTCAGGGCCCTTGATGATTCTGAGAGGACTTGAAGTAAAGACAAATATAGTACTTGGGAGATAAGACTTTATTAACAGTAGAACTCTTCCCATATGCAGAGAAAAGTCCCACAGTTGGGGAGAGGGTAGCGGCAGGAAAGATACTGAAAGTAGAGTTCGGTGGGTCCTACCAAGAGGGTCTTGCTTACTGTTCTTCTGACAGGAACATGGAGAAAGACAAAACCGTGCCAATTGATGATGTTCTGTGTTTTCTTTAGGCAAAAATATTCCAGAAAGGGAATAGCTGCTAGGCATGGCAGATAGAGGCAGAGATGTTCTCACATAGGTTTCTTTCCCAGAAGGGAGCTGAGAGAATTAAGGAGTTAAAGATTGGAACTAGAAATGTGTCAGCAAGACCTGATGGCTAAGGTTCTGCCATTTCAGTGCATACCTGTGAAATAGATGCCCCTACCCAATCCCATACCTTGGAACTATATAAATGGTTTCCTAAATTAGAATGGAGACACCAAAGCTGAGATAAGGCTTTGATAATAGAAAATGACTAGGAGTTCAAAATAGAATTTTCACACACATCACTATGTTTATGCAAGTTTATTGTTTTTATGTACACAATGAACCTGAGAGAAGGGCGCTTAATCCCTGAGAGAGGGGCACTATACCTGCCTCCTAAATAAGAAACTGAGAGTCAAAGAGCTTAAAGAACCTGGTAAGATTTCAACCTATAGATGTCTGATGCTGGATTTCATGCTCTTAATTACTATGCCCTTGTTTCCCCCTAACTCTCTTTTATACCCCAATTTTGGTCACCTGATCTCAAATTGTAGTTATCCATAGATATGTAAAGGATTTTCTCTGATCCATTTGGATATTGGAAAGATAAGTGATGGCAGAATCGCTTATTCTTTAAGGTAAAATTTTCAATGTTAACGGTTAATGACTTATCAAGTGTTTACTTTGCTTAAAGTATTATGAATCTGAGATTATAAGTTCAAGTAATAAAAATTAAGGAAAGCACAGACTCTTACTCCAAAGGGACATGAACCTACCAGTGGAGTTGGAGAAAGAGAGATAAGTACACACAGTGCAAAGGCATGAATGGGGTGGGCTGGTTGTAGAGTTAGTTGGAGTTAGCCACCCCCAAGGAGGGGGGCCTGTGCCAGGTGGTGGACATTTTAAAGCTCTGTCACAGCAGGGAAGTTGATCATAGAAAATCATATTGGAGTGTGAGGAGAGGAGGGATAATATAGGGGTCTATTTTGAATTTCTTCTCATAATTGTAGTGTTGATTCTAGAATATGGTGAATGAATGAAAGTTTAAACACAGGGTCTGAAGAAGACAACCATGTTTTGTAATAGTTGTTTAAAACTATGAATCAAAATTCCAGTAATACAGCCCACAAATTTCAAAGTAGCACATCAGAGAGGAGAGCAGGCCCTCATTGTTAGACATACATTCAGGCACCTATGAGGTATAAGGAAGGGCTTTTTGAAACATTGATTTAGAGACACAGAACTTACACTCAGAGCACTTCTTTGTTCTCCAATTTCCTCTTTCTGGTTGAATCATTTTTACTGTTTATTTACTGTTTTATAAACTAATATTACTTCAGCTTGGTTAAGGAAAGCAGTCTTTAATCCTGGCAGAACAGATAAGGACTGTTAAACCCTGGGCCTGCTTGCTGAGACAGATGATGGGGCTGTCTTCCTGGAACATCCTACTAATATTATGGATTCTGCCATCACTCGTTCTGTTCAGAACATGTTGGGATAGCCAGCATGCTTTAACGCTCCTCTCAGATGTGTTTCTTTAGTTCTGAATAAAATTATCAGCTAGATTCTTTCAGGAGTAGAATTGAGATCTGGCTCCTTGCAAGGAGAGTGGGTACAGGTCTGTGAAACTTTCCTTGGTTCTTCAGTTAGAGATAACTATTCCTTTTCTCTGGGATCCTACAGCCCTCTATCTATCTATCTACCTATCTATCTATATCTATTTCATGATTGCCCATATCAGTGTCTGATCTGTATTACGTCTAGCTCTTGGAGAGTACATCAACTGTTTAAGTCCACTCAACACTACTTACCCAATTATATTCTCAGCACTATTTCATTTGGAAATCGTCACCTATTCTGTGCTATTCCAGTGGAACTCCCAATTACAATACAGGTTTCTCTGATAACAGGACTGGGTATAAGATCCAGGCATGGCCAACCATAGTACGCCATTATCATGGCCTCAGTGATTGGCTCATGGATGAAATATTGAACCTAAAGTAGCCAATCAGAGCTCTTTCCTAGGATTCTCTTTCCTTTATTTATTTATTTATTTATTTATTTATTTATTTATTTATTTATTTATTTAAAATCCTGGTAGTAGACAGTCTTTATTTCTCCTTGAAGTAAAAACAATGATTGTGACTGGAAAGTTAGTCATGGTTATGTCCTCTAGCTTTGAAATGGTTTGAGGAAATAAGGCTAAACAACAACTTTAAGCCAGATAGGAGGTAAAGAGGAGGGGACCGAGAATTGTGATGATCTTTGAATCCCTGAATGCACTTGGCTGAGGCAAGGTTGACTTTCATCTTATAATTGCTAAAATGATTATTTTAAACATGAACTTATAAGTTCCATAAGTAAGTGCAGTGATTTTTATTTTTATTATGTTTGACTTTTCCAAATAATAATTCTAAATGCCTGGCATTGTGTCTGTCACATAGTAGGCCCTCTGTTAATATTTGTGTGCTGAATATTTGCAACTAAATGAGGCATGGAAAAGTGTGAATGTCTTTCCAACCATTTTACAGAATTTTTGAGCAAATCCTCAGGGAGTAATTATATAGGGTTGTGAGGATTGAAGCTAGTTGGTGGACTGTGGTGTAAATTTGCTGTTGCAGTTCTGTAAATTTTACAAAAATTTTTTTCTTGAGAATAGTTGATGCACAGTTTTCTATTCATTTCAGGTGTACAACTTAGTGATTCAGTGTTTCCATACATTATGCCATGGTCATCACACAGGTGTGGCTATTGTCTGTTAACATACAGTACCATTGACTATATTCTCTATGCTCTACCTTTTATTGTTGTGGCTTATTCATTCTATAGCTGGAAACCTGTTATCTCCCACTCTTCTTCACCCATTTTGCCCATTTCCCCACCCTCTTCCCTTTGTCAGCCATCAGTTTGTTCTCTGTATTCATAGGTCTGATTCTGCTTTTTTGTTTGTTCGTTTGTTTTGTTTTTTAGATTCCACATGTAAGTGAAATCATATGGTAGTTGTCTTTCTCAGTCTGACTTATCTCACTTAGCATAATCTTTTATCTCTAAATATAACACAGGAAAAGTGTGTAAAACATAAATCAACTGTGTAATGGGATGCATTATGTAATAAAGCCTCCACAAGTATTAAGAAATACAACATTGCCAATTTTCCAGAAGCTCCTATGTGTTCATTCTGGACTATTCCCACCTATCTTTACTTGCTGGGGGTAACCACCATGCTGAATTTTATGGTAATCATTGCTTTGCTTCATAATTTTACCACCAATACATGCATCCATTGACATTGCTTTTTTAGTATGCAGTTTGTGAACATAATATACACAATATGTTAAAGTGTATATGTGTGTGTGTATATATATATCTATTTTCTAGTGTGGTTTGTTCACCCAATATCATGTTTATATGATTCATCCAATTTGATGGACCTTGCTTTAGTTTATTTTCATTACTATGTTATATATGTAACATATTTTTCTACTGAAATTTTCTCTGTTTTGACAATAAAATCTGTGCTGCCATTAAAACTATTGTACATATATCTTGGTGCCTATATGTCCATGTTTTCTGTGGTGTATTTACCTAGGAGTTAAATTGCTAAATCATAGTATATGCCTATTTTTAACTTTAATAGATAATGCTTTACATTGTCACCAATACTAGGCTGTTTCAGTTTCCCACCCCACAAATCATGCAGTTTTCAAGTAAAGTTATTAGAGATGTATTTGCTATGTGCTTTTTCGTGTTTGTTTTTTTACTGAAGAATAATTGACACATAATACTGTATTAGTTTCAGGTGTACAACATAGTGATTTGATGTATATGTGCATTATTAAATGATCAGCCCAATAAACCTAGTTACCATTTGTCACCATATAAAGTTGTCACAATATTATTTTTTAAGTTTATTTATTTTGAGAGAGAGTGAGGGAGGGGGAGAGAAAGAGGGGGAGAGAGCATTGCAACATGGGACTCAATCCTATGAACCATGAGGACATGACCTGAGCTGAAATCAAGAGTTGGATGCTTAACTTACTGAGACATCTAGGTGCTCTTGTTATTACAATAGTATTGACCACATTCTCTATGCTCTATATGTCTTAGTTATTTTATAACTGGAAGATTGTACCTTTTAATCCCCTTCACCTATTTCATCCACCTACCCACCTCCTCCCCTCTGGCAACCATAGTTTGTTCTGTGTATTTGAATGTGTTCTATCCTGTTTAGTTTGTTCATTGGTTTCCTAGGATCCACATATAAATGAAATTGTGTCAATTTGTGATTCTCTGACTTAGTTTACTTAGCATAATGCCCTCTGTGTCCATCCCTGTCATCACACACGGCAGAATTTCATTCTAATGGTGAATATTCTATTGTGTGTGTGTATCTCCATATATGTATATATATATATGTGTGTCTGTATATATATATATATATATATATATATATATATATATATATATATATGCACTACTTCTTTTTTGTATTTTATAATTTATTTTTTTTAATTTACATCCAAGTTAGCATATAGTGCAATGATGATTTCAGGAGTAGATTCCTTAATGCCCCTTACCCATTCTCACAACCCCTTTCTCACAACCCCTCCAGCAACCCTCTGTTCCCTACATTTAACAGTCTCTTAGGTTTTGTCCCCCTTTCTGTTCTTATATTATTTTTGCTTCCCTTCCCATATGTTCATCTGTTTTTTTATCTTAAATTCCTCATGAGTGAAGTCATAGGATATTTATCTTTCTCTACTTTTGCTTAGCATAGTACCCTCCAGTTCTATCCATGTAGTTGCACATGGCAAGATTTAATTCTTTTTAATGGCTGAGAAATACTGCATTGTATGTATATACCACATCTTCTTTATCCATTCATCTGTCGATGGACATTTACGCCCTTTCCATAGTTTGGCTATTGTCAACAGCACTGCTAAAACATTGGGGTGCATGTGCCCCTTTGAAACAGCACAACGGTATCCCTTGGATACATACCTAGTAGTGCAATTGCTGGGTCATAGGGTAGTCCTGTTTTTAATTTTTTTGAAGAACCTCCATCCTGTTTTCCAGAGTGGCTTCACCAGTTTGCGTTCCCACCAGCAGTGCAAAAGAGATCCTCTTTCTCTGCGTCCTTGCCAACATCTGTTGTTGGCAGATTTGTTAATGTTAGCCATTCTGACAGGTGTGAGGGGGTATCTCATTGTGGTTTTGATTTGTATTTCCCTGATGAGTGATGTTGAGCATTTTTTCATGTGTCGGTTGGCCATCTGGATATCTTCTTTGGAGAAGTGTCTATTCCTGTCTTTTGCCCATTGCTTCACTGGATTATTTGTTTTTTGGGTGTTAAGTTTGATAAGTTCTTTATAGATTTTGGATACTAATGCTTTATCTGATAGGTCGTTTGCAAATATCTTCTCCCATTCTGTTGGTTGCCTTTTATGTTTGCTGATTGTTTCCTTTGCTGTGCAGAAGGTTTTTATTTTGATGAGGTCCCAATAGTTCATTTTTGCTTTTGTTTCCCTTGGAATTGATGGATTCTATAGTAGTCTATTTTTATTTTTATTTTTTGGAACATCCATACAGTTTTCCACTGTGGCCAAACCAGTTTACATTCCTAGTAACAGTGTGTGAGGTTTCCTTTTCCTTCACTCCCTAATCAGCACTTGCTATTTCTTGTCTTTTTAATAATGGCCATTCTGACAAATATAAGGTGATATCTCATGGTTTTGATTGATATTTTCCTGAAGGTTAGCAATGTTGAAATTTTTTTCATATGCTCATTGGCCTTCTGTATGTCTTCTTTGGAAAAATGTCTACTTAGATCCTCTGCCCATTTTTTTAAATTGGATTTTTTGTATTGAATTATAGAAGTTCTTTATATATTTTGGATATTAACCCCTTGTTGGATATATCATTTGTGAATGTATTCTCACATTCAATAGGTTGGCTTTTTGTTTTGTTGGTATTTTTTTACTGTACAAAATTTTTAAATTTCATGTAGTCCCATTTGTTTTTGTTTTTATTTTTATTGTCCTTGCCTGAGGACATGTATCCAAAATTTTTTTTTTTTACTAAGACCCATGTCAAAGACCTTACTGCCTGTTTTCTTCTAGGGGTTTTGTGGTTTCTAGTTTTAAATTCAAATCTTTAATACGTTTCAAGTTTACTTTTGTGTATAGTGTAAGAAAGTGATCCAGGTTCATTCTTTTGCATGTAGCTGTCCAGTTTTCCCAACATTTTTTATTGAAGAAAGCATCTTTTCCCCCATTGTATATTCTTGACTCCTTTGTTGTAGATTAATTTACCATATAAGTCTGTGTCATTTCTGGGCTCTCTGCTCTGTTCCTTTGAGCTATGTGTCTGTTTTTGTGCCAGTACTATATTGCTTTGATTACTACAGCTTTGTAGTATAGTTTGAAATCAGGAAGAGTGACAACTCACCTTTGTTCTTTTTTCTCAAGATTGTCTTCACTATTTGGGGTCTTCGGTGGATTTACAAATTTTAGTATTATTTGTTACATTTTTGTGAAAAATATCATTGATATTTTGATAGGGATTGCATTTAAAGTATACATTATTTTGGGTATGATGGGTGTTTAAAAAATACTCTTACAGATCTCTTGGGGGACTTAAGATGTTTGAGTAATAGGAGGACCTTGGACTTGTCTGGTCCCTGGAACACAGCCAGATCAGCATCAAATAATTTTGAACACCTAGGAAATCATCTGAGGATTCAGAACAATCTCATAATTTGAGGGAAAGAACATGGTGAGTATGTGATGTGAAGAGGGGAATTGGGGAGAGAAGAGTTGAGGTGTTGCAAAGGGGTGGGTATTCTTAGTATGGAGATGAGAGGGAGAGAAGGGGAGGGAGAGCAGCACAGTGGTTTTGTGCATGGGAGGCACTCCCCCAAGACCATTGATGGGGAATAGTGGGAAATTTACTCTCACTGGTTTTTGCAAAGATGGGAGCTGAAATTCTGAGTTTTCGGAAGTCTTTGCCATTTGCTGGAGTAGACCTAGGAGGGCAGTGGTGCTCATGGGGAGGAGGAGGGGAGGCCCAGGGACAGACAGTGGATAACACATTGTGGGGATCCCTTGGGTTACAATGGGAGAGAACATTCCTTTTCATTGAGTGCGTTTGGAAGAGGATGTGTTGTGTCTCCAAGGACAAAGGATCTAGCTGGTGCCTTTGACTGGCTTGTTAACAACAGGGGAAAGAGGTGCATGTAGAGGGTGGATAAAGTGGCCACAGCTTTTCATTGTGAATTAACATAGGCTCTAGGCACGTATGGGGCCATGCAACTACTTTTCTAGGACAGGACAGTGATGGGTACAGCACTGTGAGGCTCTCCTCTGGAGGAGTGGAACAGGTCCATGCCTTACTGTTTTTTGTGGCGGGGAAGGGGGGGGTGCGGATTTGGAGTTTTGAGTTCCAGTCACATGCTGGAGATAGAAGAGCTGTGGCAGCAGGCATGTCCATGGCCCAGGCACAGAGAGGTTGAAGGCAAGGACCTGGTGGAGGCCTGGGACACAGGACAAGATATTTGTTCACTTGGCTATGGGGGCTGCCTGGGCAAAGGTAGGCACTGGCTTCCCTGCCTGGGAACAGAAGAGCAGGGTGGCCCCTTCTTCCCCTGCCTACCAGCACGGTTTGACTTCAGCAAGCAACACAGCAACCCTTGTGGTGTCTGGAGCCACTTCCACCAAACCTCACCCCTGTGTGTCCTACAGGGACATACCTACAGGGACATACCTATAAGGGCATGTCTGACAGTGAGCCAGTGCAGCAGGCGTCTCCCCAAAGGACCAACACAGGCTCCCTGCATGTACCAGTTCTACTGATCATAGAGTACTCCATATTGTCGACTTCACTTCTGGTGGAAATAGGCCTAGGCTTTGGTTTTTGTTTTTGTTTTTTGTTTTTGTTTTTATCAGGCTTACATTTTTTTTTTTTTTCATTTTTCCATTTTTTGGAACAGGTGTTTGTTTTGTTTGGTTTTTCTCCTATCTTTTTTGCTTCCTTTTCCTTTGGGATCAGATTTATAGTTCTTGTTTCTTTGTTTTGTTGATTTTCCATTTCTTTTTTTTGGATAAGGACTTTTTAAAATCAGTTTAACAAATCAAAGCACACCTAGTTAAAGGTCTCAACACTCCCAATTGCAAGCAAGGAGGATCTCTTCAAAGGACTGACCTGAAGGAAAGAGGACCCAAATCATAACAGCAGGGTGCACACTGTATAAACAAACACTTCCTGGAGCACCAGGCTCTGGACAAGGTATAATCCCTTCTTAATATAGCATTACACTCAGGAGCAGGAAACATAATAAGCTTTCATAACACACATAAGACAGTAACCTAGACAAAATGACAAGACTGAAGAATTCTCCCCCAAAGAAAGGTCAAGAAGAAACTACAGCCAGGGATTAGATCAAAACAGATATAAGTAATATATCTGAACAAGAACTTATAACAACAGTCATAAGAATACTAACTGGGTTTGAAAAAAGAAACATAGAAGACTCCAGAAAAACCCTTGCTGCAGAGACAAAAGATCTAAAAATTAGGCCAAAATAAAAAATGCTATAACTGAGATGTGAAACTGACTGAATGTAACTGCAGTGAAGATGGAAGAAACCGGTGATTGAATAGATGCTATAGAAGATAAAATTACAGAAAATAATGAAGCTGAAAAGGAGAGGGAAAGACAAGTGTTAGACCACAAATATAAACTTAGGGAAATCACTGATTACATAAAGTGCAATAATATATGTATCATATGAATCCCAGGTGAAGAAGAGCAGGAAAGGGGACAGAACATTTATTGGAACAAATTATAGCTAACAACTTCCCTAATCTGGGGAAGGAAACAGGCATTCAAGTCCAAGACACACATTTGCCCTAAAAATCAACAAAACAGATCAACACCATTATATATATTAGTGGAACTTGAAAAATACAAAATGCAAAAGATAGAATTCTGAAAGTAGCCAGGGACAAAAGGTCCTTAACCTACAAGGGTATAAACATAAGGTTAGCAGTAGACCTGTCCACAGAAACTTGGTAGGCCAAAAGGAGGTAGCATCATATATTCAATGCACTAAATGGGAAAAATATACAGCCAACGATACTTTATCCAGCAAAGCTGTCATTCAGAATAGAATGAGAGATAAAGAATTTCCAAGATAACCAAAAGCCAAAGTAATTAGTGAACACTAAACCACCTCTGCAAGAACTATGAAAGCGGACCCATTGAATGAAAGAGACCAAAGGCAACAAAGACTAGAAAGGGAGAGAGACAGTCTACAGGAACAGCGGCTTTATAAGTAATAACACTGAATTCATGTGTATTAATAATTACTCTGAATTGGGGTGCCTGGTTGCCTCAGTTGGTTCATCTGGTTGGCTGGGTGCCTGGTTGGCTCATCTGAATCTTGATTTCAGCTCAGATCATGATCTTATGGTTTGTGAGATTGAGCCCCAAATTAGGCTCTGTGCTAACAGCACAGATCCTGCTTGGGGTGTTCTCTCTCCCTTTATGTCTGCCCCTCCCCTGCTCTTTCAAAATAAATATATAAATTTAATAAAAAGTTTTAATAAATAATTACACTCAATATAAATGGACTAAATACTCCAATCAAAAGACATAGGATATCAGAATGGTTAAAAAACAAAACAAAACAAAACAACAAAAACAGGACCCATTGATATGCTGCTTAAAAGAGAACCATTTTGGACCCAAAGCCACCTCCAGATTGAGGGGGTGGAGAACAGTTTATCATGCTATTGGACATCAAAAGGAAGCTGGAGTAGCCATACTTACACCAGACAAACTAGATTTTAAACCAGACTGTAATAAGAGATGAAGAAGGGAACTGTAACAAAGTGTCTATCCAACAAGAAGATCTAACAATTGTAAATATTTATGCCTCCAACTTGAAAGAAGCCAAATATATAGGTCAATTAATAACAAACTTGAATAAACTCATTGATAAATAATACAGCAATGGGCAGATCATCTAAACAGAAGATTAATAAGGAAATAATGGCTTTGAATGATACACTGGACCAAATGTACTTACCAGATATATTCAGAGAATTTCATCCTAAAGTAGCAGAATACACATTTTTTTTTAAATTTTTTTTTAATGTTTTATTCATTTTTGAGACAGAGAGAGACAGAGCATGAACGGGGGAGGGGCAGAGAGAGAGGGAGACACAGAATTGGAAGCAGGCTCCAGGCTCTGAGCCATCAGCCCAGAGCCCGACGCGGGGCTCGAACTCACGGACCGCGAGACTGTGACCTGGCTGAAGTCGGACGCTTAACCGACTGCGCCACCCAGGCGCCCCAGCAGAATACACATTTTTGAGTGCACATGGAACATTCTCCAGAATAGATCACATACTGGGTCTCAAATCAGACCTCAACCAGTACAAAAAGATTGAGATCATACCATGCACATTTTCAGACCACAATACTATGAAACTTGAAGCCAACCACAAGAAAAAATTTGGAAAGACCAACAATATGTGGAGGCTAAAGAAAATCCTATTAAAGAATGAATGGGTTGACCAGGATATTAACAAAGAAATAAAAAAGTACTCAGAAGACAAAAAGAAAACACAACAATCCAAAACCTTCGGCATGCAGCAAAGGCAGTCATAAGAGGTAAGTATATAGAAGTGCAGGCCTTCCTCAAGAAGAAAGAAAGTCTCATATACAACCTGATCTTCTACCTAAAGAAGCTGGATAAATAGTAAATAAAGTCAAAACCAGCAGAAGAAAGGAAATAATTTTCAGAGCAGAAATAAATGATACAGGAAAAAAACCCAAACAAACCAAAACAGTAGAACAGACCAATGAAACTAGGAGCTGGTTTTTTGAAAGAATTAACAAAATTGATAAACCCTAGCCACACTTACCAAAAAGAAAAGAAAAAAAAAAACAAATAAATAAAATCACTAATGAAAGAGGAGAGATCACAATGAACACCAAAAAATATAAATAATTATAAAAGAAAATTATGAAAAATTATTGGCCAACAAACTGGGAAATCTGGAAGAAAGGGATACACTCGTAGAAAAATGTAAACTGTCGGGGCGCCTGGGTGGCACAGTCGGTTAAGCGTCCGACTTCAGCCAGCTCACGATCTCGCGGTCTGGGAGTTCGAGCCCCGCGTCAGGCTCTGGGCTGATGGCTCAGAGCCTGGAGCCTGTTTCCGATTCTGTGTCTCCCTCTCTCTCTGCCCCTCCCCCGTTCATGCTCTGTCTCTCTCTGTCCCAAAAATAAATAAACGTTGAAAAAAAAATTAAAAAAAAAAAGAAAAATGTAAACTGTCAAAAATGAAAGGAAGAAATAAAAAAAAATTGAACCAACCAAGAACCAGTAAAGAAATTAAATCAGTAATAAAAAATCTCTCAACAAACAAGAGTCCAGGGATGAATAGCTTCCCAGGGGAATTCTACCAAACATTTAAAGAAGAATTAATACTCTTGAAACTGTTAAAAAAATAGAAATCGAAGAAAAATTTCCGAACTCATTCTACAAGGCCAAGATTACCTTGATTCCAAAACCAGACAAAGACCCCACTAAAAAGAATTACAGACCAATATCCCTGACGAACAGGGATGCAAAATTCTCAAGATACTAGAAATCAAATCCAACAGTACATTATAGGAATTATTCACCACAGTCAATTGGGGTTTATTTCTGGGATGCGGGGATGGTTCAATATCTGTAAATCAATCAATGTGATATACTGTATTAATAAAAGGAAAACATAAGACCCATAGGATTTTCTCAGAAGATGGAGAAAAGCATTTGACAAAATACAGCATCCTTTCTTGATAAAAATCCTTAAGAATGTAGGGAAAAAAAGAACATACCTCAACATCATAAAGGTTATACATGAAAGACCCACAGTTAATATCATCCTCAATGGGGAAAAACTTGAGAGCTTTCCCCCTAAGGTCCGAAACATGATGAGGATGTCCAGTCTCACCACTGTTATTCAACATAGTGTTGGAAGCCCTAGCATCAGCAATGAGACAACAAAAAGAAATACAGCTTGTCCAAATTGGCAATGAAGAAGTCAAACTTTGACTCTTTGCAGATGAAATAATACTCTCTGTGGAAAACCTGAAAGACCACCAAAAATTGCTAGAACTGGTAAATGAATTCAGCAAAGTCACAGGATATAAAATCAATGTACAGAAATTGGTTGCATTTCTATAATAATGAAGCAGTATAAAGAGAAATCAAGGAATTGATCCCATTTACAGTTGCACCAAAACCCATATGATACCTAGGAATAAACCTAACCAAAGAGGTAAAAAATATGTACACTGAAAACTATAGAACACTTATGAAAGAAATTGAAGAAGACAAAAATAGAAAAACATTCTATGCTTATGGATTGGAAGAACAAATACTGTTAAAATGTCATTACAGCCAACAGCAATCTACACAGTCAATGCAATTACTATCAAAATAATACCAGCATTTTTCAGAGAGCTAGAACAAACAATTCTAAAATTTGTATGGAACCAGAAAAGATCCTGAATAGCCAAAGTAATGTTGTAAAACAAAAACAAAAAACATGGGACGTATCACAATTCAGGATTTCAAGCTGTTTTGTTTTGTTTTGTTTTGTTTTGTTTTGGTGTGTGTGTGTGTGTGTGTGTGTGTGTGTGTGTGTGTGTGTTTCACTTAAATCTCTTCAATATTTTTTTGTAAAGGTGGTTTAGTGATAATGGACTTTAGCTTTTGCTTGTCTGGGAAGCTCTTCTGAAGGAGAAACTTGCTGGGTAGAGTATTCTTAGTTGTAATTTTCTTTTTCCTTTCATTGCTTTGAATAATTTATGTCACACCCTTGTGGATGCAAAATTTGTTTTGAAAATTCGGTTGATAGTCTTATGGGGATTCCCTTCCATGTAACTAATTGTTTTCTCCCTTGCTGCTTCTATATTCCCTATTTATCTTTGATTTTTGGCATTTTAATTATAACATATTTTTGTGTGGATCTCTTTGGTTTCATCTTGTTACTGGCTTTCTTTTCTTCCTGGATCTAGATGTCTTTTCTTTCCTCAGGTTAGGGAAGTTTTCAGCTATTTCTTCAAGTAACTTTTCTGCCCTTCTCTTACTCTCTTCCCCTTCTGAGATCCCTGTAATGTGAATTTTAGTACTCTTGATTTTGTCTGAGGTCCCTTGAATTATCCTCAATTTTAAAATTATATTTTTTCTTTATGGTGTTCTTTTTGGGTGAAATCCACTATCCTGTCTTGCAGATCTCTCAACCATTCTTCTGTATTACATGATCTGCTATTTATTCCCCCAGTGTATTTTTGCTTTCTGTTATTGTATTCTTCAGGTCTTATTAGTGGGTTCTTCTTTTTTCTCTTTTTGATACAGAGAAATTGTGTTCATCCACTATTTTCTCAAGTATGGTAAGCATCCTTATTACCATTATTTTGAACTTGTTATCGAGTAGGTTGCTTATCTCCATTTCACTTAACTTTTCTGCAGTTTAGTCTTGTTCTTTTATTCATGACATACTCTCTTTATACTCATTTCCTCACTCTCTGTGTTTGTTTTTGTATATTAGGTAGTTAAGCTATGTCTCCTGGTCATGAAGAGATGGCATTATGGAGATTTCCTGTGGTACTCAGAAGGGCAATTCCCTCTGGCCACCAGAGACAGGTGTTCTGGGGTGTCACTTGTGTATGCTTCCTGTTGTAATGAGGTTACAATGGCTGCAGGTTCACTGGTGGGCAGGGGAGACCCTGGCCTACCTTCTAAGATTTTTATTTTAGGCAGTTTGGTGTATAGTTGTAGTTTGCTGTAGTTTTCACGTGCATTTTCCTGCTTATTAAAGAGGTTGATCTTATTTTTTTTTATTGGTCATTTGTATTTTCTGTTTTGCAATATATCCAGTTAAGTCTTCAGCCAACTGTTTTTATTGATTTGCCTAACAGTTTCTTATCTATCTGTAGTTACTTGTGTATTCTGTGTAAGTTGTTTGATAGTGATAAGATTAAAATTATATTCTTACATTCTGTAGCTTGTTTTTTCTTTACTTTGTATTTGTATGTTCTGGTTAATAGAAGCTCAAAATTTTATTAAATATATCAATATTTTTCCTTATGAATAATTTTTTTGTGAGTTTTGTGACCTGTTCTCTGAAAGGACACACTGGCATTTTTGCAATATTGATAGAAGCAGTCCTGTGTACATTTCATAATTAACTGAAAAGGAATTGGGCTCTACCTTTTCACAGGGATTTCAAAGAATTTTTAGGCATCTTTTAAAATCATCACACATGATAAAATCGGTGAAAGTTTTAGAGAAAGGGGACTAGGATACATGTAAAGGAAGGAAAACACAAGTTGAGAAAAAGAAAACTACATTGGAGAGAGGAGAGGTCAGAATATGTATGTTTTCTTTCATAGTTGTTATCTTTTCCTTTTGTTCTCTGAGCAGGCAAAGGCTGTGTGTAACAGATGGGGATACTTAAACATAATTGGTGTGTAGTAAGGACTTAATTGTTAGCTGATTTTTTATAATAAATGATTTTTCAATTCCTGAACAAATTTCTATGGTAGTTCTTCCAGTTAATCTCAATGTAAGATATTGATTGACCTTCCCTGAATACCGAATTTAGGGTTGGACCTTAACCAAAACATCAAGTAAAAGAAATGAATTTCAGGCCAAGTTTGACTACAGTCAGGATGATTAGAAGTACCTATTATTTCGGTCTTTAGCCATGTAACATCCTCCAAACTCTCCCCTATTTTTTCCCTTTTAAAATCAATCATCTTATTTTTCTATTCTCATTCAATCTGTCATATCTGGGGAGATATGTCAAATTTATTTTTTGGTGGAGAATTACTCTTAATAGCTTAATTGAAAATGTTTGTATGATTGTATCTAGGGTTCTTTTTTTTTTTTTTAATTTAATAGTATATTTTGGAGATACAAAGCTTGAAAATAACTTTCCTGTGAGTATATGGTAACATAGTGTCCATTAACTTATATCCTTGCTAATGTCCAAAGATTTGGAACAAACACCATTAAAAGACATGAGCTTTTGTATTTATGGGCAAGGATTCTGCCATCTAACTAATATTGTGTATTGCCTGCTGTATTCATTTGTCCTTGAATTTATCCACACCCAAACCAGCAGCATATTTGGCTTTGCACTGAGTTTTCATGCAGTCTGTGACTTTTCTTCTCTTCCCAATTAGCCACCTCTCTAATCAATTTAATCCATCTTTGACAGCAAGCCATATTTTCCTACCTTGTTGATGAGCATGTCATGTGGAACAGAGTCAGAAGCCTCCCTGAAGTCAAAATATATTATGTCTGTCCCTTCCTCCCTGCATACAAGGTCTGCTACTCTGTCAGAGGAGGCAATTGAATTGGTCTAACATGATTTGTTGGTCACAAAGTCATGCTGGTTATTACCCATCATTCTGGGCCCTTCCATGTGCTTGCAAATTGATTAGGCATCTTGATCTTGTGGCTAATGTACTTTTTGTCATTGTGTAGGGCTGGGGACACTCCAATGCAATCTTGGGCTACAGTAAGCATTCATTTACCATCTATTCCCCATTTTTCAAAGATAAGGGGCTCATTTGCTTTTACAGCTCGGCTATTTTCAAAAAGAAAATTTAAAGCTTGCAAGGATTCCTGGGATATTTTATTAATAACTTAGATTTGGTATCACAAAAATTAAAAAGACATTAGGTTTTTTATCCTCATTAACTGGAAATATAACAAATAGTTATTGAGTCAGTGCTATGTGAAAGGCATTAGGTTGCTATATTTTGTGTGAGTACAGTGATATTTAAGATGGTCTCAAATTTTGTATATAAAACACATGAACACATGGAAAGATCATTCATTGACAATGATTTGGATAGTAGAGAAAAAGACAAAAACTTTTTAGTATGTTATATGTCACTAGTTACTACTTTTTCTTTGTTCTTGATTATAAAGCTAAATCATTTTAAATAAGCTAGAAATATTAATTGTATATTTCTTTTTGAGTTGCCTGCCCTCTGAATATTTATTCATTATTTACCTACATTGTCAAAGTTTCTAATGGTAGTGAGATTGATTTCCTCATATTTTCATTGTCACTGTATATATATATGTGTGTGTATATATATATATACAAATATATATAAATATATACACACATATATATACATACATCATATATAATGTATAATATACATATATATTAATATATATGTATATATATTAATGTACTTTTGTTGTGTATAGCTAGAGACACTCCAATGCAATCTTGGGCTACAGTAAGCATTCATTTACCATCTATTCCCCATTATATATATATATAATATATATATATAAACATATATATATATAAACATATATATAAATAAATATATAAATATATATAAATATATATACACATATATATAAATATATATATATGTGTGTGTATATATATATGTGTGTGTGTGTGTATATATATATATACACACACACACACATGCACACACATACATATCCCTATTGTTGTCTTGGTCTTTCTGTTTTTTACCTTTTCTTTTTTATTAGTTTTATTAAAGCCCAGTAATGTACTTGTGGGCATATTCTTCCAAAATGAGGAGATATTTCCAAGATTGTTGAATTTTAGGGTCTCTGGGGAAACTCTCATTCTACTGTTTCAATAATGGCTTTATAATACCATATTATCACCATTAATAAAATATGAAAAGTAATATAACTCTTTAATTCTTTATACTCATAAAGATCTAACACTTTATGAAAAAATAACATAAATGATTGGCAAAAAATATCCAATGATCACCTTTGTTTTTGTTATAAATTTATTTTAAAATGCAATTTAGAAATGGAGAATAGTCAAAAATGTCTCTGGATAGACTGGAAAATTTGTTATTGTGCTAAATTATCAACTGCTTTTTAATTAAATTTATTAAGTAAACTTTAAGAAAACATATTTTATATTATGGATAGGGTTTCTGCCATTAAAGATTTCCACATCTTGACAGTCAGGGTAAAGGATATCAGATGATATTAGATAATTACCATTAGGTGTGATGGTAATATTAGGAAATTGTTAGTTTTAGCAGAACGATGTCGATCTGCTTAAAGTGTAGTGATATATGTAAATTTCTTAAATGTTTTGGCAATATAGAATATCTGCATATGTATATATGCAATCATACACATATATGCATTCACATATAATATGTGAGGTCTCAAGTCTTAGGTTCAGAAGCAGCTTTTAACCCCCTGCTTTTTCTTACACTGCCTCAGTTCATGGCTTCATCTTACCACAGTCTCATTCAGTTGTTCACTTACATGTCATTGGTTTGTCTCTTGCTACTGGCTCCAATTTTTCCAGTGCATTAAAGGAGAATCTCATTTTCATATACTACTGTCTAGTCAATGTTTTGAGCCTCAACTTGTCCTTTTGTCTAATTCCTTTCCTTGTAGCCAGGTTAAAAAAAAAAAAAAAAAGAAAAGAAGGCAACAGGGCAACTGCTGGGTCACATTAAAACCAGCAACACATCCATGCACGTCTGCTTTCTGCTTCTTTTTTCCCTTCAAATACCGATGGGGTGTGACAATGGATATTTGGTGAACAAACTAGTAAAAACAAAAAAATGAATCAGTGAATGCTTCAAACAGACATGTGGCCCTCAATGCAAGTTTATTGAATATGTAATGCAGGTATTTAAAAATCTACCCAAGTTCCTCCTTGCAAGAGCCAACCTTTAAAAGGCTTTCTTGAAAAGACTTCCTCCAAACAAAAGGTAGAGAAACATTTCAAAAAAGAGTTACATTGTGATAACACCTGGCAATTTTCTTGGCATAAACAATATTTCCTGGGAGATGTAGCGTTAAAGTAGATCTAGTAACCTTACAATTTGATTTTAATAAAGCAAAATCAATTAGTATGATGTATGCTGTTGAAATCCAAACAAACGCTAGCATAGTGTAATTGCACACAAGTGTCTGTGAAGAGAGAATGCAGATCAATAATTGATTTTCTCTCATTTAAATTTTTTATTCTCTGTTGGTCAGGATACAGACTAGAGGGAGCAAAGACCTTTTTAAACTCCCTGCTTATTTGAAGTGCACGATGGATGAATAAAAGCAAGTTTCTTCCAAACATAGTTCTCTTGCTCTCTTATCATTTTAAATCTGTAAACGTGAAGTACATAGAGGAGCAATTTTTGAAGTACATTAAAAATAGCAACTGCAAAAAAGATCAGACCTAAGTTAAGTTAATTAAAGAGAAGTATGGACTAGAGTATAAACTTGCTGCATAAAGCACATAAAATACACTTTTTCTGATTATCATTCATTTATTCAAAATTTTGTAGCTGCTTAGAGACATAAAAACTTTAGAGGCCTTTTAATTTGATTTTCTATTTTTAGGACTTCTAAGTGGTGGCCATCTTGCCACTAGGTGCTGGGAGGCTGCCACCAAATAAAAGCTAGACCTTCCTATTGGACAAGTTAAATTCTAAGAAATCTCGTAGTTACATTGAACTACAATTTAACTTGGTAATTTTTCCTGACAGGTCCTGACTTTTTCTTTTGGGTCACTAAAAAATAGCCATCAAGGGAAGCATTATATTACAGAAAAGCAGTTGTTGTCAAATGTGGTCCTATGGCCACTAGCATCAACCTCACCTGGGAACTTGTAAATACAGTCATCAAGTCCCACCCCAGAAACACTGAATTAAAAACTCTGGGGGTGGGGAGTGAAGCCCAATAATCATGGATCAAAAATAACTGTCTTACAAATGTCAAATTAATATTTATTTGATGAATCAATGAAGAAAGAACAATCAAGAAAGAGAGTTTATAGTAAGTTGCCCTTCCCTTCCAAAGAGTGGAAAAGGCAGGAAGAGCTGTCATAATCCAGAGAAAAGAGAGTCAGCAGAAGCTTTAGGAGTAGAAAGCAATGTGGATGAGGTGAAATTTGAAGTGACTGTGGTAGTAAGGAAAATGACTTCTAGGCTGCAAAGAATGAATAAATGCTTCCAGTTGGGAAGGACCAATGAGACATTAAGGGGACTTGAGATGAAGGCATGATTCTTGTATCATTGTAACTTGGTCTCTTTGGGTGTCTGTGAACTGTAGCATCTAAAAATACTACACATCTGGGTTTTTTGAACTTGGAGAGAAGTGGTTTGAAAATTGAAATTCATAGTAATGGAAGTGTTTGTTTTGGAAGGAATTTATAATATTTGATATTATGACATTTGCCAAGGTTCCTTTTTGCCAAAACATGTGTCTTTCTGATTTTTGCTCCTGTGCACTACCTGGTGTGTTTATCTGTGAAACAGTCATCGTCAGTCATTTACTGAGCAACTATAATAAACAGGAGAGGTTGTGCTTAGGACAAGAAACAGGGAAAATGTAAAAACTGTTGACTGAATTAGCTCCCAGGCGTCAATGCTCTGACAGTACCCATCTTTGTTTCCAAATGTTCTGTTCTAATTAGATACACGTTGCTAGATTACAGATAGCAAATTAAAATGTTCATGGGACTGGGCAGGTAAAACAAGTGACTGAAGCAGGTGTAGGTACATATGCTTACACTGAGCAGCTGGAAGTTTGCCTTTTCTAAGAAGGCAGCTGCTACAGAAACCCAGCTACTTATTGCTGTAATGGAATGTCAGCCCAGTTGCCATGTAGTCTGATTTTTTCAAGAGAAACTAGGTATATGGATTCTGTGTGAAATCCCCTAATTTTTAAATACGTCTAGAATTTATAAAACATCTCAGTCATACAAACATGACAGCAGCCTTCATTTGGACCTAGACTTAAATTTGTAAACTTGGAAGCTAGATAAATGTCAGGCACTTTCAGGAAGCAAGTCTTTGGAGGAATACCTGGACATTTGGTCTGGGATTCTGTGATCTTTCCCAGTTATTATAACCAGCCCCTGACTCCCTAAGAGCTCTATGTCTGCTCAATACTGTACCAAGTCTGATTTGCAAAATTTATGTCCATTGAGCTTCCTGTTAGGGAATTTGATTTGGCATATGTCTCCTTGCAAACCTCAAATTGTGTTTCCAGCCAGACAATATAATAATCATGCCGAAGATGTCCCCAAATGCTGCTAAAAACTGCAAGAATCCACTGATGTTTGAATAAAAATGTTAAGCCTATTTTTATGGATTGGAAATATTCACTACCTCTGATCCAGATAATAAAATGAAACAGTTAGGCATTTTGAAAATGCCTGCACAGTACTGCATTGTAGAATCAGCTGGATGAGACCTCATACAATGGGCATTTTGCAGCTTCTGGAGCGTGTGTGGAAATCACAGAAGGTGCATTTATTCTGTATGTTTATTATGTGTTTGTGACTTCAGTTGATACTGATTGTAAAGACCATGGTCTTCTGCATTACAAAATAATTATCGGTTGTAATTTCTCTAGAGTATGTTCCTTGAATGTTTGGATCATGACCAAGTCTGAAATATGCTTTTCCTTGCTACATAGTATGTGCGTGCGCACGTGCGTGCACGTGCACACACACAAACACATAACTTGAAGAAATTATTTTGATCCTTACTACATAAAATGTACTGTGGTGTTTTTGTTTTTTATCTTTTTATTTCTCTTTTAGACTAGCCAAGTGTAAACTATTCCATTCTATTACATTAATAAATCATGAAAAAGATGTTACAGTCCACTAATGAGTTATACCCACAGTCTCAAAATAATTGCTCTAAAATATGTCCATATTTATAGTGATTCTTGGTCAGCATGACTGCCCAAGGTCAACGTATAAATTCTTATAAAAACAATGATGATAAAAAAAAGGTTGGGGAGAGAAAGGAGAGAGAGATGGAAAAAGAGAGGGAGACGGAGAAGGGAGTAAAAGAAAATTCCAAAGGATGGTCCCATTCTTTAGCTTTTCATTTATTATCCTAATATCTACCATTATTTGAGCACTAGTTGAGCAATCCTTGAGTCCCAGTTCAGGTTGGAGTTAGAATGGAGTTAATGTGTGGAGCCTAGGGTGCAATATTTAAGAAAAACACTTGTGTTATTTTCGATTGTTCAAAGAATCTGTTCTAATCAGTCCAACATATAAATAGAGCTGAGACTTCAGACAAAAATCAGGGCAAAAAGATGCAATTTTATTTCTGTAAAAGGATACAGTATATTTCAGAGGTATTAGAGTAAGCGTAGGGTGTTTAGAGGGAGAATATTATACTAGGATTTGGTCTGGGATAAGAAAGACCTATCTGGTTCTTGGAAATCTTGAAAATCTAAGTCATATTGTGGTTCATTTCTCTTTTTATGAGATTTGTTGTAACTAGGTCAGTCCTGGATAATGCTCATGTTTTTGTTGTTGATGAAGATGATGATAAATGTGGTAGCATTTACAGTCTCAGGCACCACACTAAGAGATTTACATGTATTAGGTCATTTAATAGCTTATATCTTGATTCTTCCCCATATTGCTGGACTGTTCTTCCCTCACATGCCGATAGTTCTCCTCCCATTGGTCCTGCATGCTTCCAGGATTTGCTGCTTTATAACTGTCTTTGCTAAGTGCTTAGGGAAGGCTGGTGATGGGGACACAGTGAGTGCAACCAGATTGTGCTTGCTTTATTTATATTCATGGACAATCTATCACCTTCCAGGGTTTGTACAGGGCCCTCTTATCTTTCTAGTTTTACCTATCCTTCTCAGTGTTTTGCCGCTTTTTTTTTTTTTTTTCTTCTCTCCCTTTCCCTCCTCACCTTTTCCCCCTTCTTACTCCTTCTGGTCTCTCTGACCTCTAAATGTTAGAAAGTTCTAGAGCTCAGTTTGTGGACCTTTGTTTTACTCCCTAGGGGAACTTGTCCAGTGTCATTATTTTAAATATCATATTTATATTGATGATTGCCAAATTTTTACCTTCAGGCCAGGGTTTTTCTCTGAACTCAAGATCTATATAGACTTCGGCTTACTTGACATCCATACCAAGATATCCAAAGGGCATTGTGCATAAAAGAGGTCTGACAATTGAGTTAACAGCAAGGCTGATACTGCTGTTGTTAGAAAAGTTTGCCTACAAGGTTGGCCAGTGGCTGGCATCTGAGAATTTGACCCATGGAATATTTGTAGTCAATATTTCCAGTATTTCCACTCTTAACTGATAAGAGTGCCTCACTGTGTCCAAGCAATGCAAACAATGTGGTTTATGCTAAATATGTGCTTTTCTTCTGGAAGTCTGGAATTTAGGTGAACGCTAGGCAGAAGATGCCTTTATTAACAGCCTTTAGTACAAATGTTGGGCACTGAGTCTCTAATGAGTTTTCCTTGTATACAACATTTTGCATATGTTGCTACTATTTGTTTCTGGAGAAATTAAGCCTGTCCTGTGTGTTTCTACTCAAGGGAACTCTTGGAGACTTATGCCTTGTGAACCATTTCCCCACTGAACCATTCAGGACCAAGTAATATTTGTTGAATGAATAAATAAATGGTGAGTAATCACTCCTGTTCTACACTGTTATTCTTTTCATCTGTGCATTATTGTGGCAGAGTGGTTGCAAACATTGTTCTAACTCTTCACTCCTCCCTGTACATGCTCTTTGCAAAATGATTTTCCTGCTTTTCCTGTCAAAAGGTGAAATCTATTTCCTCATCTGTTGAATCTGGATTGGCTTTTGGACTTGCCTTGGCTAACAAAATATAGTGGAAGTGTAAGCATGCCAGCTCTGGACCTCTGTCTCCAGAGGAAGCTTGCTTGCTTCCATTCTCTTTCTTAGAACAGTTTTTGTCATGGAAGCAAGCCCAGGCTAACTTACTGGAGGGCAAAGTGAAAGAGAGAAAAATCATCCTAGCAGAGAACATTCTATATCAGCAGTTCCCAGCTGACCTACTAATTGACCGCAAGACCTATAAGCAAGACTAGGTTAGATTGGCCAAATTCTGCCAAGATAATCAGAGCTTCTCAGCTTATCCATAGATTAGTGGACAACAGTAAATGTTTATTTTTTATGCCATCAGGTTTTAAAGTTTTAGTGATTGCACGATTATGGTGGCAATAGATGATTATGCATCTGACAGTGACTCTAAGAAGTATTTTGTATATCAGAGTTGTCTTTTATCTTTGAGAGACAGCCCGGCTTAAAAGAAAGCTCGTCGGCTCTGGAATCAGATCAAATTTGGTTTAAATCCCAGTTCCATCACTTATGGTGTGACCTAGTGCAATTTACTTAACTTTTTGAGCTTCTCTTCATAAGTTGTAAATTAAAGATAGGAATACCTGCTCAAAGAGTTTCTGTGAGAATTAAATGAAAAACTCACATATCAAGCACCTGGCACAACTATTGCTGTTGATATAAAAATATCACTAACTTCCTCCCCAAAATTACTTGAGGCTGAATCACCATAAGTTAATCTAAATGTTTATAGAAATTACTTATATATTGTTTTCTTATTATGACTCATCAGCTTGTTATACTTGCTACTGACTATTCAAAGTTGTGCTTCCCTTTGGCCATCCTAACTGACATCATTCAAGTTAAAGGAGTTAACTTACAGCTGATAGTTTAAGGTTTAATGATCTGGTTCATTTTTACTCCACTTGTACCCTTCATGATCTTATTGCCTTAGACCAAATACTTTCTTATTTTTCTGTTTCTGAACTAAAGAGGCCTAATTTCTAAACATTAGCCTGGAGGAAACTGGATGCTTCTGATTCAGTGCTTTATACCTGGAAACTGACTGGGGTATTCCCAGCAGCTGTTGGTTAACTCCAATAAGTCTAAGTGAAATACAGGCTTCTCTGTGCAAGGAAAAAGGCCCTTGACCTGTCTGTTCACAGTCCCATAATTCTTTCTGTTAATACTTGGGCAGCTATTTTTGAATATCTATTCTTTTATTTAATACAACCTCTTCAATAAAAGCTAGAGGAGCAGGTTAAATTTGATGTCATGTCTTGGGGCTTAGATTTAATTTAGACAAATAAGTGCTAAAGAGAAACAAGTTTTTTTTTTAAGTTTTCTTTTTTTTAAACAAAAAGTTAGCTTAGGCAACTATTTTCAGGTGAACACATTCTATAACTGACATCATTTTTAAGTGCTTTGTATTGATTAAACACTTTGGCGGGATTTGTAAATCTGATCAGAAAATATGAGCTGTAAATCAAGATGTGATTTTTTTTCCCTTTGATCCCATTTTAGCTTTTTCTTTTTCCTCTGGGTCAGAGGATGAATAAAGAATGGTGATAACTTATGACAAAAGTTTGGAAATGAAAATCAATTTGATTGATAATTATTTCTCTTGTAGAAATGCTTAACATACAATTTTTTTGTTAAAATGCATGAACAGGGATTCACTGATACTTGTTTTCTCAAGAATAGAATTGAGTTTCCCATATTAATCATCTCTTCAATAAACTGGTTAAGTCATTAAAATGATGCCACCTCACTTTTTAATCTAAATTATTAACGTAATTTTAGGAAGAAGACTTCAAATAGATTAAAATTTGTTTGAGGGGCGCCTGGGTGGCTCAGTTGGTTAAGCGTCCGACTTCAGCTCAGGTCATGATCTCACTGTCCGTGAGTTCGAGCCCCGTGTCCGGCTCTGGGCTGATAGCTCAGAACCTGGACCCTGCTTCGGATTCTGTGTCTCCCTCTCTCTCTGCTGCTCCCCTGCTCATGCTCTGTCTCTCTCTGTCTCAAAAATAAATAAAAACATTTTAAAAAATTAAAAAAAAATTGTTTGAAAACAAGGACATGATGTCTCCTTTATACTATACTAGAAAATAGCTTCTATAAGGGTCCTAAGGCTTCTTTCATATTTACACGGTATTACTTATTACACTTGCTGCACTCAGATAAATCTAAGCATGCAACTCTAAAACTCTCCAGTTACATATAAGAAGAACATTCAGTATTTGAAATACAACACCAGAGTTTATTGTGGCAATGAGGACACTGTAATGATCTGGGTCTCTAATTCTACAGGCCACGTGGACCATTGAGAATGGGAATGGATTGTCTGGGTGATGTGTACAAAAAGCCATTTTGTGATGAAATTGGGTGTTTGGATGACATGGCAATCTACATTATATCTATCTTTTGGGTCTAGATTTTATAAGCCACTGTTTTCAAGTAAGCTGAAGTTGGGATACATTAGTATCATAAAGGCTAATATTTTGCTAAATAAGCACCATCCAAATATGGAAAACATAGCAAAAAAAGTTGGAATGTATCCTTTCAAACTTCCTACTTTCACAGATGGAGTGGACGACCATGCACTAAAATTAGCAATAGATCCCAGGTGTCCTTATTGCCTGGGCTGGTGCTCTTTATATGAAAGGAAAGTGCTTTCTTGCTGGCAGATGGTTGGAGCAAGGGATGCTTTTGAGTGGAGGAGTAAGTGTGTAGGGGGTAAGAGGAGAGATCAGGCAATTTCCTCTTTTCCCATCCTTAATAACCCCCAAGTTCCTGCTCTGGGGATGCATGCTTAAAGATAACATCAGAGGTGAACCTGATCAATAGAATGGAGAGCTGAAAGTTCTGTAGAGCTTTGGCGACCTGAGGGAGTGACAAAAAGGTTTGAAAGCTAATGAAAATTATATTTTATCCCTATCATCTTCCCTCACAGCAGTAGCAGCCTTACTCCTAGCCCATCTGCTAACCCCACACATAGGCACAGAACTGTAAAGCCCTCAGTGTTTCTGTTACTCTACCACTGGCAGTGTACTCCAAACTGCAGTTTTCTCTGGCACAGTATTAACTGATTTGGACTAGTCTGACCTTCAGCAAGTTCCGATCTAGTGTCAGGTAAAAGTATTGGGGTCTATTGCTAATTAGGGAGCTCATTGAAGGTATGTGTAATGAATCAGCAATGAACAGAGGGGATTATCCTAAAATCCTGATTATTTTTATCAGAGACAGAACCAACAAATGGCTTGAATTGGGGGTCATAGCTGGAAATAATAGTCTTCACTAGGATAAGAAATTATCTAAATGTTTTAAAAATCAGTATGATTATAATTCACTTATTGAAAATGAAAAAAAAAAGTCCAAATGAGTATATAATTACATAATAAAAATAAGTCTTCCTTTAACCCCATATTCCAAAGGCAACCATCAACTACTTTTTTGGCTATCTTTCACCAAATTTTCCATGCATCTTTATGCATTTACCTCTCGACTCATTTTTTAATATACGGTGAATTTACTAATTTCATGTTTCTGCACCTCAGCTCAGTGCCTGGCATATAGAAAATACCTGATGATGGTATCCATTACTGTTACTTGTAGATTTTAATGTTTCTCTCTGAATCTTTTTTCCATTCCAAGACAGCAGCTAGGTCTGTACCGTATCATTTTTCTCTCAATCACCTGCCCACCATTGCTGACAGTCATGGCATCTGACCTCTTATTAGAGTGAACTTTGGCATGATCTAAGGCAGTGGTCTCAACCCTGAGTATGTTTTAGAATTGCCTAGGGACCACTTAAAAACTATTGATGCCTGGGCCTTGACCCAGGCTAATTGAATTAGAATCTCTGTGAGTGGATCCCAGGCCTGGCTGGTCTTTTAAAGCTCCCCAGCTGCTGCTAACATGCAGCCAGAGTTGAGAACCACTGGTGCAGTTTCAGCTTGTCAGGGCCGCTTTGGATACCAATTCTGTTACCTAAGATTTTAGCCCTTATTCCTAGTTTTGGATTATACATAAATTTAACAAACATGCCTTCTGATTTCTTTATTCTTGTCACTGGCAGACAATCTTTGCTTATTTTTCCTTTTTGTTTTTACTTTGTGAGATATTCAACTCTTTTTCTCAAAACTCAAAGATAGAACACTTCCTGATAAATTGAAGGTTTTCGGTTTAATTTCATTCTGTATAACTGGGGTTTCATCTATTAAGGAAATAACATGACCCCAGGTGATAAATTTTAATTCTGTAACTGTTACATCAGTTTTGCTTACACTGATCCCTCTTGAACTCTTTCTCTTGTGAGAATTTCCAAGCTAGGTTTCCATCTTTCCACTATGTCTTTACTTAGACATAGATAAATACCTGCATGAGCATCACCCAGCGCTGGTAACTAAATTGCTGAAGTCTTTACCAAGGCTGTTCTTACTGGTCACTTTCTAGACCTAATGGATTTATTTGCAGCCTATATTGTCTACATTACAGTAAGCAGACTTTCCATGGGCATAGCTATTTAAAGCAGGTTAAGATTATTTAACATGCATTTTTAAGGAAGTAGAAGTGTTTTGGCAAAGTTGTTACTGGTGGAGAGTCATGTAGAAGTTTGAAAGGCCATGTATCACCCCTATCTTTGATCTCTTGGAACAAATCCTGAGATTATAATAAAGCAAGTTTCTGCTTTTACAAAATGCTGTTTCTAAAAAAAATGCCATTTTTGTGGAATGAAAGAAAAGGTTAAAATGTTAAAAAAGAGGTGTTTCAAGTCATATTTCTGAGTGGGTAAGTGTGGCCATTACTCCTATTATAGAGGAGCTACTAAAGCTCCTGACCATACAGTGTCATGCATTCTGTGATGGATAGGGAAGGATGTTAAATGTGGCAGAGAATACTGAGGCCTGAAAATGGATGAAAGACCTTATTCACAGGATTCCCTTGGACATCTCAGGTTTTTTTCCCACATTTATTTACCCTAAAATGATTTACAGTTCAAAGACACAGTTTTATTGGTTGGAGCAGTTCCCAGTCCTTATCAAACCAATACACCATTTTTATAAGACATACTTTACAAACTCCTTTTTACTATCCTGAAATGTAAATATATGTACTTAATAACCTAACTACACTGTAATTAAAAGTATCATTATAATGTCCTAATTATAAAGAACATTAAGGGAAATAATTTGATTAAATAATATGTATTTAAATATAGAAATGTTCAGACATGCACAGGAATAAACACTAGAACACATAATATGTAGTCCTCTATATTTCTTTTTTCTACATGGAAGCATTGTGAATGTGGCACCTAGAAATATAAATGAATATGGCTATGTTGGTTTTATTTCAGACTCAAGGAGCACAAATCATATTTCCATCAATGACATGATTTTTGGGTAGAATGAACATCTTTTGTTAAAATTTATAATAAAATAGGATACAGTCTTCCCTACTTTTATGTAATAGTTGAATATCAGAAAACCAGTTAATATTAAAACCTTACAAAAATACTACTGTTCATAAACAAATAGAACCTAGGCTCAGATGCTTCAAATTAAATTCATCCACTCAAAACATGGTTTATAAAAAGACCCAAGCCTGACAATAACAAATAAAGATGTAGTGCAATTGAATTCTCATACAATGCTGAAGGAATTATAAGTTAGTAAAATCATTTTTGGAAACTGTGGGAAGGGTTACTCAAGATGAGCATATGCCTACTCTATGACCCAACAGTACTAACCACAGGTATATATATTCAACAGAAAGTGGCAATGAGAGTGAACAAACCACCACTACCTACAGTAACATGGGTGAATCTTGCAAACATAACGTTAAACGAAAGAAGCCAATAATTAAAGAGTGTGTAAAGTTTCTCAGGATCCACAGAAAAGTGAAAAAAAAAAAAGGGAGGCAAACCATAAGAGACTCTTAAAAACTGAGAATAAACTGAGGGTTGATGGGGGGATGGGAGGGAGGGGAAAGTGGGTGATGGGCATTGAGGAGGGCACCTGTTGGGATGAGCACTGGGTGTTGTATGGAAACCAGTTTGACAATAAATTTCATATTAAAAAATTAAAAAAATAAAATATCACTACAAAAAAATAGTGTGTAAAGAATTACTTGATTTATATGAAATTCAAAAGAGGCAAAAACTAATATGTGGTCAGAATAGTTAACTTGGTAGTGGAGAGAAGCTTTGGGAACATGAAGAAAATTACTGAGATAGTAGTCATGCTCTGTATATTGTTCTAGGTAGTGGTTACACAGGTGTATTTTTTTGTAAAAGTGTATTAGGCTGCGTAATTACAGCATATAAATTTTATTTCAAAACATTTACAATGACAAAACAGAAGATTCACTTATATAAATGTCTATTGGAATATTGTTTTGGGGTGGATGTCTCACAATGGATTGTAGGGCTTCTAGCACCCTTGGTTCCTGCCTACTAAACTTCTATGGTATTACATTACAATATTCACACAGAATTTCAAATTGTCTCCTAGAAGGCAAACTTGCTGAGAACATGCTGGTTCGAGATGTATTCTAAAACAAGTAATTTCCATACCACCCAAACTATTACTTATTATTTTTCTTTTGACTTGCCTTTTTAATTTAAATAAATGTATTTTAAGAAAAAAATATTACTTATGTAAATAGAAAATCTATCTTATTTGGCATAGATAGAAAGTAATTATACAAACAAATATTCCAACAAAGAACTATTGACCACAGAACTTTAGGATAAAACTTACTTTCTTTCGATTAGTGTTAGTCATACTAGATTGATGTGAAAATCAGAAGAGCATCAAACTGAAACACATTAACACAATCAAAAAGTTTGGAAAATAATTGTAATAATTCCCATTCTAGGACTATTTGTCACCAGTTGTTACATGGGTTGTGAGTTAGTGTAACTTCATACATCTTCAGCCATCTTGCTTTACTAAGTCTCTCACAGCAATAATAATAATAAAAAAATCCACATTGGTGTGTCTTTCTGGGTGGATAGACCTATGCTTTCTTCAACTTTGTAGCAGCTAGTTTGATTTTCTAAGGAATGAACAGACGTGGGATTGAATAGTTAGAGGAAGGGTTAGGTATTACATTTTACCTGGCTAGCTATGAGTAAATGTTGGGTGGGTGAGTGATCTAGGCCCAGTCAGTCTACCAACACAACACTTCAAAATAATTATAGGAAAATCAACACGGATAACAAATCTTTGATTCCATGTTTAGGTAAGAAATTATAATCAGGAGTACCCTTCACAGGGAAATTGGTATAAATTACATCTATTTCATGGATTCTCTTGGCACTCACTTTCAGAGATGTATCCCAACATGCTGACATAATTCAGTGGTATTTAATCCTATTTATGGGTACTGTACAAATAATCACATGAATCACCCAAATCAAGTGAAATACACCTTATGTGTTGGAATGCATGCCTCAAGGAAAATAGGTCTAAACTCCAAAACACATGGGAAAAATGACTATAGTATTAGGTAAACTATAAACAAGTGAGGTTCTTGAAAGTCAAAAGTGGTCAGGTATTGGCAGTTTAAGATGTTTCAAAGTCATACCTAGTAATAGTGATGAACTTACTTGTGTATAACCATGATGGAGTGTGGTCCTGTTGGGTGGAAAGATGAACAAACTGTGAGTCAAGATCCAGCTGTAGGCTCTACCATCTAACAGTAGAATATTGGGTAAATTACTTCTCCTTGGCTAGACTTTGCTCTTGCATGTGGAGAAAACATTAATGGATTTGTGTTTCCTAAAATAGGTACCTTGGCCTCTATGAGGTTGTGGAATTTATGAGGTATGTTCTTTAGTTCATTTTCTTACCAAGAATATTCTGCAGTAAGAAAATATTATATATTGCACATGTATTGCATCATGTATCCCATGATGGTGAATGAAGTATAAATTAACGTGTTTAATTCACAATAGTATCTTATAGTTGTATATTTTATAAATTATAAGATTAAAAGATAACCATTGCATTTGAAAACTATTCCTAATTGGTTTTCCTTCATTATTAATGTTGAAAGGTGGCACTGTCTCCCATCATCAACTGGTGAAGGATGATTTTGAGAAATACTTTGAGCACAAGAGCTAGTTAATACCCAGACTAGAGGCAGAGAACAAATCAAGGATGAGGCCATTGATCTGTTTATCAATGTGATGCCTAGTAAATATTTTCATTTGGGCAAAAGAGCTTATGGAAAACAGACTTAGGGTATGCTCTCTCATAGGAGCTGGATAAACTCATGTTTGAAATTAAGTAGTGAGAAAGACAGAGGTCACTCTGAAAAATAATCATGAATGTGGCTATTTGCACTGGAGTTGAATGGAATCAAACTGATAAAAAGCCAAGCTGAATTTTGAGAAGGTTATGTGGCCCAAAGAATCCTCAGTGTGGATTAAAATAATCTGTGAATATTTGAGATTTATTATGATTTTTAGGGTTTCAAACTTCTGCAAATAGCAGACAGAGAAAGCTTTGCAACCTTTTAAAGGAGCTCCAATGTTGTCTTCATATGGGTTCAAGAATGGGTTCAAGAAGGATAATGGGAAATTAAGGATTCCTAGAGGACAGAGCCAAGAACTAAAATTGGGATCTAAAGAGAGATAATCCCCCAGTCCTCGATAAGTGGGCTGTTGCAAACAGGATTTTAGAATTGGTATAGTCTGGTAATCCTTTGGGTCTCCAGTTCTCCTTTCTGGATGGAACTGTGTATTATGATTATCCCTCTTTGACTATCTGTTGGATGTATGAGGGACATATAACTAGTTTTCTTAGTAGGGACATATAACTAGTTTTCTTAGTTCATAGGTTTCTTGATCAAGAGGTGCCACATCTAGATTAGACTTTAGGTACTTTCAAGAAGTCTCAGAATATGGGTCTTATACTCTAATTATGTGAGACTTTTATGAATTTTTTTTCAAGGGAGGATGAATATATTTGGGAGGACATAAAAGAAGGAAGTGTACGTTTGAATAAGAGAATAATCTGTGGTAGATTGTATATTTTTCTCAATTTTCTGCTGTTCTACCATGACAATAAACACTTTATGCTTCTTTCAAGTCAGGCTTTGTCATGTGACTTGCTTTTTTTCCCCTGCTGCCACAAGAATTCTTTGCCCAATAGGAACTGCTGATTAAGCCTGGGTCTCAGAATGAAGAAGACATAGAACAGGTGCCATCTACACTAATCTGACATAAAACACAAGCAAGAAACACGTTTGTTGTAAGCCACTGAGATTTGGAGGTTATAGCCTACTGAAGCATAATACAATAAAAACAGGTTGATCGGGGCGCCTGGGTGGCGCAGTCGGTTAAGCGTCCGACTTCAGCCAGGTCATGATCTCGCGGTCTGTGAGTTCGAGCCCCGCGTCGGGCTCTGGGCTGATGGCTCAGAGCCTGGAGCCTGTCTTCGATTCTGTGTCTCCCTCTCTCTCTCTGCCCCCCCCCCCCGTTCATGCTCTGTCTCTCTCTGTCCCAAAAATAAATAAACGTTGAAAAAAAATTAAAAACAAAACAAAACAAACAAAAAAAAAAAAAACCAGGTTGATCTTCTACATCAGAGCCAAAAGCGGAACAAGGACTATTGATGCCCACTTAGAGGAGTCTTTTCATGGCATCTCAACTCTTTTCATGAGTTAAGAGTGTCAAAGGTGCTCACAATTTTTAAAATGCTGTTAGAACACACATGAGTATTAGGATATTATGATATTTGCACTGTTCATCAAACTATACTTAAGACACATCTACTCAGCCAACTTAACTAGGAAATGGGAGCAGTTGCCTAAGTTCTGATATTGCTTGCTTCAGTTATGTATATATTTAAAGGAAAAGATACTTAAAATTTATTCATTTTTTACTCTCTTTTGTTTTAGGCTTACTTAGATATAGAGGCAATGTTAAAATTTCCAGATTTCCAGTAAAACCAGTTTGAAGTATAACTCTTGGAATGGAACACTAGATAAAAATGGCCTCTTTTTTACCTACTTGAGAACTGGAAACAATAAAATCCTGACTAAATTAACTAGAAATCCTCTTACAAGGGTCCAAAGCCACAAAAAAATTATTTCATGGAACAGTCTTGAGTTATCACACATCACTGCCAACTGCTAAAAGTAATACAGCAGTATCATATTTTAGTGTCTATCTTGGAGATACCATTTAATCACTTTTATCTCACTTTGGATTGTCTTGTTTAATGGAACTGCCTTAGCCACTTCACCCCCCTGAGCTAATGAGCCTAATGCAACACTTTCTGTGTTCTGAGGTAACTGCTACTTAAATACATTCAACCTTAACTGTCCTTTATTAAGGCAGACAGTCTCTGCTCCACCGCTGAATCTGAAAGCTATTTGTGATGAGATTGGGTCCTTATAATAAACCTGCCATGGAGAAGCTGCCATTTGGCTCATAGAATGTTTTATTGCAGCAAAAAAAAAAAAAAAAAAAAAAAAAAAAAAAGCTGCATATATTAACTTTATTTTCCATCGTTCCTATCCCATTCTCCTATTCTCTTGGTTTAGATGTTTTGTTTTGTTGTTGTCGTTGTTGTTGCCCAGAGATACTTTTATTGTTCTTTGCTCCTTAAAATAAGTTGTAGCAAAATCTATTCAAGAATCCCTGGATGTCAAGAGAACGGAGATTTTACAAACAACTTTCTAAATTAGCCCAAAAAGAAAAAAAAAAGGCAGGGGGAGGTATAAAAAGAAAGAAATATAGACAAGAATGTTGTGTCTAAAAAAGAGAAAGGGTTTGCTCTGGTGTTTATGTATAATGTTTTAAAAACTGTAGCCCAAAGGATAATGGTAAAAAGACCATCACACTGAGTCTCAGAAGCTCGGGTTCTTGCTTCACTAGCTGAGAGCACAACCAGGGACAAATCTTTTCACCTTTCAGGTTCCTTATCTATAAATTGAAGCTGTTAGATCAGTATATGGTTATCTTGGTTTTCATTTGTGACCTATGGTTCTAAAGAAATCACTTTAGGAAGAGGAACTGTTTGGTCTAAACAGGGGGCTTATGCAATATGTGTTCAAAGAGACAGATGGTCTTCATGAGTATCAGCAGTGCTACTGTCAAAAGTGCCTAAAAGTTCAGGAGATGAAAAAGAAAATCTAACTACTTTCTAAGAGCAAGGCAATGTTTAACGTCCTCATGCTGCTGGCGGTACATTGCTACTCTTATTCTGTAACAGTTCAGCAACCCTTGTTGGGAATCTCTAAAATGACCTTTTCCTGGTTTCGTTTTTATTTTGTTTTCCTCAGACCTTGAATTGTCAGCCACTCAGCATGAAATGTAAGTTATTTTTTGTAAAACACTAAAGGAAATATACCCATTCTGAACATTTCTTGAAGAAAATGACCTCTTGCCTACAGAATTGCCAAGGCATTTGTGTTAAAGAAGTGTGTTTTTCACCAGGAGGCAATTTGGTGTATTTTGATTTATGTCCTTGACATGTTTTAAAGGTTAAGAAAATGTTCAGTGTATTTCTTCTTCTAAAGTTAAAGGAGTTGCTTCCTCAGAAATGGCTGCTTAATGTTTAATACTCTTTAACATGGTTAGAAAGCTGGAATCAGTGAAGGAGCATAGTTCAGTTTTTGCATAAAGTATAATATGAAGAACTGCTGTTGTTTGGGGGAAGTTGAAGCAATTTTAGGGGAGGTGGAGGGTGAAGATGGGAGTTGCCTGGAAAGTCATTTCTCTTGTGACTCTCTGTGGGGCTGGATATCTTGTTTGCCACTCAGGAGATGTAAAATAAAATGGTAAAAAAAGTATGCTCTAAGCCACAGTTTTATCAGGAATTTACACCTTTTGCTTGTACAAATGAGAACTGAAAGCTAGAAGGACAAAGGAGATTAAGTGAGAGTACTGCTCTTGCATTTTAGCAATAAATGATGAGTTTGATTGAAGTAATGTTGTCAAATTGACTTAAGGGTCTTTGATTCTGGGTCACAGGTATTGTAAATGTGATGAGATGGAAGGTAGACCACGTTCTGTCCCCACTGGTTAACCCATTCCACAGAAGCTAACTTCCTTTTTGGTCTCTGACACTCACTTTCTTAACATGTCAAATGAAGGTGGTGGACTAGATGACTTTTAGGGTGCCTTTTGTGAAATTTCTCAATTTGTGTGTGTGTGTGTGTGTGTGTGTGTGTGTGTGTGTGTTTTATTGCCCCTATTTTTTCACTTCTCTTCGCCTCCAGAACTTCCCTGATATCCTGCCCTTTCATGTTGGAAAAAATGGATCTAGTAAGTAGGACTTCATGTGCTGCTTTCCAGAGATGTTTAATTATTTTTGGTTGTCGTTGTATACTGTATTTTTAATCTGACTTGGAATACCACAGAATATTATCATTGATTTATGTCAACATTCATTTAGATTTATCTACGTTTTTATCACTTTGCTCTTCATTCCTTGTATTTCAAGTTTTCAATCTGTGATCATTTTTCTTCTGCCTACATTCCAACCTTCTTCAGAATTCCCATTAGCTAGGTTTTGCCTCCAATTTAGTTCGGACATAGTTTTTAGTTGGAACATAGTGAGTGGTCTATTAAGATAATCTACCATTATTATCTGAATATATGTGGTTACTCATTCGCTTATTATTTATTGACTCCACTAAAATGTGGAGGCCCTAAGAGGGCAGGAGCTCAAATTGTCATATTCCTCACTGTCTTCCATTATCAGACCAGTTGTGCAGCATGTTGGGGGTGCTCATTAAGTATTGAATGCCTGAATGAATTCAATCATTCACTCACTCATTCTTTCATTCCACACATGTTGAATGAGTATCCATTGTGGGTCAGACATTGTGCTAGGTTTTGGGATTACAAACATAAACCAGACTCCATCTCTGTACTAATGGGGCTAACTCTTATGGGAAAAAGTTAAGCAAAGATGTAATGGAAGTACTTGTGGAAAGCACTCTGAGATATCACTGATAAATGCTTGGGACTGGTGGTATGGAACAGAAAGATGCTTTTGAATACAGGTCTTCTAAAAAGCATCTTAGATTATGAGCTTGTAGGATTGACCCAAGATTTTGGCTTCTGGAAGTGATCTTGGGCAGGTGAAAGTGAGAAGTAGAAATCTGGTTATTTAGTTGTCTGAGATCTCATCCAATTTCTACAATGCAGGGAAGGTGAATTTGTGAATCAACAGGCATATTCCACTGAAACTAATGAGTTGGAAAAAATAGCCTGGAACAAAAAGAACTACTTTGTTGAAACTGGCCGTATTACACTCCACGGAGTAATGATCATAGATGGCCATTACTTCAGGTTATGATGATGGTACTATCAGTTACCATGGCCCTACTGAGACAGAGCAATATCCTTGAGAATTTTCCTTTAAGGGCAGAGCACCTTGTTGAACTTCCAACAGAAGGACCTTGAAAAATATTTTAAGTCAGGGTGAGAAAGTAAGCATCATGGTATAGCAAAACAAGTAGACTTCTGAATAAAGCTACTAAATATTAGTTTCTTTATTCCATAGCTCTGTGATATAGGGTAAATGACTTAGCATCTCTGGGATATTTACTTATTTTTAATATGGGGATAGAAATATCTACAAGACTGTTTTGAGTATTAAAACAATGTTTATAAAATACTTGGTACATAGTAGGCCTTCACAGTCATAAATATTAATGAATTGATGGTGGCAATAAATGTGCACAATTATGTAAAGGGATATGCAGGTTATCTTGCAACTCTTTCTTTGCTGGTATTTTTATTATTCTTGATAATTTCTGCCTCACGTTCTAGCATCTTTGGCTCCCTTAACAATCATCAGTTCAGGTAGGCTATGGTAGCCACCCTGCCTTGTTTATACTAAGGTTAATGTAGTGCCGCTTTTGTGATTTTGTGTGAATGGATTTCAGGAGTCTTGGAAAAATCTCATCAATTGTCAAATCCTATCTTGGAGTTTGAAATACTTTCCCAAGGGCAATGATCTCCTCCCTCCACCCCCAAATTAAAGACAAGGCTTAGATACTACATTCTTCCTGGAAATATTTCTTTGCTCTTTCCTCTTCACCATTTAGCATTTCATTTGGTATTCCACCATTTCTCCCATACAGCTTCCAGACAAACTTACAAGTCAATTCTATGTAGTTTGTACACATTGCTTACAGTCACTATAATTTATGGAAAATAAAATGTTACTTATTGTGAAATGTGTGTAGATATTACAGATGTTGTAGCGTGGGGGGAGAAAAGGTCTTTGAAGGCAGAAACTATATTCAAAGAAACTGGCAAAACTCCAGGTTCATCGGGTATAAATAGCCAATTTAGAAGTTTTTGCTATGGGCTGATTTAGATAGCTGTAAAGTTTAGAAGAGGATGGAGAAATCATGAGGACATTTGAGAGGATGTGATTAGTGGCTGGTGGAAATGAAAGGAGGGAGAAAAATTATGCATGGAAGGGATATAGCCATAACAGAAGACAAACGTCACCAATATCCAGATTTGATAAGGACGTTTCTTACTGAGAACATATTTACAGTCTTAATTTTGCAATATTTCAAAGAAATATAATTATTCCATACCCCCTCAATAGCTTGTTGGAATATTTTATGCACATAAAAATGTGGTTTTAGACGAATGAATCCCAATGCATTTAAAACCCAAATGCAACAAAGCATGTTCCCATGCCAATGAATTCATTTTGTAAATAGATGTCTTATAAGCAATTATAAGGTAATTGTGTAAATTATTAATTGATAATGAGTTAATATGGCATATATTTATAAGGGATGAATTATTGTTGAACTTTTAAGAATACCAATGTTAATTACTGAAAGCTGTATTAGAGTTAAGGAGAAAAAGACTACTAATCCATGCCTGAGGATATCAAAAGCAAGCAAGCAGTATCAATCTGCACCCATTTGTATTAGATATATGGTATTTCTCCAGATGTATTGACCTCTTCTAAAAGGTAAATTAGGTTATTTCAGCATAGCTTGTTCTTTGTGCCTATTGATAACTGGAGGTTTTTTGTTTGTTTTTTTGTTTTTTTGTTTCTTGTTTTTGTTTTTGTTTTTGTTTTTTTTTTTTTTTTTTTTTGGTGGAGAGGCAGAAATCTGGCAGGCATTATTAGACATTATATGAAACTGTCTCATTAACCCCTGGAATGACTTTTGTTCCCCAGCTAGGAAAACCTTGACCACAATTACCCACATATTGTCACTTCTCATTATTCCATCAGTTCTGAAGGATTACTAATATTTGTTTTATGATCAGTTCCCTGTGTTATTTTAGTGTCCTGGATATAATTATTGTGGACTTGCACTCTTGAATTCTTTTAAAACAACTACATACTTTTATTCCAGTTAAATTTACCAAAATTTGCCCTCTAATTCAAAATCCTTAATCTGGGCCTGGAGACCTCCCAACACTTAAAACCAAACTTGATGCACCTTTATTATCTTTTGACCATGACTCCCAAGTCTCAAGGAGTTTCCTCCCAAAGGAGATGCATCAGATTTACTACAATGATAATTATTGCTTGTGAAACCATCTATAAGCTTTCTTGATTCAGGAGTTAAGGTCTGGGAGAATAGATTTACAACTAGCACTGAGTAAGGGAAATGCACATAACTAAAAAAACTTGTTTTACCTTAGCAGAAGCATTTGTGGTAATGAAGGGAAAAGGTTGAGGAGCTCTAGCCAAAAAAAGATTTATCATGTTTTCTCCCCTCTATATCTGTTCTTAGGCCAAATTGCCTGAGAAATAATTGAGATATAATTGAACCAAGTGGAAAGTTGGAGAAGGCCATTTCAGGCAGGTGAAATCGCATATATGACCCATATGAAGTCTTAGGTAGTAGTGCTATTTTTCATTGGAGGCATTTGAAGCCTAACAGGGCTTGTATACAGAGAAGAACACAGTGGTGTGACTGATGAGGTGTTCATGGAAGAGATAATGGAAGAATAAGGGGCTGGAAAGCAAGGATTCTGCTGGGTTCTGAAGGACTGTGTGTAAAATGCCAATGGATTTAGATTTTGTCTAAAAGTCTTTATAAGCATTATGCTCCAAGACAGAACATTTTTTTAGAATGATCATCCTAGGAGTAGTAGCATGAAGAAGCTGAAGGTGGGAGAATGCCAAGGTCAGTAATGTTCATTACTATAAGTGTGCAGAGGAAGGATGGTAGGAACCTGACCCACCTTGGAGAAATGAGGGGAGCCTACCCTTGTGGGGCTCTGGAAAGTTCTAGGTAGCCAAGGAAAATAGCTGTAGCATTTATCCTACGAGAGTAGAAATAAGTCACAGAAAAAAAAAAAAAAAAAAAAAGGACAGGAGTATATTGTTCTTCTAAATTCCTTCTTTTATTTGGATGGTTTAGTTTTCCTCCTCAAATTTCTATGCCCATTTACAATGGAGGTCAATGGGGCTGTTGTGATAGTTGACACCACTTAAGTGCAGAAGTGCTTGAGTGCAGAAGTCCACCTAACACTGGCAATCTTCCCGTCCACGGTCACAAGTTAGAGCATAATCACATCACATGCCTGGGCTGGGGCATTGTAAATAAATTGCCAGAGATGATATTGAATGGTAGTCTTATTACTGCCGAATAATAAGTGACCCCAACAAAGTGAGTATAAACATGCCCAGGCTCAGTAAATCACCTTACTCTCAGAACACTCAGTGCTGAATTCCTGGTGAGGGCTCTCCTGAGAGAGTCTGAGACTGAGTGGTTAAAAGCTGTAAAGACATAAGAAGGGGGCAGTTGGTAAGTGTTGGAAACACACTGAGACCATGAAAAGGCAGAATCCTGATTCCCTTGACTGATGCAGTAGTGCCAGCAAAAGGAACAGGTGCCTTTTAGTTAAAACAACAAAATCTCTTTTTTTTTATTTAAAAAAAATTTTTTTAACGTTTATTTATTTTTGAGACAGAGAGAGAGACAGAGCATGAACGGGGGAGGGGCAGAGAGAAAGGGAGACACAGAATCAGAAGCAGGCTCCAGGCTGTGAGCCATCGGCCCAGAGCCCGACACAGGGCTCGAACTTATGGACTGTGAGATGGTGACCTGAGCTGAAGTCGGACACTTAACCGACTGAGCCACCCAGGCGCCCCAACAAAATCTCTTCTTGAAGAGACCAGTAATAGGCATATAATCCTGCTTTAACCTCTCATTTCACCCGAAAGGAGTGAAGGGAATCCATAGAAGGTGAGAGGAGCATAAGGGTCAGACTAAGATCAGGACATACTCCCTCAGCAGCCAGACCATTCCTAGGAAAGGAGGAGTAGGGACCTTTTTAAAGTCCATAAACAGAACCTACTTTCAAAATTCCTATTCCATAAACATTGGGGTACATGTGCCCCTATGAATCAGTACTCCTATATCCTTTGGATAGCAGCACTTTCAACAATAGCCAAGTTATGGAAAGAGCCTAAATGTCCATAAACTGAGGAATGGATAAAGAAGATGTGGTTTATATGTTCAATGGAATACTACTTGGCAATGAGGAAGAATAAAATCATGCCATTTGCAGCAACGTGGATGGAACTGGAGGTTGTCATGCTAAGTGAAATAAGTCAGAGAAAGACAAGATACATATGTTTTAACTCCTATGTGGAACTTGAAAACTTAACAGAAGACCATGGGAGAAGGGAAGGGAGAAATATAGTTAGAGTGAAGCAAACCATAAGAGACTCTTAAATACAGAGAACAAACTGAGGGTTCATGGGGGGGTGTTTGGGGGAGAGGGGAAAATGGGTGATGGGCATTGAAGAAGGAAGTCACTTGTTGGGATGAGCACTGGATGTTGTATGTAAGTGATAAATCACGGGAATCTACCCCCAAAATCAAGAGCACACTGTACACACTTTTAGCCAATTTGACAATAAATTATATTTTAAACAATTAAAAAAAAACCAAAATTCCTATTCCAGAAAACTAAAAATCTGGAAGGTACATAAATTTTATTTATTTATTTGTTTATCATCTTTATAATTTGTAATAGTATCTTTATAATTTAGTATCTTTCTCCATGCTGATATTCTATTCTGTTTTCTAGGGTATTGAGTATTCTATAAAAGGGCATATCATTTTACATACACACATATAAGATGCCAGGTCCTTACATGGGCCAGGTGAACTATTGCCCACAGGTGCTGCAAGTCGTGTCATTGGATATGTTCATAAAGGAGAGAAGCCCAGAGCTTAGACCTGAGAACTGTGTCAGTGCCAAGCAACAGGAGACAGCAAATTAGTAACATGCGCTTTAGAAAGGGAACATTAGATGAGTTGAAGGGAATGTTTTTGGATGGGGCCTATACATGAGGTGCCTTTTCTTGTTAATGTTGGGTTTGTGGAGAGGGGTGGACTGGCAGTCTAAAGGCATAGGGCATGCTCAGAGTGCAGTAGCAATTTGCCATGTTTGTCAGAAATACACATCTTTGGTAATGATTTTCTAAGTGTATTCTCTGGACCAGCAGCATCCGCATCACCTGGAAACATGTTAGAAATGCAAATTATTGGAACTTTTCCCACGTCTACTGAGTCAGAAACTAGGGGATGGGATCTAAAAATGTGTTGTAATAAAATCTCCCAACCTATGAAATGAGTGCACATAGGAGGTGTTGAAAGGGACGGAGGAAGGTATGGGCTGGGAAAATTGAGTTTTGTCTCTTTTAGGTGTAAGTGACATTCCCTTCCCTTCTCCTGAATCCATGGAGAGTGGAAGAGAATATAGTAGGAATCCTACCTAGCCTAACAATGTCAAGGTTGATAAAGTAATGTAATGGATTGCTTTCCTTAAGAAATCAAGATGGTATCTATCATGTTACTTTCCTCCCACATTTCTAATTCTAACCATAATTAAACAAAAAGCCTGCTACATTGATTTAGTTGCACCTCAACCACTAATGATTAGTATAATCACCTTGGATGTGGAGGCCATAGGACTCTGAAGGGAGTGAGGGGCACCTTTCAAATATTCTCAGCCAAAGAACCCTAGTAGCTTCCAACTTTTGCATCCTCACCCTTCTGAAGCTGTTTAAATAGTTTATAGGGGTTAAGTAAGATTTTTCAAATTATTATTTGATATTAACTTGGAATATTTTCTGTGAGCCCCCCCTACAAGATTTAATTTTTAAAGATGTGGCTTGATCATTAGCACAATCGGTGTCCTCATTAATAATCTGAGTTGTCAACATCCATGTCCTGGTTACCTCTGTGCTCTGCTATTTACAAGCTGTTTGCAAGAAGCTCTCCCAAGTCATTGCATAATAATCAATTTGGTTTGCTTTCCTTCTAGATTCATTAAATTGTCTTGATGCCCATTAAGCATGCATTTCTCATCAACTAAGTGGTTTAAAATGAGGGCCTTTGAAGCACTTCTAATTAGCTGTGTAAAGTTTAGAACAAAGTTAACAGAGACCCCAAAAGGCTGTTGTTTGGAGTTTCAGGCCACAGATTGCTAGTTGCCGAGTAATGCAAAATCAAGAGTGTAGTTTTTCTTCCCTGAAGATCTCTTTGAAACACCCAGATAAAAGGAAGTGCACTATTTACAGTAGTTGTCACATTTGTGGCTAATAATTGTTAATTAGGTTAACTCACTTGCATAAGAAATGTGTTGTCTTACTTGGGGAGTGATAAGCAGGTTCTGCAAACCCTGCAGCCTTTACTGAGACTTGAGCCATGGAGGGATACATCTAAGAGATTGTTAAAGTACTCCAGAGTAGGAAGCATCTTTTTCTTGGAGGAAATCAACTGTATTAAGAATTCTTAGCTAGCTCCAGGAATGGAAGGGCCTTAGCAAGACAACCTTAAAGGTGTTCAAGGGTCATGTTGAGAAAAGGAATGATCTCCTAAGGGTGTCCTCTTAGATTAGCAGTGGTTGTCAACCTAGGCTGTGCACTGGAATCATTTGGAGAACTTTGAATAAGTGGTGATAACTGGACCCCACCCAAGATCATGTAAATAAAACTCTCTGCTGATAATGTAGCTGATGTGTAGCTATTTTTTTTTTTTAAAGCTTCTCAGGTGATTTTATGGACAGCCCTGGATGAGCACTATTGTCTTAGAATTTCCTAGTCATTATTTTCTCATTCCCAAAGAAAAAATACTGGGCTTATTTGGAATAAAAGGATGCCCCTTCCACCTTCTACTTGTTAGAGAATAACTCTTTCTCTATTTCATTTTCAGAGCAGTAGCACAGATTATCCAAAAGTCACTTGTGTGTTTTATTGATTGCATTATTAAATCTTTAAAAATGTCATCTGGATGAACTTTGCATAAATAAATAATAAAATTTGTTTGCGTTCAAACTAATCCCATAAGCATTCCTGGACTAAGCATAGAGATGCAGTTTTGGTGCGGGGGGAGATGGAAGCTCATAAAATAGATCATAAAATAGACCCTGAAAACATAGAGCAAATAGACAGTTGAGAATCAGCTCTAAGATAAATTTTGAGCTCCATAGATTTTCCTTGTACCTTCAGGTTCTAAAGCGTTCATATACACCCATGGCCTATACAGGTGAATTAGACAGAGGCTAACACATGACACGTAAAGGCTCCAAATGGCTTTCAACTGTGGCCCCATGTACTGTAAACTACAATAAGTCTGGCCAAATTCCCTAACCTTGGTAAATGAGACTTGGAATTCAAATCATTCAAGTCATTTCTTCATGTGCTATAAATATAAACAAAAAAACCTCGGGAGTTTCAAACTAACAATTGTCTTTTATTTGGCCAGCTTACAGCTTTAAAACTTTAAGCTAGGGGTGCATGGGTGGGTCAGTTGGTTAAGCGTCCTACTCTTGATTTGGGCTCAGGTCATGATCTCACGGTTTGTGAGCTGGGCTCTATGCTGACCCTGTGGAGCCTGCTTGGGATTCTTTCTCTCTCTGTACTTCCAACCCACTCCTCATCTCTCTCTCTCTCTCTCTGTCTTTGTCTCAAAAATCAACAAACTAAAAAAAAAAAATCCTTAAGCTAACAATTCTTTGAGTGTCAGGGTACTGTGAAACAAGAAACAAATAAGATTTGATATTCGTGCATTTTGGACAAAGTAGTCTTAAGGGGAACAGGCTTTCCTAACACATTTTCTTCTTGACAGGGCAAACAGAGGAACATTTCATGCTCTGCCTTTCTTCTAAATGTAGCAGATAAATTTCTTAAGTCCTGGACAAATTTATCATTAATATGTGGTGGCATGTTTTGTTGTCTTAAACACATAAATATTACTTGCCTCCTGATTTTTTTATGTTTATTTAATTTTTGACAGAGAGAGAGTGAGCAAGCGAGCTGGGGAGGGGAAGAGAGAGAGGGAGACACAGAGTCCAAAGCAGGCTCCACACTGTCATCCCAGAGCCTGATGCGGGTCTCAATCTCATGAACCATGAGATTGTGACCTGAGCCAAAATCAGTTGGACATTTAACCAACTAAGCCACCCAGGCACCCCACTTGCCTCCTCATTTAGGTTAGAAGCTCTATGCAGAGAAGAACCACTTCTCCTTCTTTTATACTTCTTATATGCAGTAGAGTATTAGACATACCACAGTGGTTAAACAGGTGCAGGGGACAAGTGGTACTTTTGGAAGACACAGAGTGTGTATTACACATACTTATACATATGGTATAATATATAAGTATACACACACACACACGCAGTTTTGAGGGGAAAAACGTAAGGTCATTCTTAGTATTTTATGAGTGTGACCATTGTCCTTGCTAGTAGGCATGTCATGAAGTACAAAAACAAATATCATAGTTAGAAGAGTATGGATGTTCTCACTGCATCAGATGCCCTAGCTTCACACACTGACTGCCAGATGGGAAGTGAGTGACCCAAACTAACATCTGGTAATGAATATTTTTTTTTTTAACAAAAAGGAGACAAAAGTTAGTAAAGGCATTTTTCCCCCCTTGCTTTAGGCCTTAGTTCAAACTAATTTCACTGTGTCCTCTGTAGTTTCTTATGATGTAGAATTTTACTTTCTGGTGAATTGCCGACTCTCTAGAAGAGCATATTAAACGATTATTCTTATCACTGAAGCCTGTCCTTTGACAGGTATTCTCAGAGGCTAAAGAGAAACACCCTTCCCTGGAGGAAATGGAAAATAAGGGGAACGGATTCAAGATATAATTCTAATGTGTTACACATAGTCTACCTACACTAGAAAAAGGTAATGAATAATTCAAGAAAAAAATAAAGTACAAATTTGAAACCTTTTGTGAGCATACTAGCAATCTTAGAGAAGGAGGTAAGTATACTTGGATAAGACTTTAGCTAGATCGTTGGATGTTGGCTAAGAATTCAGTAGTACTTTGAGTAGTTGGCCTGGTTCCAGTCTAGAGTGGGCATGGCTGACAAGTGAGGGGAGAATGGGCCCATAGCTCAGATACAGGGACCTACAGCAGTGCAAAGCACATTTCTTCCTTTGTGCAATAATAGGGGAATCTCTGATGTCTGTTTCTGTTTTAGTTATGCTGGTATTTACCTATAGACTCTGACCGGATCACATCCTGACCCTGCATCCCCCCAGACTAAACCTGACAGATAAGGTTGAAAAGATAATAACCACATAATCCCAGCATTAAAATTCAATTTGGGAGGCACCTGGGTGGCTCAGCCAGTTAAGTGTCCGACTCTCGATTTTGGCTCAAGTCGTGATCTCATGGTTTGTGAAACTGAGTCATCGCATTGGGGTCTGTGCTGACAGTACAGAGCCTGCTTAGCATTCTCTCTCTCCCCCTCTCTCTGCCTCTCCTCCACTCATTCGCTCTCTCTCAAAATAAAAAAAAAAAAGAAAAAAGAAAAAAGGAAAGAATTCAGTTTTGCTTATTCTGGTGGTACTTTGACATTCTGGTTTCTAGTGTCTGCCTGTATGCTAGGCTATGAAACTGATACGGTTTTGTCTTAACAATGGGCCATGCCTACCAGAGAGATCCCACTAATATTCATTAAACTCCTCTTCCTCAGCTTCATTGTAACTCATATATTCCACGTAGCCAGAACTATTTCCTCTCTACCCATAACCAACCATGACTTTTTTTCTTCTTTTCTTCTCAAATTCAGTGATTCAGACTACTTTTATTCTCTTGGATTTTTCCAGATTTGTGATGGTTTGGGGCTTCCCTCTTTCTCCGTTATCATGCAGGTAGGTTGGAATTATTATGAGGTTGCCTGGCACTCAGTGATTCAGAAAGTTGAAGGTCTGGGAATCTTGCTGGGTATCTTCTCAAATCCTAACCTCTATTAGCCAATTGGAAATTACATTCAGATGCCTTGGCTGTGGTGCCTTCGGAGATCACTATCACTCAAATTCATATTTCAGCTACCAGAAAATGGGCAACTGAGACAATTATTTTCGTAGAACACCTCTGTCAATGAAAATCACACACCAAAAATGTTTGCTTTTAATAAAAATCAGAAGTGATCCATGAGTATTCTGAAAGACTTTTTTTTTTTTTAAGTTTATTCTGAGAGAAACCATGACAGTGTGAGTGGGGGAGGGGACAGAGGGAGGGAGACAGAATCCCAAGCAGGCTCTGTGCAGCCAGTGCAGAGCCCCATGCAGGGCTCAAACCCCTGTGAGATCATGACCTGAGTCAAAACCAAGACTCAGACACTAAATGGACTAAGACATGCAGGGACTTCTGAAATCCTTTTTAATGACTCTTCCCTGTATGGATTGTTTTCCAAAAGTTGGGAGAGGAGATTATGTATGCAGGGATGAACAAACTAGCTAAATCTCAGTGAGAGAGATAGGAAAAATATTTTAAAAATAAAAAGGTGAAAATTAAAACTTAAAGGAACAGTAAAAATGTGATCTCCTTTGTATCTTAGAGAAATATATATATTGGTGCTGTGGGAAAATACCCTCTTTTTATTGTGATTTTAAAGAAGGCCTCCACTTTACTGATGAGTTGTGCTCTGAGAGCTCATTTGTAGCATGGATTTTGATGTTTGGTGAATTTAACAATGCTGTAAATAACACTGAGGTCCCCTGGCCTATCCACATGAATCCACTGAATTCACAGAGTAGCTGAAATATTGCATATTTGCAACACATCAAAATCTTCAATGTTGGTTTTTGAGAAGGGTAAACTTAATTTAAAACCAAATTGGGAAATAGATATAGGCTTTTAAAAACCTTGAAAGAACTTAGAAGAGTATTCAAAGAGCTTAGAGCTCCTTTTTTTTTTTTTTTTTTACGTAAATTTTATCTGACTTCCCTTTCCTTTGATCAGGTATTTCTCTACTATTTTTTTCAAAGAAGATATGATTAAGATCATTTCTTGTTATTGGTTTTGTTTCAGTGAATGTGGGGGAGAGATAAAGAATTAGATGGGAGATTTCTCTGGTAACTTTAAGTATTGAAAAAAAGGTGATTATTAAAAAGAGTAAGAGCAGATAGGCAAGAAAAGGAATTTTTTAGATGACCTTATCTCTATTGGAAAAAGGAAAGCAAAAAGCTAAGTTGGCTGTACAGGTCTTGCTTTGCACTGTTCTGATTACATGGATTATAGTTACCACAACTGGTATTAAGTAACACTAGCCCTGAAAATGTGGTTTAAATATTAGTGACCATAGTATATTAACTGTACATAATTTCATAAAGAGCAAACTTTGCTGGTTTAGTGCCAAATTACTAAATAAATAACAGATGCACATAATGGTCAGTGGCCAATTATTCATTTCTCTCAGAATCTGTGGTGGTTGGTCACTGCACATTTATTGTTCAGCCACACACAGTCAGCAAGGCATGTAGCTATGTTGTGTCTCTTACAGTGATGAATCCACTTGCCATATTGCAAAAATGGATAAGCAAAAGAGAGAAGTAGCCAACAAAAAGGAAAGTGTAATAAACAAAGAAAAAGTGATGATGCTGGAATAGAAATTAAAATTGAACATAAGTAGAGTTATAGAACAAAAGGCTGACTTTGGAAGTGTTGACACTGCAATCATTTGAGAGTGCACATACAGTGAGAAACTCAGCGAAGGCGAACTTACTGACATAAAGTGGTTTTGAGGAAAAAGATGAAGGTGTCTTGGAGAAGTGATGTCAGTAAAAACTTTGAAATTAAAGGAAATCTCACATATTTCATAGGGTTCAAAGGTAAAATGTTGGAAGCTAATCTAACCTTAGGACTATGACAATTTGCCAAGACACAGAAAAGAAGCTTACTCTATTTTGTAAGTTACACAGTGAGAAAGGGAAGCACAGTTTTAAGATCTGTTGATAAGTTTTTTACCAAGAAATAAGTGCTTTAATTCTCAATGTCTTTAGTGTTTCCAATTACAGTGTGATACATAAATAATAATGTTACTATTTTTTATCATTTTATTTATTTGTAATTGATAAGGTCTTTAATACCTTGACCAAAATTTTTTAAAGATTACAGAACATTTATAATTTTCTCAAATATTAAAGATCAGTTTGCATAGTATCAACATGCCCAATTGCTTTTATGGTCATGGACTACCATGCAGAGTGAGGACTACTAGTATTTTCATTAAAGAAAAAGAGATATTGAGTCATATCTTTTACTGTGCACAAATGAAATGGTAATATTGGTCCAGGATAATTTGATTGAGTAGCTGGGAACCTTTGCATACAGCGAGATAGGGCAATTGAAGGACTCCATAAAAATCTGCTTTTTGGTCCTTTTCCTGCTTCTATTCTTGTTAAGACCTGCACCCCCACCCTACTTTACACATGCCTCACAATGTCCTCCTTATAAAGGACAATGGGTTAATGATTTATTTAGAATAGATAACATCTAAAGAATGACCAGGTGAGAATGACCAGATGAAACTATCCTATCCATATTTCAGACCATGGGCACTAGACATATTGGTACCAAGACCCTCTGGATCCAAGGAATAACATCTGGCCCCTCGTCTTTGAGCTAACAAGTTCCTAGATGCCCAAGAGGACAAATGCACCAGACCAGCCTCCTCAATAAACTCCTCCCCGGCACCCCCCCCTCCCCAGGCACTGAACAAGAATGAAACTCTCTCCTTTCCTCTGGGTCTGCCAGATACTCTTTAGCTGCACTCTCTTTATACTTTGAGTAAACTCTTCTTCTTTCACTTCCTGCTAACTCACATTTGATTTCTATCCTGTGCAAAGCTAAGGATCCTCTTGGCTGGTCCTGTGGAATGTGCTTTGGGTCCTTGGACTTGGCTTGCAGAAATCAACAGGATATAAATTAGAGTTCTGAAATTTAACTCTGCTCTGAACCAACAGAAATAATATCCTGCCTTTAACCAAGTTCTTAATGCCTTGGAATCACAAACATTAAGACAGGAAAAGGATATTATATGGTTGCAGCTTACAGATGGTGAAACTGAGGGTCACACAGGTTTTAAGTGCTGTGACTTACCTGAGCCCACATAGCTGGTTAGTGACAGAGGGTTTGAAAAAACGAGGATCTCTTGACTTCCGTTCTACCTCTTTCTTGGGTGAAATAGAATCAGAGTACATCCTTTATGAGACCACCATGGAAGATGTTGGGGAGGTATCTCCCTGTTCACTGCATGGCTCCTGTAGATACAAATAACGGCTACATTGAAAATACCAACCCTCAGTGAATTCCTCTATTTCCTTTTAAATCTTCAGTTTTTTTTTTTCTACTCACCTATGAGAGTGCTTTAGAAGAGCCTTTGAAGTAGGACTAGATTTCCCTTGACACTGTTAAATCAAGATCTTTTTCAAGGTAATTTTTTTAAAAGCTAGTTAAGTTTCTCACTAGTAAGTACCTTCTCTTCACCCACTAATTCCTGGGCTTTTCTTTGCTTGATTGCCTATTTAGTTTGTGTAATTTAATATTTTGGTGTTATTTTTGTCTTAACTTTTCACATTTTTTTACTCTAGGCAACCAGATAAGGAAGAATGATTTGTGACTCTTTCTAGCTTGAAATTGTTGTCCCTTTCTGTTTCTTTTTGAAATTTAAATAATTTGAGTTGAATAAGGATTGTCGATACATATTTGGAACTTGGCTTTTTTTGAAATTCAGTGCCAAATCACATGTTGAAATTTCTCATGAATTTAATAATACAGTTCAACAAACACATGTCCCGTCATATTATCGTATTTTGTTCTTTATATTGTGTATCAGTATCTGAAGTTATTATTTATAATGGTTATTTACTTGGTGGTTTGGCTTTCTCTACTAACATCTAAGCTCTAGTCTCGTTTCTCTTCTTCACATGATCCTAGATTAGTGCCTAGGATCTAGTAAGGCATCCAAAAATATTTATTGAATAACTAATAGGTAATAATATAAATACAAATAACAATATAAATAAATAATACTTAACAAATACATTAAATGATAAGGACCATGACAAGTATTGAGGGATACAATGATGAATAAAACAGTTCTTGAAATAAAGGGACCCCAATCTAGTCAGAAGTGGGAGGCACACATGAAAGGAAATACACTACTTTGTAGTAAACAAAAAAAAAACAGAAGAGCATATTAAAAAAGCAAAGAAAGTGCAGTGCAGAGAGGGTAGACAAGGTGTGAACTTCACTTTGAAGGAAGGCCCATGGCTCATTTAGCAGACAAGAGAGAGGAAAGAAGAAAAAAAATTGCCAAGAAAGGAAACAGCAAGGGTGAAAACAGAAACACAAAAGAACAAGACATTTCCAGAGAGCTGCCATTGCCATGTGGTATTGCCAGAGTCAGAGTGGGAAATGGCTGCAAATGAGAGCAACAAAGACCAGGTCAGATGATGAAGGAGCAAGTCACAGCATCAGCTAATAATTTTCCAATTTCTTTTCCTTGAAAAGTGTTGTGCAAGTATTATAGTCATAAAGAGGCATAAGTCATGAATTTTGCAACAACGGTTTAATTGGGGAGACCTGAGATGAAGTTAAAAAATATAAATAATACCAATTAGCATGTTCCACGTGTCAGAGGGTCTTTTCTCCACATCTGTGCATACTCTGTTCCCTCTGTTTACTCATATTTCTCTGCCTGGCTTATTCTACTTTTTTTCAAGACTCGGTCTCTTTTCTCCTATGGGAAGTCACCTGCCACCGTATACATTGGCTAAATAACCCATATATACTCCAATAGTGTCTTGCCCTCTCTATTTACCATGACATTCCTTGAGCTTTACTCATTTTCATGTACACCCTGTCCAACCCTGGAGACGTCTTCCTGAAACAGTCACTTCAGTGCTTCAGCCATAAGGGTTCTTAGAGCATAATCTCTAAAGACTACATTTTCAGTATTTTGTGAGGGAAATTATTTCTTTTTGTTTTTTGTTCTCTTGAAATTCCCTGAGGTCATAACTTCAGGTGTCTTAGACGTGTTTTCTTCCACTTACTAAATGTGAGGTCAATCCCTCCAGGTCATGGATGCATCTTTGATAGATCTCATAGTATCAATGTATTAACAACCACCCTCTGCCTGCTACTCTTTAGTGTCAGTTATTTGGACTAATTCCTAGAAAGCACTTCCTTGAAGATTTCAGTGGGACATTTTTCTGTGTGTGTGTGTGTGTGTGTGTGTGTGTGTGTGTGTGTGTGTGTTTGTAGGTGTGGCTGGCTTAGTGCTATTGTATAACAATTATTCAACCATTATGGGTCAAAACTATTCTATGTTGCAAAGAGTAAATTATGAAAATAAGTCTCAGGGATGTGAACAGCACAATGTAAAATAAACATACTGGGGATAGCAAAGTAGAGTTCTCTTTGGCTGAGAACAGAGATAGTATGGTTTGTTAATGTTCGTTGGTCTAAATTATGCAGTTCATTCTGTCTCTCCAGTTCTCATTGGCTGGGAATATTCAGTAATTTATGTGTTATAACATTAATATATAATTTTTACTTAAAAAATTGAGTTAAATGGTGGTAGGCATTAGGCTATATATCTGGCATATTAGTTTTCTATTGCTGTTATAACAAATTGTGACAAATTTAGTGGTGGAAAACAACACAAATTTATTCTCTTTCAGTTCTAGGGAGCAGAAGTCCAAAATAGGTCTCAGCTGACAAAAACTAAGATGGTAGCAGGATTGCATTCTTTGGAGGCTCTTGGGGGGAGGAGTTCCGTTTCCTTGATTGGCTTTTTCAGGTTCTAGATGCTGTTTTCATTCATTAGCTCATGGCCCATTCTTCAGATATAGAAGCACAGAATCTTCACCTCTCTCTTTGACTCTTACTATTCTGACCTTCTCTTCCACTTTAAAGAATACCTGTAGTTACATTGAGCCATCCAAATAATCCAAGATAATATCTTTATTTTAGGTTTGGTTAATTAGCAATCCTTACTCCACCTGCAACCTCAGTTCCCTCTTGTCATGTAGCATACTATGCTCATCAGTTCTGGGGCATTAAAATGTGCACAGGTTTAGTGTGGGAGCACTTTTCTGTCTATCACATGTGATTACTTATGTATCTCTCTTTTAGAAACAGACTGAGGGCTGTGATTTCCCTGCTTCACCAGCACACACTGGGTCTCTCTCTCAGTAGGTATCAAGAAATTGGCTCAGACATTCAGAAGAGGGAATCCATCCTTCACAATATGTGCTGTCTGGAAGAAGGCTTCTTCAAGGGAATGAGGCTTCATTTGAGCCTTGAAGAACAAAAGTTATAAGAATATGGGTGTGGATTATCTAAGGAGGGAGGACAGAGGGAGAAATAGTGCAGAAGGAATATAAAAGGCATGTGTATAGAATTATCAGCAGAGTGGTGAGAGAAATTTATTGTCCTATGAAGCAGAGTCTTCGCTAAAGGAGCAATGCTGTGGGATGTAAATGACATTTACAATTACTTTTCTATTTCTTTTTCATGGCTGATTGAGCCTCGATACTGTTGGGGTTAGGGGACATTCTAGGGAATGAAGCATTCTCTGACTCAACAACTGAGCCTTTATGAGTCCACTATTTCACAGGGGAGTGGTGAGGTGGGGAAAGGCAGAGTCAGGGAAAGTTTGTCCTTAGCCAAGGACTCCAAGAGAAGTCTAAACATTGACACTTTTTGGTTACCATTTCTTTCCCCAAATTTCCAGAACAGTCACCTAATAGATTATCATCCATTTTCATCTTCAACAAATCTGTGATCAGTGGGACATGTGTGATAAACAACTTGATGCAGGCTTGTGGCACTGTGGTGGAGGCTGCTGATCAGATACCCCTGCATTTGCTAAAGAAGAGACAGAACCTTCGGAACATAGAATCTTTTAAGTAAGAACCCAAGGTTAGTGTAGTACACATGCTGTGTGATCACAGAAGACCTATTCCTACTTGAACTTCCTTTTTCTCAAGTCCCCATTTGGTCACTGTATTAGTTTCACAGCATTTCTCCCCACCTCCATGCTCATTCATTGCATAGTAGCCAGAGTGGCCTTTCTAAACTGTACATAAGATTATTTCATGCTGCATCTTAATACCATTCAATGGCCCCTCTGTCTTCAGCATAAAGTCTAAATCCTTTATCAGTGCTTTCCATGACTAGCTACCTACTTAGCAACAACTCTTGTTATTTCCACCACCCACTGTCTGCGTGTTCCACTAATTGTGGAGCAGCCCCATTTTACCAAGAAATATTCATTGAGCATCTGTTTTGTTCCTTTACATGTACTTCTGAATTTCAGTAAAATTCATCTAACAAATATCTTTTTGACACTTGTTGGATACCTTTGCCTGTGCTCTCTAATGCTCCAGAATACTCATGTTTTACTTATTGGCTTGGTAAAAACCACCTTGGCCAGAGCCTTGTCTAGGGCCTGACATAGCTGGGATGTACCTTAATCAGTGAATAGGGCATTTCAGAATGTTATTTTTAGGAGCAGCCATGAAGGACAGAAATGACAGCAGAAGAATAGATGGTTTGTGTAATTGTGCCTGGATCAGCTATAACCACTGCCTTGATACTCCTGGTCATGTTGTCAGCCACTAAACTCTGGTTCCAAACCAGCTATAGAATTCTGACTCCCCCCCCCCCCGCCCCGAATCTTAGAGTCTGAATCCTTGAACAGCTTTTTCTCCAGTCTTCTTTCATGAGTCTGGAAGTTTCAACTTTTTGACACTTAAAACACAGAATACCTGATTTTGTTTTAATTTCTGAACAATGAGAGTAATTCCTCATACTGGTAGGGGCATACGATCATTTCAAAACTCTCCACATCCTCCTCTAGAGAGGAGCTTTATTTAAAGTCTAAATTAGAATATGATAGCTTACCTTAGAGTGAGCTCCCTATGACTTCAAGGTGATATTCTGATACTTCCCTTTCTCAAACAGAGGGAAATATGAGACATAATGCTCAACTTGGCTGATCTGAGACATAGAAGTATTTACTAACTCATACCCACGCAAAGGGGCACTCAGAGGCTGCAGCAGTTTGAGCTCCCTCAGACCTATTAATATGGTCAGCTGTATTTATTCTGATGATTTGTCTGGGTCTCCATCCTTAAAGAGGGAATTTAATTACAATTTTTATAATCTTTATTTGCCTACTCATTAATCTAATGTCTCCAGACTCCAGACCCTTCAGGAAGTATGACTTCCCCTAGCATTTTTGCAGATCATTTGGCAATTGACAAGCGTGACGGAAGGTATTAAGTTTAGAAGGACTTTCTTTCCCACTAGTCAGGTGTCAAATGAGCTGGCAGACTGGGTTCTATCCATTGAGGGTAGTCTTCCATTAAGAGCAGTCAGACTTCTTTCCACTGAGCTTCTCCAGGTATAAGTGAGGGCAGGCGATCCTCTCTCCCGCCAAATAAGGGGAATCACTTGAGCTTTTCTGTTTAGGTTTCCTCCAGGGTGGCTGACACGGGAAGGATTAGGTCTACCCACATCTAGGAGCATGATCCATTCCTTCTTATGCAAGGTATCTTTAGAAGATGTCTAACTTTTTGTCCTTTTGCATCTCCCTTCTTGTAATAACAAGCTTGATAGTTCTTTGAAAAGTTAACTGCTGCACAGTTTCCATATGAGTAGGAATGGTAAACTCAACATCCAACACAAACATTCTTTACACTATTGAAGAGCATTCAGATGACACCAAACACTATGTTCCATCATTGACACATGCCGATTGGATGTTTCCTTCACTGAAAAGTTCTACCAATCATACTCACTGAACTCCAGCAAAGGGATCTGGACTTTTTTAAGTATCTTCACTGGGATTTACTTGCTCCAGCTGAAACAGAATGAAGCTTGCAGTTGCTAGAGGCCAGCTAGGGATGGCAGGCAATATTAACATTGCTAACAACAGCCATCAATCAAATGGTCAGCTAGATTAATGTAGTATATATAGCTATGGGTTATAAAGATTGTATTTGGTTATGAATAATTTAGAACATTTCCTAGAACTTGAGGTAGATTTTTGGCCCAAGCCTTTGCAATACAACTTTTATGAATCTTCCTCTATTTGGAAAAATAGTTCATGTTCTCCTCAAAAGGCTGTATAGCCTGGTAAGGCAAGGCTACTTTATTACTAAATGCAGCTGACTTTTTTCCCCTGTGGTCTCCTGTATGTAGAACATTAGATAGCTCTTGCATAAATCTTTATTTTTCTTAAAGGGGTTGAATATCGGCCTTGGAGATCCCTGACAAATCAGGCATCATCTATTTAAACCATTCTTCTGAATGGAACCCTTGGACTTGAACTGTTTGGTTCCATAATAAATTGCAGGTGTTGAAAGAGATTGGCATGGCTCTCCTTAATTGCTTGTCACACAGCTAATCTGATGAGGGGGACATCAGTGCCAGGGAGATGTGTTTTAAGCAGAAGCAGCTGGCAGTTTTCTCACTCACGAACTGAAGCAGATTCTTGGACTAAGAAATTGGGAGACAAAAATGTTAATGATTCCTCTCTTATAAATAGTTCTAAGAATGTTAGTTGAGGTCTGGCTTAAGTTTGTGAATAAAATGAAAATAAGAATAATATATATTTAAAAGGACATAGATTTCAGTGTAAGAGAGTCCTGGGTGAGAATCCTAGCTTATCCCTGTTAGCTGTGTGTCCTTCTACAAGTTATTAAACTTTTCTGAGTCTTAGTTTCTCCATTAATAAAATGGGGGTGGAAATACCTAACCTTATAGGGTTGTTATAATTAGTGCTAACCTAAATTACCACACTGTATTTATTCTGATGATTTGTGCATTGTGGGAGCCAATGGTTCTCAAAGTATGTGGGCCCTGTTCCAGTAGCATCAGTATCACTGGGAGCTTGCTAGAAAATAATTTTGTTTTTTCACTTCTCCTTACTCTCTCCCCAAACCTACTGAAAGAAATACTCCATGGCCCAGCAATCTGGTTTAACAAGGTCTCTAGTTAATTCTGATACAAGCTAAACTTTGAGAATTACTGGTATAGGCAGGCCTTCAAAAAGTGATTGTTAAAATAAAGAAAATGGAGCCAGGATTCGAAACATAAAATAAACACAAGAAGCCAAAATTTGAAGTCTAATTTCCAGAAGGAGAAAGAAGAGTTGATGAGCAAGGAAGACCATGTAAAACCTACCCTAAATGGAGCCTAGTGGGATTCTAAGCACATAGTTGCATGTCCTTGGTAGAACAGTTACCTGGAATTACTGGTCAACCTGTGAGGACTGTATAATAAATTACATTTATAAATAACCTATTTAAAATAATGTAAATTAATTTATATTGAGAGAATTATGACATAGCTCATCCCTAAAGGAGAGTAATTGCTGTGTAATGATGACAAGTTTTGCATATGGTCTTTTTTTTTTATATTTCCAATGAGGATTCTGAATGTATTTGACCTATGTGAGAGAAATTGTAACATGAACATGCTTTCAATTTTAGTAACAACACCTATATTTTATACAACTTTTTTGCAGACTCCAATATGTGTTCACATTTATTCTTTGAATCTGATTCCTACCATAGCAGATCAAAAGGAGTATGAGTTGAGCATTCTCCAGGAATTGGAGGATATGGCATTATAAGTGTGCCAAGTTGAGACCATCAGCATTTGGGCATCATTTGAGACTGCGGGGTGCTATGTTCCAACATCAGGATCCACAACACCTGTAAGGAGCAAGATGGCAGATACCATGTGCACGGGCTCAGTCTGAGTATTTCATCTATAGTCAGCTGGAGTGCCATCCACACCTCCTGGAAATGCTCCAACCTTGTAATTATATTCTGCCTCTCAAAATCACACCTCATCTTTCTAATTGAATAATGTTCCATTTCATCATGCTTACTTTAGATACTTTCTCCTCACATTTCCGGAGTTAAATAACAGACATCTATCACAATTCAAAGTGGAGGTGTATGAGGAAAAACAGCTCTCTAGAAGTAGTTCCCATCCCTTGAGGCATCTCCTAGCTATCAGGCTAAGACACTCTACAAAAGTCTCTCTCACGACCTTCTTCATGCCCATAGTCACCAACCTTTCCCACACATGCAATCAGAAAATTGTCTGGCCTGAAGGGTAGCACCAACCCATGGGACCATGGTTTGCTGATTAGGAAAGAAGAGACTGCTTTTGCCAGATTTTCTTTTCAGCTTCATTACAGAAACCTCATTTAGTTACTCAGCTGCTTTAAGCATTATTTCTTAAAGAAACTCTATTATTTAGGAAATTTGTTAGTTGATCCTCATATGCTGCCTGTGGCTGTTATCCCTTCTAAGTTGCTGTGATAAGATACAAGAGAAATAATAGATTTAGTTCTTCTCACCACTCATTCAATTAATAACCCCTGAGTAATTACTGTGCACAGGCAATTAGAATATGGAACTATGGATCATATCTAGAATCTATCTTTAAGGAACAGGGATTATAAACTATACTCTGTTTACTAGTCTGATGGTAAGTCCTCCCAGGAACCACATCCTACAAATGTAAAATCAATGCAGAGGTCAAGAATTTCAAGTGGAATCAGGGAAGAATGCCATAAAAATGACCCTTAGGATAGAGGTGATTCCCCTGAACAGTGTCTATTACTATTAGAATAGCTCCATTAGAAAACTGTCTAAAAGACATTTCAAACTCAAATTCTTTGAGATAAATAGGAAAAAAAATCCCAAATGTTAGAAGTACATCAATTTTAAGTTCAGGGAAGCTACATATAGTGTAGGGATTGTCCATGTACAACTCATGGGGACACCATTTACATAGGTTGTTATGTACTCTGCAATGCACAGCCTATACAAATATATGTGGCAGCTCTATGTGAATTCTTCTGCAAATAAAAGAATACTGACTTTATTTGAAGATATAGTTTATAAATATTAATTTAACTCTTAAATTAACTCTTAATTTAACTATTCACAATTTGGGATTTGTTATAATATAATCTGGTTTGTCTAAACACCCAAAAAGAAAAAGAAATAATCATTAAATCCCCTGTAATTTGCAATGCCACCTCTTTTTAGTGGAATTAGATTTTAATATTATTACGTAGAGAAATAGCAGATTCTGTCCTACCTGGTTTATCTAGAAAGCAGAGCCTCAGCCAAAAATACAGTGAGTATAGTACTATCATTTTATTAGAGTTTAATACTATGGGATGGGTGTGAGAGACAAAAAAGTGAAATAGGGCCGGGAAGTCAGCACTTTCTAGAATGCCTTGGAGAGACAGCAATTGTTAAGTGTAACTAATTGTTCAAATTCCGCAAGATAAACTGTGTCTTGGGATTATCCATTGGGGTGAAAGAAGGAAAAATTGTATTCGGTAGTCCTATATCCCACTTGTCAAAGTTTATGCCATAGGGAGTTAGTTTCCAGACGCTTAGATTGCACATGTGTGAACACTAGGTAAGGTTCTGTGATGATTTCAATAGGGAAACATGGGAGGAGAGGTAAGAGAGGCACTGTGTGGGCAAGAGGCAAGGCATTTAGGCTGTGCCTATGTGAAGTAGTGGAACCCAGATATCGATGAAGCAAGGGAAATCTAAAGCAGTCCACAAGAGGTATCTGATACAATCTCTTGATTTCCCCTGCTTCTCAAGTCATATCTCCTTGGACAGGAGACAAATTAGAAATCAATTTATTACTGCACCATGTGTAATCTATTTTCTTCCTTCCTTTCTTCCTTCCCTTTCCCCTTCCTTTTTTTCATTGTATAACAGAACCCATGTTTGTGTTCCACTCCCCCCACCCTTCTTTATCATACACACACATTCCTGAATGGCACCAAATGGGTTATGTGTAAAATAATCATTCCCCCTCTGGCTAAGTTTTACTCCCAAAAGAAACCACTTTTAAATTTTTTTAAGGAAAAAGTAGTCTACTAATTTTCTTTTAAAAATGGCATACTGCCATTGTTTAAAATTCAAACAAAAAGTATAACAAAGAAAGCTAAAACACTTTTTAAAATCCTGCCACTGACAAATAATCATTAGTAACGGATGTATAGATTTTTAAACAACACTGTAAATATAAAGGTGGAGATAGGTTGATAAATAGATCTATAAGTGATAGATACAGTTTCATTTATTAAATGTGATAAGGCTTCTCATTTTTTATCAGGTTAATTATCTTTGTTTTCACAGAAGAAAAAGACAAAAATCCAATGGAAGGAATTACAAGTAAATATAAAGATTGCACAAAAATACTCAGATAAGTATTTTTAAATACAAGAAATATATTTACTTAAATATTGTAAAATCTATATAAAAAAACAAAAGAATGTGAAACTCAGTAAGAATTTGCAGTGATTATATTTTTTAAAATTCCATGCTTAAATTGTATACTACACCAATTAACTCTACTGTGAAAGATGTGGAAATTAGAACTCTCATATTTTTTTCACTTTTTTTTCTTCTCTGTTTTCATTGTTATTATTGTTTTTTTTTACAGTTTCAAGGTTGATAACTATTGTAGTCTGTTCAGTAACTATAATTCCCAAGGTTATGCAACCTTCCTTTTATATTTAATTGGATTCAGTGTTCATAACCATTATTTTGCAATGCCTTCTCTACTCATTCTTTATCCAACAGTTGGATGGATTTTGGTATGAAGATGCCTTCTTGGAGTTAGGTTCCTTGTGTTGTTGCATGCTTAAGAACATCTCTCTGTTGCCTTTGTACTTAAAGACAAAACATGTTGGGGAGGTTATTTTTAGATCACTCTATGTTTCTCTCATACACTGCTCCATGGACTTCCATATGGACTATTAAACTAGACTGAGGCTCTTTAAATCATCTTCTAATTGACTGGATTTGTTTGTGAAATGTCACCTGTTTGACATACAATATTATATTAGTTTCAGGTATGCAACATAGTGATTCAGTATTTGTGTACATTGTGAAATGGTTGTCACAATAAGTCTAGCTACTATCTGTCACCTTATAAAGTTACTACAATATAATTGGCTATATTCCCTATGCTGTACTTGATATCCCTATACACTAGCTAGAATTATGCACTTCTTAATCTCCTTCACCCATTTTACGCCCTCCCCAACCTCTCTGGAAACCACCAGTCTGTTCTCTGTATCTATGAATCTGGGTTTTGCTTTTTTATGTTTGTTAGTTTTGTTTTTTTTAGATTCCACATATAAGTGAAATACTTGTCTTACTCTATCTGATTTATTTCACTCAGTATAATACCCATCCATGTTGTCACAAATGGTAAGAATCTCATTCATGTGTTGATGAACATTTAGCTTGCTTCTATATCTTGGCTATTGTAAATGATACTTAAATAAACATAGGGATGCATATATTTTTTCAAATTAGTGTTTTTATTTTCTTAGAATAGATACCCCCTAGTGGAATTGCTGGATAATATGGTAGCTCTATTTTTCATTTGTTGAGGAATCTTCATACTGTGTTCCATAGTGGCTACATTAAATTACATTCCCACCAGCAGTGCACAAGGGTTCCTTTTCCTCTACAGCCTCATCAACAGCTATTACTTCATATTTGTGTATAATATCCATTCTGACAGGTATGAAGTAATTATTTCATTGTGTTTTTGACTTGTATTTCACTAATGATTACTGATGTTTATCATTTTTTTATGTGTCCATTGGCCATCTGTATATCTTCTTTGGAATAATATCTATTCAGATCCTCTGTCCATTTTTCAATCAAATTGTTTTTTGTTAATGAGGTATGTGATTAATTAATTCATTCAAAAATTTAAGTTAGTCTAATATTGGTTTCAGAAGTAGAACCCAGTGATTCATCATTTATATATAGCACCCTGTACTCATCCCAACAAGTGCCCTCCTTAATGCCCATTGCCCATTTAGCCTATCTCCCCACCTACCTCCCCTAGAAAGCTTCCGTTTGTTGTCTGTGTTTAAGAGTCTCTTATGGTTTGCCTCTGTTTCTGTTTTTATCTTATTTTTCCATCCCTTCCCCTATGTTTATCTGCTGTGTTTCTTAAATTTCTTAAATTCCACATATGAGTGAAATAATGTGATATTTTTCTTTCTCTGACTGACTTATTTCACTTAGCATAATACATTCTAGTTCCATACATGTTGTCGCAAATGGCAAGATTTCATTCTGTTTGATCACCAAATAATATTCCATTGTGTTGTATCTATATACCACATCTTCTTCATTTATATATTTTGGATATTAATCCTTTAACAGACATATAATTTGAAAAAATCTCTCATTCAGTAGGTTGCCTTTTGATTTTGTTGATGGTTTCCTTCACTGTGCAGAAGCTTTTTAGTTTGATGTAGTTCCATTTGTTTGTTTTTGTTTCACTTGCCAGTGGAGTCAGATTCCTGCCCCCCCTTAAAAAAAATCACTAAGACCAGTGTCAAGGAGTTTATTGCTTGTATTTTCTTTTGGGATTTTTATGGTTTCAGGTCCTACATTAAGTCCTATATTTTAATCAGTTTTGAGTTGATTTTTGTGTATGTTATAAGATAGTGGTCCAGTTTTATTCTTTTGCAGATGGTTATCCAGTTTTCTCACCACCAGTTGTTGGAGAGATTGTCCTTTCTCTATTGAATATTCTTACTTGTTTTTTTGTAAATTAGTTGATCACATATATGTGGGTTTCTTTCTGGGCTCTGTATTATGTTCCATTGATGAATGTATCTGTTATAATGCCAGTATTATATTGTTTTGATTACTATAGCTTTGTAGCATATTCTGAAATGAGGGAGTGTGATACCTCTAGCTGTGTTCCTTTTCAAAATTGTTTTGTTATGTGGAGGCTTTTTTTGGTTTCATAAACATTTTAAAATTATTCTAGTTTTATGAAAAATGTTATTAGAATTTTAAAAGGAATTTCTTTAAATCTGTACATTGCTTTGGGTAGTATAGACATTTTAACAATATTAACTTTTCCAGTTCATGAATGTGAATTATCTTTTCATTTGTTTGTATTGTCTTTGATTTATTTCATCAGTGTTTTCTAGTTTTCTAGTTTTCTAGTTTTCAGATATTTGTCCTCCTTGGCCATTTTATTCTTTTGATGCACTTGTAAACGGGACTGTTTTCTTGATTTCTCTTTTTGGTAGTTTACTAATAGAGTATAGAAAAACAGATTATTGAATATTAATTTTGTATTCTGCAACTTTACTAAACAGATTATTACTTCTAACAGTTTTCTGGTGGAATCTTAAGGGTTTTCTATATATAGTATCATCTCATCTTCAAATAATGTTAGTTTTACTTTTTCCTTTCCAATTTTTATGTTTTTTAAACCATTTTTTCTTCCCTAACTGCTATGGCTAGGACTTTCAATAAATATGTTGAACAATAGTGGGAATAGTGGACATCCTTGTCTAGCTCCTTAGAGGAAAAGCATTCAGCTTTTCACCATTGAGTTGGATGTTAGTTGTGTGTTTGTCGTATATGGCCTTTATTATGCTGAGGTATGTTCTCTCTAAATCTACTTTGTTCAGAGTTTTTATCCTAAATGAATGTTCAATTTTGTCAAATGCTTTTTTTGCAATTATTGAGGTGATCACCTTTTTTTTAATTTTTGTTTTTGTGTTTTAGAGAGAGAGCGCGCACAGGGTGGGGTGGGGGGCGGAAGACAAGGGTAGAAAAGGGGAGGGAGGCTGCATGCTCAGTGCAGAGCCCGCCGCCGTGGGGCTTAAATCTCACAACCATGAGATCATGACCTGAGCTGAAACCAAGAGTTAGAAGCTTAACTGACTGAGCTACTCGGGTGTCCTGGTGATCATATGATTTTTAATCTTCTATTTTTGTTAATGTGTGTCACATTGATGGATTTGCAGATGTGCAACCTTGTTGCATCTCTGGAATAAATCCCACTTAATCACTGTGTATGATCCTTTAAATGTATTGTTGAATTCAATTTACTAAATTTTTTTGAGCATTTTTGCATCTATGTTCATTGGGGATATTGGCCTGTAATGTGTGTGTGTGTGTGTGCGCGCGCGCGCGCGCGCGCGCGCGCACGCGCACACACACGCACACGCATGTAGTGTGTGTGGTCTGCATTTTCGTCTGGTTTGTCTGGTATCAGGGTAATTCTGGCTTTGTAAATGAGTTTGGAAGACTTCCCTTCTCTTCAGATTTTTGGAAGAATTTGAAAAGGATGTGTTAAATCTTTGAATATTCACTAGAATTCACCACTGAAACTGTCTCCTCAGGGAATTTTGTGTGTTGAAAGGTATTTGATTCCTGATTCAATCTCCTTACTGGTAATTGGTATATTCAGATTTTCCATTTCTTCCTGATTAAGTCCTGGAAGATGGTAAATTTTAAGACATTATTCCATTTTTCTAGGTTGTGCAATTTGTTGGTTACAATTATTCATAGTAGTCTCATGATCCTTTGTATTTTGATATCCCTATGTCTTATGATCCCTTTGTATTTTTGTGGTATCAGTTGTAATTTCTCCTTTTTCATATCTGATTTTAATTATTGGAGCCCTCCTTTTTTTTCTTGGTGAGTCTGACTAAAGGGTTATTTTAGTTTATCTTTTTGAGAAGTTGCTCTTAGCTATTTTGATATTTTCTATTTTCTTTTTCGTCTCTATTTCATTTATCTCCACACTAATCTTTACTATTCTCTTTCTTATGCTAACTTTGGGCTGTGTTTTTCTTTTTCTTGTCCCTTCAGGTATAAAGTTAAATTGTTTATTTGATCTTTTTCTTCTTTCTTGGGAAAGACCTGTATTACTATGAACTTGCCTCTTATTGTGGTCAGAAGAAATGCTTGACATAATTTCAGTCTTTTTGATTTATTGAGACTCATTTTGTGGCCTCACATGATCTATGCTGGGGAATGTTTCCATGCACTTGAGAAGAATGTGTATTCTGCTGATTTTGGATGAAATGTTCTGTGTATGCCTATTAAGTGCAACTGGTCTAATGTGTCATTTAAGGCAGATGTTTCCTTGTTGATTTTCTGTCTGGATGATCTATCTATTCATCGATGTAAGTGGGGTGTTAAAGACTCCTACTATTATTGTATTGCTGTCAATTTCTCCCTTACTCTGTTAATATTTGCTTTATATATTTTGGTGTTCTATGTTGTGTCCATATACGTATACAAATGTGTCTTGCTGGATTGACCCCTTTATCATTATTTTGTGCCCTCTTTGTCTTTTATTTTAATCTTTGTTTTCAATTCTACTTTGTCTTGTATGTGTATTGCTATTACAGTTTTCATTCCCATTTGCATGGAGTATCTATTTCTATCCCTTTACTTTCAGTCTGCATGTGTCCTTACTTTTGAACTGAATCTCTTGTAGGCAGAATATAGATGGGTATGTATGTATGTATGTATGTATTTATCCACTGAGCTACTCTACATCTTTTGATTAGAGAATTTAGTCCATTTAAAGTAACAGTTGATAGGTATGTACTTATTGCCATTTTGTTAATTGTCTTGTGTCTGATTTTAAAATTTCTCTTTGTTCCTTTCTTTCTCTCTTCCCTTGTGGTTTGATGGTTTTATTTAGTGTTATATTTAGATTTCTTTTCCATCTTTTGTACATTTACTATAAGTTTTTGCTTTGTGGTTACTCTAAAGTTTACACATAGTATCTTATGTATGTAACAGCCTATTTTTAAGTTGATAGCAAATTAATTTGAACACACACCAAGACCTAACTTTTTACTACACATTTTACGCTTGTGATATTATATTTTACATCTTTTTATTTTATGTATCCTTTGACTCATTGTACTTTTAATTTTTTTACATTTATCTTTTAAGCCTCTTAGTAGCTTTATAAGTGATTAATTCAGCACCTTTACTATGTATTTGCCTTTTCCAGTGAGATTTTTATGTTTGTATGCTTTCTTGTTATTACTTAGTGCCATTTCTTTTCAGCTTAAAGAAGTCCCTTTAATATTTTTTTGTAAATCTGGTTTGGTAATGATGAACTTCTTTAGTTTTTGCTTGTCTGGAAAACTCTTTATTTCTTTCAAATCTAAATGATAACCTTGCTAAATAGAGTATTTTTAGTTAGAAGTTTTTGTTTGTTTTTGTTTGTGTTTGTTTTCTTTTAGCACTTTTAATGTGTCATGCCATTCACTTCTGGCTTGCAAACTTTCTACTGAAAATTATGCTGATAGTCTTAAGGGGTTTCCCTTGTATGTAACAATTTTTTTTTCTTGTTGCTTCTAATGTTCTCTTTTTATTTTTAACTTCTGAAATTTTAATTATAATATATCTTGGTGTGACTCTCTTTGAGTTCATTTTATGTGGAACTCTCTGAGGTTCCTGGATCTGGATGTCTGTTTATTTCCCCAGGTTAGGGAACTTTTCACCCATTATTTCTTCACATGAGCTTTCTTCCCCTTTCTCTCTCTCTTTTCTCCTTCTAGTACCCCTATAATGCAAATGTTACTCCACTTGATGTTTTCCCAGATGTCCTTTAAGTTATCTTAATTTTTTTTTAATTTTTTTTTTTAATTTTTTTCAACGTTTATTTATTTTTGGGACAGAGAGAGACAGAGCATGAACGGGGGAGGGGCAGAGAGAGAGGGAGACACAGAATCGGAAACAGGCTCCAGGCTCTGAGCCATCAGCCCAGAGCCTGACGCGGGGCTCGAACTCCCGGACCGCGAGATCGTGACCTGGCTGAAGTCGGACGCTTAACCGACTGCGCCACCCAGGCACCCCTAAGTTATCTTAATTTTTAAAAACTAATTTTTTGGGTTTTTTTTCTTTTGCTGCTCTGTCTGGGTGAGTTCCATTGCTTTAACTTCCCAGTCATCGATCTATACTTCATCTAGTCTGATGTTGAAACCCTCTAGTGTATTTTTCAGTTGAGTTATTGTATTCTTTTTCTCTGTGCCTACTGTTTGCTACTTTCTTAGATTTTCTATCTCCTTGTTGAAGTTCTTATTGTTTTTATCCATTCTTATCCCAAGTTGGAGAGCATCTTTATGGCCATTACTTTGAATTCTTTGTCAGACAGATTACTTAACTTTGTATCATTAAGATATTTTTCTGAGGTTTTTGTCTTATTCTTTCATTTGGAATATACTTCTCTGTTTATTTGGCTTGAATCTCTTTGTTTTTATGTATGAGGTGAAACAGCTACCTCTTTCAGTCTTGAAGACATGGCCTTGTGTAGGTGATAATCCTTCTTGTTCAACCTTTCCCTAGTGCTTGCTTGTCTCTCAAACATTTGTGATTATGCGAACCACCTGATTTATTCTTGATTATGTTCTCATTGTTAGGGGTGTGCCAAGGTCTTTCAATGATCAAAGGGGAGGAATCTCATTTAATACCTAGTTTTAGGCTGATTGGAAGACAGACCCTCAGGTAGAAGCTTTTAAAGTTATAAATATATACAGTACTGTGGGTTTGCAGTCATAATCCCTGTGGGCCTTTGAACCAAGGGGATTGGAGATAGTGCCTGGTCAACAGTTAAAAACATCAGGGCTCTAGAGCAGTATATAAGCTCCTTCCTGAAAAGTCTGGTTAAGGTGTAGTGATGTCAAGGGGGTGTGCAAGGATATGTCTTTTCAATTATTTTCCCTGAATATGCCTCCTTAGCCTCGGGATGTGGGGGAAACCTGAAGCCTGTCCTTCAGGCTGAAGTTTCGGGCTAAGGAAATAGGCACTTTTCACAGGAAGACTAAGCTGATGTTTAAGTCTGCTATTTGTGTATGCTTGGGGGGTGATGGCACGCCCAGATATGTCTTTCTATTTGTTACAGTCCCATAGAGCTCTGGGACTTGAGTCCTCTTGGCTGCCACAACCATGCAGTTAAGGGGTGTTCTCTATGTAGATTTCACATGCCTTCTGGCTTTAGCAAGGCAATGGACAGTGTAGTGGGTTGGGCATCTCACTGGCTCCAGAAAGGCAGCACGAAAATGCCTTGTGTATGGACACCTGTGAGCTTCAGTATTACAGCAACAGATAGCCTTGTCGGTGCATGCACACTTGATTTAGGCTGCAAGTGGCAGCCACAACCAGGGGACAGAGGAGGGTACAGTTACCCACACCCACAGATTTTAGCTAGGGAACAGAACTCTAGGACTATTTACATTCACCCACACAAGCCAGGGAGTGGGGGAGCACTGCAATCACCCATTCTCTCCAGTTTCAGCAAGTGCTGCTGCCATAAGGTGGTGGGAGGATGCCAGATCTGAGCTAACCCATATGTGCTAGCAGGCTTTGTAGAGAATACAAGAATTGTGTCTTCCAGGGCTTTGTCTCCAGAGAACATCTCAAATGTCTCCCACCCCTCCAGCCAGTGCACCCAGATGAACAAATGAATCTTCCTCACAAAAAATCTAGGTACTTTTCAAACTGCTCCCTCCTCCACCCCAGGTCTCAGGACAAGTAGAACCACATGTGAGCCCTCTCACAGGGAAATGTCAGTTTCTTATATAGTACTGTGGGATCCCTGGACGTCAGCCCCTTTGACTTTGCAAGCCAGATGTTCTGGGAGGCTTATTCTTAAGGTGTAGATCCCAAAGAGGCTGGGGTCCCCTTTGTGGGGTATCAACCCTTTTCTCCTCTAGGAGACATGTCTTTCTGTTGAGATACCTCCATGTTGTGTATCACCAGGCCAGGTTTGAGTTTTCTGCAAGACTATGTCTATACCCCTTCCTTGCCTTGATATGGCCCTTTCATCCTTTGTTACGGTACTTGATTTATTTTTGAGAATATCAAATTATTGCCTTTAAAATTGAGTAACATTGGTGATTATCATTCTGTCAAAATTTTATGATTTTTTTTCCTTAAAGGGTTGCCTATTACTTCTTGGTAAAATAATTGTATAACTTTGTTTATTGGTTTCCAGACACTTTGTGATTATTACCTTTTTAATTGCACTTTCACAATAATCCTTTATGGGACATACTGTCATCCTTATTTCATTGATCAAGAATTTGAGATTAAGAGGGGTTAATAATTCTCAGGGTCATAGACGAATAGTGGAGATGTGATGTATATAGGTCTACCTGTTTCCAGGGTCTCCTCTCTTTATCCCCTGCCATACTGTCTTCTCCTAGCTGTGGAGAGTCTGGGGATGTGGCAGACATGGAGCAATGTGAGGTGTGGTCAGTTTGGTGAATGGGAAGGAAAAGAAAGATGATTTGCCTTCTGAATTCTGTTACTAGATATGCAAAGAAAATTGTACTTCCAAGAATCCTGAAGTCAAAAGTAAATAATGCTAGTGAAATTGGAGAATATTTCTTAGCTCTATGCTCTTTGGAAGATTTCTTTTCAGGTTGACAGTTTCTTGGAATTCTAGCGGCCTGGCATAATGTACTTTGCTCTATCATGTTACCATAAAAAATGTCTCCTGTTTAGGAAAATTAAAGATATTATATCAAATCCATATTCCCATGTCAGCTCCATTATCTTGAGTCACATTTAATAGCTGTAATATTTGATATCTGTTGTAATAAACTCTCCTTTGGGGTTGGTATTTAAAATATTCCTTATGCCTAATCAATTCATGTGATCCTATTCCTGACACAAGCAGGCACCTTCAGTCAAATGGCAAAGTGGTGAGCATCTATGAGCAGAGTTCAGAATAGCTATGACAAAGCTCATATTTACATATATAAAATCTCATAAGATTTAATGGTTTGTATATCACAAATGGGATACATGATTCTGGTAGATTGGGGCCATTTCCTTATTTACAGTTTAGGGGGAAAGTATAGATATTAAACTCTATGATGTACAAAACCCAAAAGGATCTCTTTCATCTAGGAAACTAAATTTGCAAATTAGGAGTTTCCCCTCAACACAATCAGAAAGGTGGTCTGTGTCTTCAGGATGAACTTAAGGGCAACCTGACAATGATGAATGCTCTCCTCTTCCCTCTATGACCTCCCACAGCACTCATCCTCTCTATTACCTCTTGGCACCTCATCAATTCATAGCATTAATTTTTTAATTGATTAGTTTCTTATTAACATCCACCACTAGATGTTAGCTCTGGAAGGAACCATGTATACCCTCCACCTTGTATAGTTCTTGGCACATAATAGGCATTCAATACATATTTGTTAAATATTGTATTTCCTGTAAGTCTTCTGAACTAAATTATAAACTGCCAAAGGACAGAGTTCACAGTTTATACTCTGAATGGTCCACTGTACCCAATAATGCAGAGGGGACAGCAGGATCTTGACAATTTGTTATACTGGGTTGAATTAATCAGATGGACTATGAAAGGCTGCCTTCCTGGCTTCTGGCTCTGTACTTCCATGGTAAGTTTGTACATGCTTGTTTTATAGCCTCTAATCAACTCTCCTTTAACTTTTTATTTTAACATCTGGCTATCTCTTCATTTTGTATTCTCTAAAAAAGTATTTGTTTCTCATTCTTCTTTGTATAATTTTGCACATAACAAATGATGTGTAAAGAAGAACTAACATTCTATTATTTAGCTACTATGCCAAGCATGTGACTGTTCCATGTGCTTTACAGACATTAATTCAATTAATTTTCACAAATGCTATGAAGTTGGCAAGTTAATTTCATTTTGTAGCTGGAAACACTAAAACTTGATTGCCCTACATCATGCATCTGGCAAGATCAAGACCAGAAATAAGCAATCAGATCATTACAACTCTAAAACCCTTACTCATTCTTCTATTGTGCTGACTCACTTTTGCATTATTTAATGAGCTAACTAATGGAAATAGCCATGGTAGGCTACAAGTAGAGCTGTTCTGCCTACCTCACAATAAAATCTGAATATTTGGGATGTTCTCACAGGGAATCATTTTCTTATCAAACTCTTAAGTTTAAGCAATACTTCTTACTCCTCTTTATCAATATTTCTTTATTCAAGGGTAACATTCCTCATGTTAGTAAAATTAGAATAAGATACTATACTAGAAAAAATTTATGTTTTCATTTCTTTTCTAGTGAGATATATGCCAGAAACCTTAATTTGAAATCAATAAAGATAGCCCATGTCCTTTCACCAGCTTTCAGTCCCAAAGATTAAGTGTAGACAACTTGGAATGACTTGGGCTGCCTCCCTTAGAAAGATAAATCACTTTGAGTTACAAGGATGACTTCCCTAAAAAGAGTAGGGATAAGCCTCCTGGAGTCTCTGATGACAGCTCCCCTTGGCAGGATTAGTGAGTAGCTCCATTGTCAAAAAAAAAAAAAAAAAAAAAAAAGGCAATGTCATAAGACCCTTGAATTAAGGAGTTCAAAAAGAAGTTGTACCCCAGGGAAGGATCTTGAGGGGTTATTCTGGGTCTGTCAAGTGATGAGTACTCGAATAACGCAGTTTTTAAACTTGCTTAGAGCTACTTACGAACATGGCTTTAAGGATATCAATTTCCAGATTCTTAATTTCTAGATGTGTATATACATTTTTCCTAAAGCTTATCTGCCTGAAGAACTTGCCTATGCTTAAAATAATGCTGCTTTCACTTTATTTTAAAAAGGCCTATCCCCGGGGCCCCTGGGGGGGATAAGCATCCAGCTCTTGATTTCGGCCCAGGTCATAATCTTGCAGTTCGTGAAGAGCCCTGTGATGGGCTGTGTGCTGATAGCATAGAGCCTTCTTGAGATTCTTAATCTCTCTCTCTCTCTCAATAAATAAATACACTTAAAAAATGTTAGGTTGATAGACTTGTTAGAAAATATTTGGGGCTGTATTGCGGTTTCTGATTTCAGGTACATGGTAAAGCAGGATAGTGGGGCTAATTACAATATTCATATAGTGATTTTACCTTGTGTACCCTTTACATATTGTCAAAGAATGCATTTGTCTTAAAGCAGCAAAGAAAAGAAACTATCACTACGAAGCACTGAACACGAAAACTGACTTTTCTTCCCATGTTTTTAGAAGCAAGCATTTCTTTTCAGCTCTTATCAACACTTATTGTTATGATCTGCAATGTGTAGAAAGAAAAACACCTTTAAACAGCCAAAGAACTAGAGATTATTTTAAATGATTTGAAATATGTTCAAGAATTGCAAAAAATTCAGGTTATATTCAATAAAATCCACCAACTAAAAAGAAATAACATGATTTCTTTCATGTAGTTTTTTTTAAATCAAATTACAACATTGACATTTCTTTTAATTGCAGGCATTCTTGATTATATTTAAATTTTCTATGTCCTATTATCAAGATATAAATATGTACTAGGCTTTAGTAGTTTTTAATGGCATATACTTTATTATAAACTATGTCCCAAAACTTAGATTTAAGAATCTTAAAAACAGATTGAGTTATTTCTGGTTTATAGATGCCACATAGTATTTATATTTAATTATTATTATTTTTAAAAGTTTATTTATTTTTGAAAGAAAAAGGGCATTAGTGGGAGAGGGGAAGAGAGAGAGGAAGTAGAGGATCCGAAGCAGGCTCCGTACTGATGGCAGAGACCCCAATGCAGGGCTTGAACTCATGAACTAACTGTGAGATCGTGACCTGAGCTAGTCTGATGCTTAACTGACTGAGCCACCCAGGCACCCCTATATTTAATTTTTTTTAGGTCCGTGCAATAGAGTTAAATATAAAGTATTTTAGATTTACATAATTTTAATCAGATTCATTTTGTTTATATTTCATAATGTGATCTGCAATTTATCTCAGTAGTTTTTATGATGTTTCTTTCAACTATTATAACATTTTTGCTATTTTGGTAGGGATTGGATTAAATGTGTAGATTGAATTGGGTAGTGTAGACATTTTAACAACGTTTGTTCTTCAAATCCATGAGCATGGAATACTTTTCCATTTGTTTGTGTCCTTTTCAATTTTTTTATAATTGTTGTATAGTTTTCAGGGTATCGATCTTTTTCCTCTTTCATTAGGTTTATTCCTAGGTATCTTATTGTTTTTGGTGCAATTGCAAATGGGATCCATTCTTTGATTTCTCTTTCTTTTGCTTCATTATTGGTGTATAGAAATGCAATAGATTTCTACATGTTGGCTTTATATCTTGCAACTTTGCTGAATTCATGTATTAGTTCTAGCAATGTTTTGGTGGAGTCATTCTAGTTTTCTACATATCATGTCATCTGCAAATAGTGAAAGTTTGACTTCTTCCTTGCCTATTCAGATGTCTTTGATTTGTTAATGCAATCCCTACCAAAATAACTCTGGCATTTTTTGCACAGCTAGAACAAACAATTAAAAAATTTGTATGGAACCACAAAAAACCCAAATAGCCAAAGCAATCCTGAAAAAGAAAAACAAAACAAAACTGGCATCACAATCCATATTTCAAGCTGTATTATAAAGCTGTAGTCAACAAGACAGTACGGTACTTGCACAAAACAGACACATGATCGATGGAACAGAATATAAAACCCAAATATGGATCCACAACTGTATGGTCAACTCATATTCTACAAATCAGGAAAAAATATCCAATGGGGGTGGGAAACAGTCTATTCAGCATTGTTGGGAAAACTAACTGGGTGGCGACATGCAGAAGAATGAAACTGGACCACTATCTTGCACCATACATAAAAATAAGTTCAAAATAGGTGAAAGACCTAAATGTGAGATAGGAAACCATCAAAATACTATAAGAGAACAAAGACAGAAACTTCTTTGACCTTGGCTGGAGCAACTTCTCATTAGACACATTGCTGAAGGCAAGAGAAACAAAAGCAAACGTGAACTACTGGGACTTCATCAAGATAAAATCTTATGCGCAGAGAAGGAAACAATCAACAAAACACAAAGGCAGCCTACAGAATGGAAGAAGTTATTTGCAAATGACATATCTGATAAAGAGCTAGTATCCAAAGTCTATAAAGAACTTATCAAACTCAACACCCAAAAAACAAATAACCCAGCTAGTTAATGGGCAGAAGACAGGAATAGGCAATTTTCCAAAGAAGACATCCAAATTGCTAACAGATACATGAAAAGATGCTCAACATCACTCATTTTGAGGGAAATTTAAATCAAAACCATGATGAGATACCACCTCACACCTGCCAGAATGGCTAAAATTAAGAACACAAGATACAATAGGTGTTGGTGAGGGTGCAGAGAAAAGGGAACCCTTTTTCACTGTTGGTAGGAATGCAAACTGGTGCGGGCACTCTGGAAAACAGTATGGAGGTTCCTTAAATAAAAATAAAACTACCCTATGATCCAGGAATTGTACTGTTAGGTATTTACCCCCAAATTACCTAGATTCATAGGGGTACATGCACCCCAATGTTTATAGCAACATTACCAATAATAGCCAAACTATGGAGAAAGCTCAAATGTCCATCAACTGATGGATGAATAAAGAAGATGTAATTAATATATATATATATATATATATATATATGTGTGTGTGTGTGTGTGTGTGTGTGTGTGTGTATGTATATGTATGTATATGTATGTGTGTGTATGTATATGTATGTATATGTATGTGTGTGTATGTATATATACAAACACATATACACACAATGGAATATTAATCAGCCATCAAAAAGAATGATATATTGCCATTTGCAATGACATAGATGGGGCTAGAATGTATTGTGCTAAGTGAAATGAGTCAATCAGAGAAAGACCAATACAATATGATTTCACTTATATATGGAATTTAAGAAACAAAACAGATGAACATATAGGAAGTAGGGGGGAAGAGAAGAGATGGAAACAAACCACAAGAGACTCTTAGTGATAGCAAATTGTGTTGATGGACAGAGGTGGGAGTTGAGCTAGATGGGTGATAGGTACTAAGGAGGGCACTTGTTGGGATGAGCGCTGGGTATTCTATACGATAAATCACTGAATTCTCCTGAAACCAATATTGTACTGGTTTAAGTCAAGTCAATTTAAACTAAAATTTAAATTAAAAAAGGAAAAAAAAAAGTAATCAAAACATTTTTTGAACTAAAAATTTTAGTCTGGTTTGTGGATTGGCTTGAAAATGAGAACTAGCTTAGCGAAACTCAGTTACATGTTATTCAATATTGTTAGGACATACTAATTTATTTCCATGCAATGGCTGAGCTGAATCAGCAGAGCCACGATTTAGATGAAAATATTCTTTTTTTAAAATGTATTTTATTTAAAAATGTTTTAAGCTTATTTATGTATTTTTGGGAGAGAACAAGCAGGGTAGGGGTAGAGAGAGAGGGAAGAGTGAGAATCCCAAACAGCCTCTGCTCCATCAACACAGAACTGGATTCGGAGCCTGAACTCACACACCGCGAGATAATGACCTGAGCCGAAGTTACCAGTCAGAAGTTTAACAAACTAAGCCACTCAGGCACTCCTAGATGAAAATATTCTTAAGGCATCTGAAAACATAAAATATTGTGCCAAAAATAATGTTTGAAATAATTAATGAAACTAATCATCTTCCCCAAACCTTTCTCAGAATGTTAGGTTATACAGGTGACTCTAAGTAAAAGAATAAAAGGTATAAATAACAAATCTTGGTAGAATTGGATAATCAATAAAATGAGTAGATAGCAAGTCCTTTTGCTAGCCACATGGTTTTTCTAATTTGTTTTCAACAACCAGAGAGTGGGATATTGAACCTTTCTCCTCTGAGGCAGTGGATTAATTAGGAAAATGAGAGATTTGGTTGTGTCCACACCCTGAGTTAGCAGAGTGGGAAAGATTCAGTTACATAAACAGATAAAGAATTGTCAGTTAATTAATCCACTGGCTCCATGGAATAAGGGGTGTCTAAATCTGCCATTTTGACATCTGATAAGTGCCTAATTAACATAGTAAAAAACTTCTAGTGTTTACGTCATAAATATGTTGAAAGTTCACTACCTAGAAGTTGTCCCAGGGTTTTGTGATGCTGCAGTATACGTCAGAGAAAACCTCAGTCCACAGGGACTCCTGTTGAGTGGGCAGAGTTAGACAATAACAGAAAAGTAAATAAATAAGATTCTTTACGATTATGGTATTCATGATGAAGAAAATAATACAAGGGAATATGGTAAGGAATGACTAGGTGCGAATGGAGAAATTCCCTTAGCATGGGCAGTCAGAACAGTTGGAAACAAGGCTGAGTCCTTTATGACATGAAGTAGCAGCCAAGTGAGAACCTCTCAGTAAAGGGAACAGCAAGTGCAAAGTCTTGGGGTGGGGAAAAGCTTGACGCTTGCTCAGACTTACATCTCAGCTGCTAAGAACTGCCTTCATTTTAACAGCTCTTTATAGTGTCTACAGACTTCCCACTCTTGATTTTTCTAACTTCCGTACCTTGACTTAACTTCTCATTCTGCAAGAAGAGTTCTGGAATCCTCACGGCCCATAGACTCTGAAACTGGAATTTTTCCCCTGTCAGCTCTCAAAATTAGATGTTAAAGAAATGCAACTTTTATTTTTGTCTGATCATCAAATAATGTATATCTATTGTGAAAATATTGGAAGCATGAAAGACAAAGAAAACCATAATTAAACAAAGAGTGAAAACTTTGGTGAAAATACTAAAATATGTTGAAAAAATGCTAAAGAAAATATAATGAAAAGTATAAGGCCAAAAGGGAAAAGCAATAGAATCCCCATTCGTGTAATGAGTCACTATCAACACTTGCATGAATTTCTTTTCTTTATTTCTAATCTTTTTTTTCAGAAGCAAACATGCACATATATATAATTATATGTATATATTCATAATAGTACATTTTATTCCTTTAATTTTAGTCAAATACATGTTTCTATCATATATCTCTATATCTGTCTATCTATCTATACACACACCTGTCTACCTAGCTATTATTATACATAGAAGCAGGGAAAGTAGTGACTAACTTAGCCGACAAGGGTGTAGTTTAGTTTATTCAGTATTGTTAGTGTACTACTTTAATGCATTATAAATCACTCTGTCTTTACCCAGAATTACCTCTTCATATTGGTCTGTTGGTATAATCCTGCCAAAATACTATTTATGTGAACAAGGAATAGAGAGATTTAGGTAATGTGTAAGATATGAAGGCTTTATTTTCTGTCACTACACCTTCTTTTTTCCCTAGTAAAATTGACTATTTCTTCCTTTGTGTCCTGCATGTTACTTTTATAGTGCACATTCCTTATTGCATTTATTTGAGCAGCAGAAGTGAGCTTTCTATATGAGACAGGAGCAAAAAATATCAAATTCTTAATTTTTCTAAGTCAAGTCAATCTGGATCCAAGCTCTTGCATAAGTATAAACTAATTACAATTTCAATCCTAAGTTTCCTACAATAATACAGCAATACATTGATTACCTGAGAAAGGTGGAAAAACTTCTGTCCTGACAACTGATCACCCATGTGCTCATTTCCCAATCCCTTTCAAAGACATGTGATCTCATTCCCAGAAAGGGAACCCCATTTTCTTGGTGACTTGTGTGGACCTGTAAATCATTCATTAAGGCTCTCAATTTATGATTTTATCATTTTCCACTAATGTTTACTCTTCTGGTAAGAGGAACATTGAGTATCATTCACAGAAAATTCCCGCTTCCAAATCCTTGTTTATTTCTAAGGTCTTCAGGTGTCCTTCCTTTCCAAACTCTGATTTCTGACTTTCTCCATGATTCTGGACTCCCAAGGAAAAATCACTCCAAAGGATGTTCACTTGCCCTGCAGCTTCTGCTTCTGTCCCACACACCAGGATTTATGTTTTCTCAAGATTAGAAAGGCAGAAATATGGAGGAAATTATTTCAACTTAATTTCCACAATGAGAAAACAGCAAGAATTTAGCATCACAATAAACTAGCATGATTATTTACATGTTTATGTCACTCTACAGTTCTGGATGTTCTCTAGCTCTGCATCACTCAGACTCACATAGTGCTTGGCACATGGTAATAAGTCCAACAAATGGTAGTTGAATAAATACATTCATCATTACTTCTGACTTAGAAACATAATAAGACAAAACATTTTGTACTTCCATGTTTTTCCATTACCTACAATTTGGAGATTAAGGTCCTTTTTCTGGCCACTCTATATTTTTCCACCTCTATGGAGATACTGGATAATAAAACAGACTTTAAACAGTGTTATTTTGACTGGGAAGATTCTTGGAAGAAGGATCTGAGAGCCTGACACAAAGAACAACATATTTGGGTGGTTGATTCTTTCCTTTGAGAAAGACCTCTTAGAATGAAATATTTTGTATTTGCTCTATTGCATCTTTCCCCTTACTTGAGGAATTAACTATAAATTGTTGCTGTGGATCTACCATAAGGCAAGCTGAGACTTTGTGATGGGCTGGTGTGGAGTGGGCATCAGCAACATATGGGCTGGGAGAATTTTCAGTGCTTTGTGTTGAGCCCTTGCATAAGCATGGTGAGGGGTAATTAGCAATCCAACTTAGTGTTTAAATGTCTGAGAAAACTCAGGATCACTCTGGGTTCACATCAGTCAGACTACTGGGCAAGCTGATCTGGTGGGTAGAGTGTTGTGGCAGGAATTTCTAGTTGTCAAAAGGGCTATCTAGTTGCCATAGAAAGGTGATTTTACAGAGATAAAGGACTATTTAATTTCAATTTAGTATTCAAATTATCAATGGTATAAAATTCAAACCTATATTTAAAAAACTGTGAGTGTACATAAAATTTCTTAACTTTGAATATATAACAAAATCTGAGTGGAATACTTTCTCTAAGAATTCCATCATAAACCTTGGGTTGCAGAGTAATAAGGAAGTGCTAAAGTCATCTAAGATGGCAAAGATAGCAAAACTGGTCCTGGGATTCTCATTCCCATTGTCTTCTTCCATCATGTTAAAAGAGGAAAAAGCACTCTAGAAAGACAGAATGGAGGGAATTCCTAGGGGTATGGAGCCTTTAGAATTTTCCTTCCTCCCTCTTATTTATCTGTCCATATAAGGGATCTCAAAGAGTCTGCTCATGAAGATTAAAATTGCCTGAAAAAATGGGGCATTTACATTTTACTCCTGGACTGGAAGTTGGCTGAACTGCAAAGAGCCACTGTGTCAGATGTGGTGAAAAAGCTCTTAGGATAACTTGACGTATGTGTTTAGAAATTTAGAGGAATTCTGAAGAATGGAGGTAAGCTACAGGAATCCACGAGGACAGAATACAGGGAGATGGCAGAAGTAGGGGAAAGCCTGTATTTCCACAGTTTGGCAAGGCAATGATGCATGTGATTCCTCATGCAGAACAAATATTCAGGAAGAAACTTGGCTGAGGCCAAATTGAAAGACTTTCTACCCAAGAGTGCTGCCAGTGTCAGAATCCAGCATTTGTGCTGAGGTTGAAAGTAATTTACTTCACTGCTTGAGTTTTTTTTTTTTTTTTTAGATACTTTCTTTATTGACTGGATTTTGCATTCCCTCCCAAAATAACTATACAATTTCATGGTCATCTTCCTGATATGAGTCACAAAGGAGACCTGTAATACAGTTTCAGATGCCCTTTAGTTGGCTCAGCTGCTGGATTAATAATCTGCTTCAGAGAAACCAACCCACAACAGGGAGGGCATGAGAAGAGTTAGGGTTGTAAACCTGGTGAGCCTCAGGGAAGGAGGCTGAATTTTCTGGAAGAAAAGAGTAGATCTAAGGTTCTGGGATAAAGTTATACATAGGAAAGTTATGGTCTTCAAGACTCTTTTTTTCCAAACTTATTCCAATGTTCTGCTCTTAAATATGTCTTTTTTAACTGTAGATTTATTATCTTTTTGGATTGAGATAGCTATGATTTTAGAAGCTCCTCCTCTTCATCAGATTTATGTTGTTTATCAAGAGCCATGTCAACTATTTCTCAGTTTAGTGATGAAAATGCACTTGCTGTAATAAGTCACCACCTCTGTGGATATAGTCTGCAAATGATCAAACATTGTTGGGTTCTGATTGGCTAGACATGGAGTATGGTCCAATTGTTCTAAATATCCTCTCAGTGATAAAAATCATAGGTATGTAAGCTGATGACACTACTCATGACATAAAGTGATTTTGTGTTATGATCTATTAGTACATAAACATATTTTTTCCTCAAAAGATCTGATAATACCCTCTTCAACAGATTCTTTTCTAAAAAATTTCTTCCTCTAGAAGAAGCTAAAAATATATATGCGTGTATGTTGTATAGCTTATACCAATCACAGTTATGTGAACAAATGTGGATAGTTTCAAATGCAATAGTGTTTTGCATTCTTTTTTAAAATGTTTATTTATTTATTTTGAGAGGGGTTGGGGGGAGGGGCAGACAGAGAGGGAGACTGAGAATCTCAAGCAGGCTCCATGCTGTCAACATTGAGCCGAAAACAGGGCTCAAACTCACAAACAATATCATGCCCTGATCCAAAATCAAGAGTCTGGCACTCAATCAACTGAGTCACCCAGATGCCCCTGTTTTGTATTCATATGTTAAATTTGGGAGTAGGGAAAGGGAGGTGGAGATATTTTTCATAGTTTATTATGGACTGATGCATGGATAACTTAACGTAGACCTGTTTGTGGGACATTAAGGGAGAAGACTGCCCAGTCAGCAGGTTTTTGGAAATAAGGTTGGGCAAGAAGGTTAATTCTTGTTGGTAGACACTTAGAGAAATAAATGACTTAAGGAAACCAGACTAATTTCATGGTCTGTACACTGGTTCATCCTGGCGTTTTTACATATTGCCAAGCATACCTTGGATTGGAAAAGGGTCTGGACACAGATGACCTTATATTTGTCATTCCTTTGTGCTGACAGTCAAGATTGGAAAGAGAGAGAAACTTTTGGACATAAAAAATAATTGAAACAAATATGTAGAATGAGTGAGAAAGTGACAAAGAAGCTAGAATTATAAAAGCAAATAGAATTATAAAATTTATCCTGAATTTATTGTCTACTTTATCAGTATAAGTGGATTGGTACCCTTTCCCAGGATAGAGGAGGGAAGTGAGAATTTCCTCAGTTGTGGATGATAACTAGGTTTTGTATACTTAGCTTTTTATGTTTTTCATTAATAAATATTTACAACATGGAATCTTTGGTTTAAAATTTTGTTATTTTATTAAACTTAAAGCCATTGTATTAATCAGAAATCTGTTCAACTGCAAAATACAAAAAACCTGATTAGCTGTATTTGAACAACCTACAGACATATTTGCCAAACATGAAAAGTCTGGCATTAATAGTCCAGAGCAGGTGGGTTTAATAATGACTTAGAGACGTAGGCTTCTCTCATGTTTCTGTTCCACTGTTCTTAGTGTACTGGCATTTATGTTTGCACGTATTGCTTCATGAGCAAAAGAGAGCTCCAGGCTTCATGACTACATTACACACTGTAGAACAGGCCTTTATAATACTTAAGCAAGGGCAGGGGAAAGAGTATTGAAGGTGCAGGTTGCATTAGTCAACCCATAGTGTTGGCCTACAGCCCTTTTACAGATAAATACATGAGCAATTATTAAATAACACAATATGTTCTAAATTGTTAATATTTATCATCTCCCTAATACAGTAATATGAGAGCTGGTGGTTTTACTTGTTTTTAGACTAATTTTTCTTAGATTCAGCCCAGTTTCTACTATACCTGGACCTATTGGTCTGCGAAAAAATGGAAGGCAGAATTATACTCAGGTATGGCAATTGAGCTCTGTTGTAATGCTAACTCCTCCCAATTGGAAGGGTTGCCAAGACTTCCAGGTAGAAATAGATTTTGAGGTTTTCCTAAGGGGTGGCAGGAAAGTGGGCCTTGATATTTGCCATGAGAGAAATGGAGAAAATATTTGCTCATGGGCTGAGTATCTGTTCTCCCTTTCTATAAAATTCAGCTACAGTATTAACCCTTCCATGGAAATTGTACTAATTTTTCCTCTCTCCCGTGTAACTCTTTACTGACAATAGGTATTAAGTAGGGAAAACTGATGGCTTTGCTAAATAAAAATGAGTTAATTTGAGAAGCTCTTATAGAAAGGAAAGTCAGGTATACAGTCAACTAAACTTGTTTCTTTGAAAATTAAGGAATTCAACTAGTCTTTGGGATATCACCATTAGTTGCATATTCTAAGTTATGTGCAAAAGAGTGACAGGTGCCACATTAATTATGTTGGAGTTTATGCTCTCATTCTTGTAAGTAGTTATCATTTGGAACAATGCTTTATGCCCAGAATAGCATCTTTATATTTTTCTGCTCAAAGATGGTTCTCAAAATTTTCTGTTCTGTCTCTCTCTTTCAAAAAAAAAAATAAACATTACAAAAAATATTAAAAATTTTTTTTCTGTTCATATAAATGAACACTCATATTCCCTTAAATTAGTTTACTCAGGCTGCCGTAACAAAGTGCCGTAGACGAGTATAGTTTCAGTGCCAGAAATTTATTTTCTTATAGTTTTGGAGGCTGGGAAGTTCAAGATCAAGGTCTTAGCAAAGTAGATTTCATTCTGAGTCCTTTTCTCTTAGGCTGCAGGCAGCATCCATCTTACTGTGTGCCCACATGACCTCTGTGTTCATGTACAGAGAGAGAGAGAGAGAGCACATGCACAAGATTTCTGGTGTCTCTTCTTATAAGGACACTAATCTTACAGTATCAGAGCTCCACCCTTACAATCTCATTTAACCTTAAGTAACTCTTTATAGGCCTTGTCTCCAAATTAGGAAGTTGGAGCTTCAAAACACAAATTCAGGGAGAATACAATTCAGTCTTTAACATCCCCATAAGACATAAATATAAGGAAATTTTAATCCTAAAACAGAAGATGTGTTTTTTCATTCTAGGTTTAATAAACTATTTTTTATTCTAACGTGTATCAGAAGTCATGATAGCCTCAATCCACGGAATGTTCAAGGTCTTTAGGAAGATTTGTTAGGAAGCATAAAAAGCAACCCAAATATGCTTTTCAGTACAGTCCTATTTTTGGCTAGAATTATTCAGCCTGAGAGGTCACCAAAGATGATAAACACCAGCACTACAAAGGTTAAGTTATTTTCTTCAAGGTTATTTTCTTTCACATAAAATTTAATCAGTTTTATTATTTTTAATTCTTGTTTTAATTAGACATCAAAGAATATTGAAAAAATTCTCTCTAATGAGCTTCCCCCCCCCCCCCCCCTTCCATGAGAGATGACTTAAGTAACAGGGCTTGCCAAGTGTATATCAGCTCTTGATTAGGGAAATGGTTCTGGGCTATTTAATAAAACATTTTTTTAAGTTCACTTATTTTTGACAGAGAGAGAGAGAGCACATAAGTGGGGGAGGAGCAGAGAAAGGGAGACACAGCTGATCCTAAGTCGGACGCTTAACCAACTGTGCCACCCAAGCGCCCCTTTAATAAAACATTTTAAACCAACGACATAAACAAGCCACATTGATAACCTGATCACTGTGATTTGGCAGAAAAAAATACTGAACTAGAAATTAGGGAAAAAATACAAAAAATAGTTTAACTTTTGATTGTCTCTGGTCTCCTGAAATGAATTCTGAGAAGAAAGCACACAAGTGGCAAGAGCCCTTGGATTGGAAGGTAGGAGATCTGAGTGTGAATGTATCACTACTAACTTTTCTGAATCTTGATTTCCTTGTGAAATAAGATTATTCATTCCTATCTAAAAGTGGGGGGATGTGAGTATGAATATACTTAGAATTGTGTCAGTCATATTATTGGTATGAAATAAATTTGTACTAGATGATTAGTCCTGTGTGGACAGATACACATTGAACTCATAGTTGTAACTCCAGAACACTTTTAATTTTTGATTAAATAGACACTCAAAGAATGTTTGCTGAATGAATGAGAGACCGTGTCATAGACAAGTGACTCCACCTAATTTCCTTCCCTCCAATATTCAGAGTTTGCCCTCTGTGATTGTCTAGCTCATCCAGTTTATAATATTTCAGTTCAGAATAGGATTCAAATGCACAATATTTAAGGGTGGAAGGACAAGTGAAAATACCATTTTAGGCAAGACAAAGAGCGTGCTAATGGATCAGCTAATAACTCTCCAGAGCCTGGACAGAAATTTTCTCTTGTTGGATTAAAATAGTCGTGCATATTTGTTGAAAGTATGAACAAAGCTAGTCCTATATATAATTTTTTTTTAAAAATAAAGTCTTGCTTTTCCCCATCCTTAGCTTCCTTCATGTACTACTTCTTAGGAATAAGTGATGACAAAGGTTTGATGCATTTTTTTTTTCAGATCTCTCTCTCTCTCTCAGATATTCAGATGAATGAATAGATGGATAGAGTACTTTTTAATGAATTATGCCAGAAAGTAGGTACATCTATAGTTTATAAAGAAAGGAACAGAGAGAAAATCTCCAAAGAATGACATTGCTTTGTACAATTTGCTACACTTTGAAACCTGAGCGGTGTCTAGTATTGGACGTGGTAAATAATAGTTTTTGCCCAAAATGGCTTCTCTTGGCACATTATAATTATATCTCATAGAAGACAATTTTTTTTACATCTATCCTGGGATGGTTTGATAATGATTGGGCTAGTTGAGGTTCCTTCCTCCTTTTTAAATCCAAGTCTGACATTAAATAATTAAACTGTTCAACTGATCAATATGATGGGTTGGGTACTCATTGGATCGGGCATTGGGCATAGTTACTGAAATAGCTGAGATATGATTTCAGAAAATGTAGACTTTAATGGATGAAAATCCAATTACGTTTCATTATTTTAACACATTGCTTTTTTTTTTTTTTTTTTTTTTAGAGGTAGATGGATTGCTTGTGTAACTGTACTTATGGTTTGCCTAAAACTTACCACTTTGAGAAGTGTATATTCCAGAATTACCAGAAGCTGGGGGTGTTTTTGTTTGTTTGTTTGTTTGGTTGTTTTTTTTTTTTTTTTAAGTTTTCATTATGACATTTTGTACCTCTGTCTTCTGCTTCTGTTTGCTTTTGGTCATGTGGGCCTTAGCACTTAGCTGCTGGTACTCAGATTGGAAATGGAGACCTGGGTTATAGCTGTACATCTTGCATATTCCTTAAAAGATATATTTTTTAATATCATTAATTGTTGTTTCTACAAACCATAACCATGTCCTAATAAAATCTTGGGGTCTGAGATCCTCTGCAAGGCTGTTTGCACTGAGAACTGGCACAGAGTCTCCTAAGTTCTGATTTTGCTTCTGAACTTATCGCTGTGCATTCCACATTCCTTATTTCTACCAAAATTTCTGCCACTTTTTATAAATGGAAATTCTTATAGGGTTGGGAAACAGGGCAATTCTTAGTATGGGTAGGGAAAGAATAAATGAAGACCAACCCCCTGACATGCCCACCCAGGGTATCATGTACCTGAGTCCCTAACTCCCTAAGGTCTTTGGAAGTCCCATAACCTCATTCCATTCTGAGGACCTTTCTTGGTCTAGGGATTGTATGGTATAAAAAGCACTTCAGCTTCTGTTAAAAGAAAGTGGATAAGTGATACACTCTTAAGAAGCTCAGGTTTGGAGGGCGCCTGGGTGGCGCAGTCAGTTAAGCGTCCGACTTCAGCCAGGTCACGATCTCACGGTCCGTGAGTTCGAGCCCCGCGTCGGGCTCTGGGCTGATGGGTCAGAGCCTGGAGCCTGTTTCCTATTCTGTGTCTCCCTCTCTCTCTGCCCCTCCCCCGTTCATGCTCTGTCTCTCTCTGTCCCAAAAATAAACGTTGAAAAAAAAAAAAAAGAAGCTCAGGTTTGGAAAAAGGGGGAGTAGTAAAAAAGGAAAAGGAAGCACAGAATAGACTACCTGGATAGGAGCATTCTGTATCCAATTTTGGGAGAGACAGAACTAATATTCAGCCATTGTGCACCATAATGAGTTTCCTAATATTTTTTAAGTTATTTATTTTGAGAAAGAAAGAGCATGAATGGGGGAGGGGCAGAGAGCAAGGGAGACAGAGAATCCCAAGTAGGCTCCGCACCGCCCTCACAGAGCCTGATGCAGGGCTGGAACTCAGGAAACTGTGAGATCATAACCTGAGCTGAAACTGACAGTCGGACACTTAACTGACTGAGCCACCCAAGCACCCCTGAGTTTTCTAATACTGAAATACTTCTCTAACGGAAGGATATTTCCCCATGGCTTTGCCCCCAGTGACCACACATGTCTGGATGGAAAGAGGTCCTAGGATGGCAGAGATAGCACCTGGTTGGTACTGTAGACAAAAGGGAAGAGACCTTAAAACCATAATTAAAAATTTGGACTGCTTCCTACTTGAAAGGTGGAAAAACATTCCAGCATAGGAGATGAGACAATGGACACAAGAGAACTTAAAGGAAGAGTAAGAGAAAATCCCAAAGGCTGACAGAGGGATCAGAACAAATTGCTACTGTGAATGTCAGGGTTTCAGAGACTTCTCTGTGCTAGGAGACAGTGCAGGGATTAAATTTTGTAGATTAGGGGCGCCTGGGTGGCTCAGTCGGTTAAGCGTCCGACTTCAGCCAGGTCACGATCTCGCGGTCCGTGAGTTCGAGCCCCGCGTCAGGCTCTGGGCTGATGGCTCAGAGCCTGGAGCCTGTTTCCGATTCTGTGTCTCCCTGTCTCTCTGCCCCTCCCCCGTTCATGCTCTGTCTCTCTCTGTCCCAAAAATAAATAAACATTGAAAAAAAAATTTAAAAAAAAATTTTGTAGATTAAAGTGCTTTGGAACATTCAGCCCATGCTCACTCTGCATTATGTCTGTACTTGTCAGATGAGGTGCAAACACCACAACCAGATCTGTTTTAAAACTTTGCAACCCATCAACAATGCTGGTTGAGTAGCCATGACATTGCTCATATTTATTTATTGGTAGCAGATTATCAAGTTAAAAGCACCATTATCTGCTGCCTTAGAAAGACATATGAGACAAAGTGCAGAATACCTGCCAGGGTGACTGGTTCAGTGCTTTAACCAGGTGGACTAGTGTTCAACTTAAACCATTCACAGGAAACTCAGAGTTTTCACTCAGTGGTATTGCTACTCTCTTCTGCTACTTCCATGTTCTAAGCCACTTCTCAACATCAAGGGTCTCTGCAGGATGTTAAGCTAGTCATTCATTCTATCAATATTCATTGGCCTTTTATTAAATGTCAGCCACCAGGCAATGGTGAAACGTAAGTAATGCTGGGAGGTTCACTCTGATTTGCTATTCACTGATAGAAGAGCCTGAGTAATGGAGATGGTTTTGGTTTCAAGTGGACCTGGGTTTCAGTATTGACTCCAGTGTTTAGTAGCTCTGATGTTTATTAACCCTCAGGCAAATTAACCTGAGTCTCAATTTCTTTATTTGTACTCTAAGGGCAGTTTAACTTGACACATCTTGTGTGGTTAACTATGAGAATAAGTAACATGTAAAATGTGTGGGAGGAGAGACTCATTCATAGCAGTGATACCATAAAGGTTTATTTCATTTCCTTCTGTCTTCTAATCAATACAGGACTCCACATCTGGATATTAAAACAGTGTGAAGGATGGACTCACCAGCTTTAAAGTTATTAGTGTTGCTCAGAGAGAAGTTCAAAGATTTGAAATAATTTCTGTAGTTCCTTTAAGATCTCAATTACCTTGTCATTTGAACAAATTTCCATGGGGTTAGGGGTGGGCTGGCAAACAGGCAAATGGAGGAGCAAAGAAAAACCGATAGCCTGGGAATGTTGCCAGAGAAAGAGTGCAAGAGAGAGAGAGAAAGTGTCTTCTAGACTTTGCCTCCCTTCCTTGGCGTTATTTAATCATTGTAGCATTACTGGAGTTCTCTGGTAGGCATTTATTATTGATATTAGGGCTGTTCTTTTTACTTTGCAGTTCCCAGTGACACAGAACAGCTGAAAATCTGATCGCAACATGCCGTTTTGAGTTCACTTAATGTTCTCTATCTCCTAGGCCCCATAAATTAAGAATCAGTGTGTTTGGAGATTTACTTTGGAGCCTCGTTCATCTTCTGTGTCTCTACGTATAGGAGAGCTGAACTGCAGAGTCTGCCTCAATTCTGCAGTCCCGGGGCCTGCAAGCCAAAGACAGTGAAGAGATTATCCCTGAATCTCAGGCTTCTCTTAACTCTGGATAGGTCTTGGGTACAGATTTTAATTACTGTGTATCATTGGCCGTTAAGTGCCACACCTCCTTGTGGACGAAGATAAAGCTTTTAGGCGATACCAGTATACATATGTCTACAGTCTTATGGTACTTTGTGTGTGTGTAAGACTCCTGTGTTTAAGAAGGGGCTACCATATCAGAACCATTTACATTTGTAAGGGTTTGAGTCCCCATAAACCAGGAATGAGAGAGCCACATCCCATTTGACTCCCTTGGCATTTTCTACCACATGTAACATAATGCTTCAGAAAGAACTTTCAGAAACAGTAAATATTAGTATATAATGGGGACTACATCATTACTGACATTTCAGCCATATCCTAATCAAAATTATTTCCTACCTTATGTCACCTGAGTCGCTAACACAGCTCTTTCTTTTTCCATTCCTTACCATGTTTTTCTCTTTTCGATTTCTATTGATTTGACACTCTTTCTTAGTTCTTTGCTAATTGACTGCTCCTTTCTTTCTGACTCCTAAAGAACATTGTGGGGTTTTTCTAGGAAAACCTCTCCTTTCCTCTTTAGTATAAATACTGCTTTTACCTTCTCTTTCTAAAATTACAATGAGCTAGCAGAACATTTCTGCAATTTTCTTTTTTCTATAGAGTTTCTCCTCTGGGGTCTTAGTGTACTTTCACTGTCTCCTACTAAAATCACCAGGTGGGTGGTGGGGGAGCACCTGAAAAAATAATACCTTTCCATGGACCCCACCTGAGACCAAGCGACTAAGACATTTTTGATAAGTGGCTTCTCAGATGATTTTAACCTTTAGCTAGTCTTGGCAATAATGGGGTCATGCTTTTGTTTCTTAATTTAATAATTATGAAGACTTTTTATTGTGTTAGAAAACCCTGAATAACTCTGCAAGATCTAGTTTTTCAGGGACAGTGACAACTTCATTTTTGTTTCCGATTACAAGCGTCTGATGTAATCTCTCAAGTTGTCACCTGTAAGCATGCATATTGGTTTGTGCAGTGCACTGTGCCTTAGCTGCTGCTTTCATCTGGCAAATGTCAGGGCTATGTGTTCTGTCTCCTGGTGACACCCACTCCGAGGTTGTCCTTCAAACCAAGGGGCTCTGCAAGTGTGCATGTTTGTCCTCACGCATGGGTTGCAAGTAATAAAATCCCATTAAAAGTAGATAAAGTTGGGGCACCTGGGTGGCTCAGTTGGTTAAGTCCAACTCTTGACTTCAGCTCAGGTAATGATCTCATGGTTTGTGGGATCAAGCCCCATGTTGTGCTCTGTGCTGACAGCACAGAGCCTGCTTGGGATTCTCTCTCTCCCTCTATTTCTATCCCTCCCTAACTCATGTGCACACACACTCCCTCTCAAAATCAATAAACAAACATTTTAAAATAGTAGATAGAGATGCCTGGATGACTCAATCGGTTAAGTGTCGGACTTCGACTCAGGTCGTGATCTCATGGTTTGTGAGTTTGAACCCTGCATCAGGCTCTGTGCTGACAGCTTAGAATGTGCAACCTGCTTCCAATTCCGTCTCTCTCTCTCTCTCTCTCTGCTCCTCTCCTGATCGCACTCTGCCTCTCTTTCTCTCAAAAAAAAATTTTTTTTTTGAATTTTTTAAAAAAAAGCATAAAAAGTAAAATTAACAAATCAAAGAGAACCTTAGGAAACCAAAAGAGACATTATTGGGCCTCACCGGGTCCTGGAACCAGGAACTGGGGAGTTGGAAGCCAGACTACTTCTCTGTTTCTCTGTGTATCTTGTCTTTTCTGCTGCTACTGTTCACATTTTCTTGGGTTTGGCAAGTATAACTCAGATGTGGTTGCCTTGGCTTCAACTCCAACAATTCAATTTTTCTGGTTGAAATTCCCAATAGACACTGGGTGGTTTTTCTACTTTTTTTTTTTTTTAATTCCAAATCCCAGAAGGGGAATTTTGTGTGTCATAATCTGGTCAGTCTTCTTAGCTGTCACCATGAGGAATGGGTTCCTAGAGTCTGTTTACTCCTTGTTAGAGGTTGTGAGAACAAGTTTGTCTTTGTTTGTTTCTTAGCCATCTCTAGTACAATTCTATATACACACACATACACACATATTTGTACATATACAATATCCATGCATAAAAATGATATATAGATTGGAAAACTGCATAAAACACAAGAAAAAGCCATGAGCTGAGAGGAGAGAAACATGCACTCTTCAGCTGGCATCATCTTGGGCAGCTGCCTTACTATCTCTGAACTTTATTTTTCTCATCTGTAAGGGACAGGACTGGACTAGTGATTGGCTATGCACTTCCATAACAACTGTTAATAATAGTAATAAAAACAACTATTAAAACATTGTGGCCTCCATATTCAATTTCCTCCTTACCTTAAACTAGTGGTTCTCAAACATTTTGGTTTTGGGTGCTCTTAGATTTTTTTTTTTTTTTTTTTTTAACAATTGAGAAACCCAAAGAGCTATTGTTTATATGGGTCATATCTCTTGATATTAACTGTATTTTAAATTTAAACTGAGAAATTTTAAAAGTATTTATTAAGAATCACAATCACATACCTATTATATAACAACATAAGTGACATGTTTTTATGAAAAGTAACTATAATTTTGAATCAAAACGAAATGTCTTTAATGTCTGCCTTAAGAGAAAATAGATGGATTTTCATACCTAGGTCTGCATTCAGTGTGTTGCAATTTGTTATTTTGGTTAAAGTACATACAGGCAATTGAGTTCACATAGAAATGTGGTTAGAAAATAGAGGAGTATGTTAATAGATTTTTCAGATAATTGTGGGTCTTTGATACCTCACCAAACCTCTACTAATAGTAGTTTCTTAAAGGTTAGTTGCAATGTGGAATCTGAAACCATAACTAAGTTTTCACTGTAGAAAGATTATTGTACTGTTTGTACTTTGAATCTTACCCATATGAGATTCTTTAACATCATGCTTTGGTCATTTAGAAAATATTGGTTTACTGACTTAATTGTTCCAAATGTTGACAAATTTCATTATGTAATATTAAAAATATCAAATTTGTTAATATCATCACCAATCTCATCAGAAAAGTCTTTATATTGGGAAGATGGTAATCTCACATGACAGACATGGTTTCTTAAATTCTAATTTTGGCTTGATAGGTCAGATTTTATTGTTGGTAACAGTGTCAATTGTTTTCCTAGTCATAGACTTAGGTTGTTCATCTTAGAGAAAATATCTGCTAAATATCCAACCATGAATAACCATAGTTTGTCAGTCATTTGTTTTTTTCTTTTTATTTTCTTTATAATTTTTTTTTTTATAATTTTTTTTCAACATTTATTTATTTTTGGGACAAAGAGAGACAGAGTATGAACGGGGGAGGGGCAGAGAGAGAGGGAGACACAGAATCGGAAACAGGCTCCAGGCTCTGAGCCATCAGCCCAGAGCCTGACGCGGGGCTCAAACTCACGGACCGTGAGATCGTGACCTGGCTGAAGTCGGACGCTTAACCGACTGCGCCACCCAGGCGCCCCTATAATTTTTTAATGTTTATTTATTTTGAGAGAGAGAGACAGAGTGTGAGCAGGGGAGGGGCAGAGAGAGAGAGGGAAGCACAGAATCTGAAGCAGGCTCCAGACTGAGCTGTCAGCACAGAGCCACATGAGGGACTCGAACTCACGAGCTGTGAGATCATGACCTGAGCCAAACTCGGAAGCTTAACTGATTGAACCACTCAGGTGACCCTATCATTTGTTTTTTCAAGTAAAAATTCTATTCCTCTGAAAAACAGCCAACTTACAGCTTAATTGCATAATCATTGTACTTTGGTTAATAGTAGTGCTTTTTGCAATTTTAAGAAGTCTTTTGATGAATGTATAATACAAAAGCATTATAAGAAACAATATGTGAGAGGTATACATTTTGTGATTTATGTATCTGAAGATACCTTTGTTCGATCTTCCTACTTGATTAATAGATTGAATAGTTGTAGAGTTCTGTGTTAGACATAATTTTCCTTAAGTGTGTTGTTCCACTTGGCCTACTAGTTTCCAAAATTACTGTTGAGAAACTCATGAATACTTTGATCTTTGATTCCTCATCATTTATGTAAAACACTTTGATTTTTACTCCATGGAATCTCTTAGCAACTTTGTTCAATATATTCTAAAATTTCACATTGATTTTGTTTTTTCTTTTTATTTTTTTGAATTAGGCACTCAGTGGGTACTTTCAATATGAATATATGATCCTTCCATTTCTAGAATATTTCAAAATTATTTGGTTGATCATTTCTTCCTTACTGTTCTGTTCCCTTTCTAGAATTCCCAGAATTTATGTATCAGACCACTGCAAAGAGGTCTTCTAATTTTTTCTTTCCTATCTCTAAAAATGCTGTTTATGTGTGTTTCCCTAAGTTTACATTACATTAATTTTAAATTCTAATATCATTATCATGTTTTTGATTTTTTAAGAGTTTTTTTCCCCTTGAATGCCCCTCTAATTTTTTAAATGAGTTTTCTGTTTTGTTTCATGGATATAATACCTTCTCTCATCACTCTTAATGATAGTGTCTTTTGTACTTATATTTTTTCTCTTCATCGAATTATTTCTTCCAACTTGCTTTTTCCCCTATTTATTTCATTTAATTTTGTCTCTTAGAGGTAGAGAATTTTCTCAAATGTCTAATAATCCTTAGTTTTCTACTCATGATATAGAATAAGAGATCAAAATGTGATTAAACCTCTGAACACATGGTCAGGGCTCACAGAGTTTGATCTTCTTTATAGGGTGATCAGGGTGGGTTGTTAGGGCTCTTAATGTCAGTGTGTTTTGGCTTTTCCTTGGGCTTCCCAATCTCTTACCTGGAAAATATAGACCTGCCTACCAGAGTCTGGACATGAAGAAAGGAGGAAAGGAGTTTGGTCAACACTCCATATGTGCTTGGTATTCACTCTTATTGATTTTCGGAGAGCATCTAGCTTTTCAAATGCATCTGGTGTTCCCTTGTGATAATACTCTATGCTTGAACTTAGCCAAAAGACAGAGGAGCAATTGCTAAAACCCTCTGTTTATAGTCACAGAGTTCAACTCTTCAGAAATTCACAAATAAACCTCCAGATAGTCACCTAGAGGTATAGAGTAGGGAACGGTTCTGGAGATGTAATAATTTCTAAAAAAAAAAAAAAAACAACTTTAAATCAATTATCATTTTGCTCTTCATCTAAACTCCCCTTCACTACCAGTTCTAAACGTATCTGGGGCTGTCCCTTCTTGGACATTTCAATAGTTCTGATGTACAAATAGGATTCTCAGTCTTCCATGGTACCTGCTTTAGGCTTCCACTGCTTTCAGTCTGGTAGATCACTTAATGCTTATCTTTCAACCTTCCAAATTTTGTTGTAATTGAAACCTCTTTTTTGCTTGCCATCCTTGTAAGTTTATATCTTTAAAGGTAAAAATATGTCTTTACTCATCTGGTGGTTTTTTTAGAGGGAGCAAAGTTAGATGCATATATTCAACTTGGTATCCTTCTCTGCATTTGCCCTTTTTTATATTTTAAAGTAGAACTAAAATGACTTAACCACCACAGTGAATAGTGTGGCCAGTTCAGGAAACCAGCAGTAGTGGAGTAAGAACTTGGGACTCTGGTGATTTTTAACCTGTGCAATGCAGGGTGCTGGTCCTTTACCAAGCTTGCCCTGATATACTTGTAAACCACTCTGTCATTACTGCTGTGGCCTTTTCAGCTAGACTCTTACTTCTCTAGCACACCTTTTGTTTATCTTTGATTTGACTGTGCACAATTCTTCTCAGTAAGTAGGTGTTTATGCCTTTTATGACTTTCCTCTAGCCCAGTCCTCCACTCATTCATCCCCATAAGCCAGTGCTAACTCAAATATGTTTATTTTCTCACCTTTATTCACCCTTTGACCCATTGAAATCTGATGTCTCTTTTATAATTCCATCAAAAATGCTCTGAGAAATATAACTTATTTTTTTTATTCTTTCTCCCTTTATTTACATTTTTAACCACCCCTGCCACACACATGCGCGCGCACACACACACACACCCCACTGGGTAGTCATACAGTCACAACTATTGCGAGGTTGATGTGCTTTTGCACTGTCGAAATGTGACTTATTTTTGCTGGACTTGATAAACAGGTTTTATTTGATAATTAATAATACCTGCAATTATTGATCTATGTACATAGTAGGCACTAAACCATTTCATGGTGTATGAAGGATTTTGACCCATAATTTTATCTCTCAAAACACTTACGGGAAATTTAGTAAATATAGCAGTAATACAAAACCCAGTTACTAAAATCAGAATGTGATTAATATCATAAAAGAGACAAAGATAAAATGTGAGAAAGAAGAAATTAGTTTTATTTGGAGAAATACAAAAGAAAATTTGATGGAAGAACTTAGATTTTAAACAACCATGCAAAGATGTGCAGTGATTGGGCATGGCAGGGAGGGAATAACATTAGCAATTTTCCAGTCTTTTTGCACAAGTTCAGAAGTAATTCTTTTAACTTTGGTTTTAGGATCTTCCTGGAATGGCACAATAGCTAGCCTGTGAGAGGAGGGGATAGTTTGAGTCAGAGTCCTTTAATTGCACTTCACAAAGGTTATAAATGTTTGATTTGTTTCAAGATTTCTCCCTGGATTTTCATTCCACAAGACTGGATGTGTGGTTTTAATGTTGTTGAGATAGAAGAAAATTTCCAAATAAACATTTTATTCTCTTATAAAAAGTACACAATACTAAATTAAAAAACTTATAAAAAGTACACAATACAAAGCACACCTGCTGTGATACCTCTTTATTTCTACAATCATAGAAGTTAGTCCTTTGAGTTGGACACTATCTGAAGATGGGGATATATGCTTGCTATCTGTTTATTGTAAAATAGAGGGGACTAGGTTCTAGAAATACATGATTCCTCTGCTGATTAGGAAGTATGGGTTGTGCAGTGGGATCCAGGTCTGAATGCCTGCCAGAGCTCTCCAAATGACAATAGTGATTGCTTTTTGGGTTTATTAATTACCTACCTTAAATGTGAACTTCATGCAGATCATAAATGTTGGGATAGCCCTCAGAACAGAAAGGATTGAGACCAGGAGGAATGGGTGACCAGGGACCTATAGTCAAAGTTCCTAATAGTTGGATCCTGGAACTTTAGAATTGTGTAAGGTGGCTTGGGGGACTACTGTCACTAATAGCTGAACTGGATGAAGTAAAGTCTGTTCCTGGGTGTTGAGGGAACTATAATGCAGTGGATTTTATGTGTGCATTTCTGTCTTCACAGTGATTTATTACTTTGGCCATAGCGAGAATTTATTGAAGGCATTTGTCAGCAATTGCAGAGCAGAAATTGTTTTTGCTTACATGAGGAGTTACCACCAATGTTTATTTCTGTGTATTCTGTGTATTCATGGACGCATGTCTATGTAGAACTGGACATTTCTATAGCACTTTTGGGGGTTCTGTTTGTTGAATTATTTCAACTGGAGAACTACATGTTAGGAGAGTTCCAAAAATTTCTCGTGATGGAATAATGGCTATCTATTTTGGTGTTCTATGAATTTAGGGTTTTGATCACATTTTCAGTTGACAGTTTTGCAAAGAGAACTATTCTACAAAACATAAATGTCACCATTAAAAATGAAAGCATAAGACTGAATGACATTAGCAGAGATAATGTGGTGTCTTTCTGTTAGTGTGGAATGCCACTTTGGGTAAGAAATAATTTCTGAGGTGTTGATATTTGATTCTGGTTGACGAAAAACAGGGGAAAGTGAAACCTGTCAGGAATGTCAGTCAACTGATCTGTGATGGCTAGGCACCCTGTATATACCCTGTATTATACATATATAATATATACCCAGTAATTGGAAGAAAGTAATCATCAGGATAGGTGCAAATTATAATCATGAAGGGAAGTCAGGGATCAGCCAAACATCCACCCTAAGGAGTTTGTGGTAATGGCTAAGAGATGAAACAAGGAAAGAAGAGTGGAAATATAATCAGAAAGCCAAATCCAATAAAAACAGATATAGAGACGGACAATTCATACTCATTAATGGCTGTTGGATTGGTTCTTAATGGATGTGGAAATGGGGAGTCAGTTTGAGAGCTTAATTGTCACAAGCTAGACAACAATTTCCCGTATCAATTCTAATCCCCCCTTGTATGTATTTGGCTTTTGGCAATACCTTGTGAGTGAGGATAATAAAATGCCTTATTATTTAAATTGGAAGGTAAATTGAAAATGTAAAGCAAATTCTCCCCAGATGATATTGACTTATATCCATATATTTATCAATCATCATCTTCATGATTCCTTAAACATATTGTTTAGTTGCAATATATGTGACAGGATTGTACAGAGGTGGGTTGTAGACAGTGAGTCATACAGAAGTTGACCACCTAAAATAAAAGTGAATTTATATATTTATTTTTTCCTCATAAACTTGCATTTGTTGCTACCTGAGAGTTCATAGTACTATCTTTAGGATCTTTAAAGCACTCGTTGAAATGATTCCTACTGAAAGAATGAAAATTGTGACTTCTACCTTTTGTTGTGTTAGTGAAATTAAAATGCTTAGAAGGATAAAAGAATCTTTCACTGGTATAGCACAGTGGTTAAGAGTATATACCCTGGATGTTGTCATACCTGACTTCTCTGCCACCAGCCAAAGTCCTCAGCCTTTGTAGAGTTATATATTCCAGCAGGGGGAAAACCTACACCATTAGCTTACACTCAACTCTGTTATTTTCCTGCAAACAAGAATTGTTACAGGTCTATGTCCTACCCCTTATTATCCCAGGAAAATATACTATGAAAACCCTGTTGATTACAGGACAAATAGGATAAGGAAGTTCCTTCCTTCCTTCCTTCCTTCCTTCCTTCCTTCCTTCCTTCCTTCCTATCCTCTATCTATCTATCTATCTATGTATCTAATCTCCTCTAAATGAACTTGTCATAGGCTGCAGAGGCTTAGATTTGAACATGCTGGCATTTTGAGGCAGACTGGAATAGAGAGGCATATGGATCTGCAGTATAGAAAAAAAAAGGAACAACAGGGTTGTGGCTATTAGGGCTGTTTACTACTATTCTGATTCCATTTCCTCTTTGGGCACAAAATGGAAGTCACTTCCTTATTACCTAAATTTGGTTGACTATTAACTGGCTTTGGCCAATGGAATGCAAATAGAGGTGGGATATACCATTACTGAGCAGAAGACTTTAAATGAGAGGATGGTTTTCTTCCCTCTGCCATGCTGATTGTGGAAGTTTATATCAAGATGGAGTGTTCATCAGTTTGAGTTCTCTTAGATAGGAAGAATCTCTCTGCTAACCTAGTACTGACATATAGCATTACAAGAAATAAACCTTCATTATTATTTTTTTTTTTAATTTTTTTTTTCAACGTTTATTTATTTTTGGGACAGAGAGAGACAGAGCATGAACGGGGGAGGGGCAGAGAGAGAGGGAGACACAGAATCGGAAACAGGCTCCAGGCTCTGAGCCATCAGCCCAGAGCCCGACGCGGGGCTCGAACTCACGGACCGCGAGATCGTGACCTGGCTGAAGTCGGGCGCTTAACCGACTGCGCCACCCAGGCGCCCCAAACCTTCATTATTTTAAGCCACTGAGATTTTGAGGTTATTTATTATTGTAGCATAACCTTGTATGTTTTGATGGATATATGTTGTTTCTAGGAAAGATAAATTCTTAAAGAGAGCGTAGCGATTAGAATTATGCCAGTGACATCCACCTGGATTAAATCAGAAACAGTCTGAATCTGAGCAGTTACCAGAGCAGATGCCATTTATGGAGAAAGAAGTAGAAGGCAGGGGTTAGGATGATTTGAAACTACATTCCAGTTTTAATGAGAAATGCAAAGGACTTGGTGGGTAGGACAAGCAGAAGACCATGACATACACAGTGGGTGTTAAGAGGAGGAGGTGGTTTCCTCTATGCTTATGTGGAACTTGGATTCTCTATAATGGACTCCAAATATCAAAGAAAAAGTGTAATAGCTTTGCAGCTAGTATCCTAATTGACTAAGGCAGAGGGCTTTCCTAAGCTTGTAATCGGTAGATCACCATTGTGGCCAGCTGGTTAGGGCTAGAGCATATAGGGCCTGAATCACAGAGAAGGCAATTTATAGTAGAGTCTACCTGACAATGTGACAATGTTTTTTCTAAAGAAATATTTTAATTAAGCTAATTTTAGCTCTCTATTTCCCATATCCAACAATAGTTGTTCAATTAACCTTCTGAGTTATATTTTCTAAAATTAGCACCACCTTCCTTATCTTTTTGTGAGGAGGCTGGAAGTGGTCATTCCTAATTTTCTGCAAACAGAGGACCCTGAAAATAACATTTTTATATGACTTTTACTACTGTTGGTTAAATATAAAATTGATTCTTTGGATTAAATTGTCTAAAATTTTGGGGTGCCCAAGTGGCTTAGTCGGTTAAGCGTCTGACTTCAGCTTAGGTCATGATCTCACCATTCCTGAGTTCAAGCCTCACATCGGGCTCTGTGCGACAGCTCAGAGCCTGGAGTCTGATTAGGATTCTGTCTGTCTGTCTGTCTGTCTCTCTGTCTCTCTCTCTCTCTCTCTCTCTGTCCCTTCCCAGCTCGTGCTCTCTCTCTCTCAAAAATAAATAAACATTAAATAATTTTTTTAAATAAAAAAATGTCGGGCACCTTTTGGAATGAGCACTGGGTGTTGTATGGAAACCAATGTGACAATAAATTTCATATGTTGAAAAAAAGATACATTTTGTGAAAAATAAATAAATAAATGTCTAAAATTTCTAGTTCACTATGATTCACTGTATAGTGTTTCCTGAGTAGATCTAAACATTTAAAAAAATCTTACCATGTGAAAAACTATGATGGAATTTTGCAGCTGTTTTCACACTAAACATACTGAACCAAATATATCCCAATTAGAATAATTGTATATGAATGTATCCTTCTTAAACAGTATTTATATTTTTTTAGCATTTCACTAAAGTCTTTAGATCTCTATCTTTTCTGGTTGTACATTCAATTGAACATATTAAGACACAGCAGATTTCAAAAAATTATGAAAAATCTGTATGTTTGAAATAGAAATGTTAAAATTGCTATGGTTTTAATTTTCTTGATTCATGAGATGATAATGTGGCAGGGAAAATATCAAAAATGAGATTTGGGTGGTACATTTTACTTTGAACAATGGATTTTTCTTGACTGTGGGATGTGGAAAGAGAGTATATGGTGTAGACTAGTCATCCTTTTCTCTTAATGTACATTCTCTCCTTTTTATTTGTAAAATTCAACATTGGGCAAGGATTTTAGGTGGATTTTTGTCATTTACCTATAGATAGTAATGCCAGTGGTGTTTGTTCCTTTGTTTGTTTGTTCGTTTGTTTTGGCATCCTCTCTGCTTTCCAAGTGGGGATAGAAGAGTGTTTTGAGGGGCGCCTGGGTGGCGCAGTCGGTTGGGCGTCCGACTTCAGCCAGGTCACGATCTCGCGGTCCGTGAGTTCGAGCCCTGCGTCGGGCTCTGGGCTGATGGCTCAGAGCCTGGAGCCTGTTTCTGATTCTGTGTCTCCCTCTCTCTGCCCCTCCCCCGTTCATGCTCTGTCTCTCTCTCTGTCCCAAAAATAAATAAACGTTGAAAAAAAAAGAAGAGTGTTTTGAAGAATTTTGGAAAAGGAATGAATTCTCATGTGACCACCGTGATTGCAATCTAGCTGCCCATGCCCTCTTTGTGTCAGGCATGTAAATATTGGCTCTCATACTAGTTGTACCTTCCATACTGTATGATATGGGTGAGAAATTCTATCTTAAGTTTTGTACCCTTTCCCTCTGGACACCCCCAACCCCTGCCATTATTCCTGGACTACCCAGATAATTTAGTTTGGAGATTCCTCAGATATCTGCTACTAAGAAATATCTAAGGAAGAGGAGCTGAGTCAACCCTACTGGTATAGGATATTTATTTCTTTAGAGATATCATGCTGTTCAGTATATGTTATATGGTTCATGGGCTTGTTCACTGGGTCATATGCTTTGAATTTTTTTTTTTACGTTATTATTTTTTTTCCATTCTTGTTATTATTTGTTCCCTTGTATCTTGAGTTTGTTTTACCATTCTATTTATTACTTCTTGAGATCAACATTTGGCTTATTAATTATTAATTTTATGCCTTTCTGCATTTCTAATATGTGTATTTAAATACATACATTTTCTCTAAATACTGATTTAGTTGGATCTCACATAAGATGCAATTTTCATTATTTTCAGATACATGTTTTTAAATTTCTAATATAAAATATTCTTCATTTTATGGATTATTCAAATTATCATATGCAATAAAAATATAATGTAGGCCACAGTATCAACCATATTTGTGGTTTAAAATCTTAACCTTTGAGTCACCAGATTTCTTGGTCCTCTGGTTTACTCAATATATTGTTATGATGCTGCTACCCAGATTCTTGGAAATAGCTTTTGCCTGTTTTTTATTGGCTCCATGTTCTTCTCATGATTTCCTTGATTACTCCAGTACTCTGCTGTTAACCTTTCTGGCTTCAGAATGCTTGGTCTTGCTACTGCCTAATCCTTACCTCTACTGTGCTGCCAGAACTATTACCCTTGGAAACTCAGCGATTCACAAACATTTGGTGAAGAATGTTTAGATCCTTTTCCTATTTCAGAACAGGAAATATTTCTTAAGAATAACACATAAATTTAATCATGTCACCAAACTTATTAGTTTATTTCTTCTCACACTAATGTTAATTAGTATTGTTTTTGGCCCCTCATAAAGCTTCCTGAGAGCTTCATGCAGTTCAATCTTATAAACTTGGCATTTCACCAGCAAGATATATGTCTGATGAGTAAAAAGGGTTAGTCTTCAAAAATACATGAGACATACACACTCAGCTTAGGCCGCATTCAATACTTTATAATAAATATTGGGAAATAATATACTACATTAAGTCAAGCCTACTGGATCTCTTGTTTCCAACTAGGATATTTTCATACTAGTTGGTGCTAATGTGACCACAGGGAGTGGTTACTCTGTAGAAACCTTATTCATAACCATTTATGACATATTTTGAAAAAATGAATGTCATTTGGGGCAGAGAGGTAACTACGTGGGAAGTTGGATTGGCATGAGCTAGATACTAGTTTGTCCCAGGGAATTTTTTTTTAAAAATGACCTCAAGGAAAGAGATGGTTAAAATTTGAAAAAAAAAAAAATGTTTGGTGCAACATCTAGTAACTATTATGTTTGAAAACTTTTTTATATACCATAAGCTTTCTCACAGCTTACAGAATAAGAATAGTCAGTATCTTAGCCGGCTGTCACTGTAGAATTTCTTACATATCCATAGAAGATGTAAATCCTTTACCATACTTATGTTAAAACCTACAATGTTAAATCAGGCAACAGGTCTTTTCCCAGCATTTACTGCTGTTTTGACTGCAAAAACTACCTAGGAAGAAAAAAATTTAGTATCAGAATGAGAATGAATTATAGTAAAAAAAATGTGAGCAGAGAGGGAGAGAGAGGCAGATTTCTTTTGCACTGGGAAAAAAAAAAGTATAAAGTGGTTAGAATCCGGGGAGTTGAGAGTATCCCTTTAAACTGTGGTACTGCAATTGATCTCTGTATGTTTTCTGGTATCCGTCTCTTTGAAAGGAGAATGAGAGCCAAGATCATTGGCTGTACTCTAAAGCTGTCACATCTCAGTACTGAAAAGGTACAGTACAAGTGAATTGCAACAGTCTGTAGCTTTCTTTTCCATATCGTCAAGAGCTTTGAGACTGATGAACCAAATGAATGCTTTATTTAGGGCTGAGATACAGATCCCTCCAATCTGACAGCGTTTCAGCCTCCGGAGTGAGAAAGCAGCAGCAGCAGAAGAAGCAGAAGCAACAGCAGTAGCAACAGCAACAGCAGCAGCCCCTGCTCAAGTCCAGTAGAGGAGACTTGATCACCAATTCATCCTGGAAGTCCACCTGGGATCGTGCGCTGTCCAGGGTCCTGAAAAATGAACCAAACGGCCAGCGTGTCCCATCACATCAAGTGTCAACCCTCGAAAACTGTCAAGGTAGGAACCCAGGTTCCCTCTGTTTCTGCATATGTATCTTCATTCATCTACTGAACACATGAATGTTGGTATGGCAGGGCACTGACAGTGAAGACAGCTAGTTGCTCTGAGTTTAAATGAAAGATTGGATCTAAGTAAAGAGTTTAGTTCTGTTTGTATGTGTGTATAGACTGGAGAGAGTAGTTTTCACTTAACAATTCATTTACCTTGATGACTTTTGCTTTTTTGATTGAGACTCTATCAGTGGTATATTTTAGGAAGAAAGTTTAGTGAGCTTTGAGCTTCCAGAGGAGTTTTTATTCCATGTCCGTTTTCTTGATGAAACTGGTGAAGAATTTGCAAACTGCTGAAAACAGATAATATTAAATTGAATACAAATTTTATAATAGCATTTCATTGTCATATGGATTTGGGACTTCTTATCCTTTTCATAGAAAAACATATTCATCATTGTGAGTGTTGAACTGTTGGTTATACTAAAGTCACTATAGTGATGGAGTATGAAAGTCTATAGAGGGAGTATACAAACATATGCTATTATCTAAGCCATCATGTAAGAGAGGTGATTGGGGATGCCTTTTAATACAAGTGCTTGTTTTAAATTTGAGGCTTATTTGACATGGCTAAAAGAAAAGGACCAAACTTGGAATTTGACTGTTCTGTTTTAGTTTTAAGTAATGTTTATGCTATCCTCTTTGCTGTTATTTTGGTGTTCTTACTTAAAAGGAGACTTCTTAAAAACAGATTTCAAATGAAGGATTTATTTTGTCTTGCAATTTATCTGTGTGGATATTTTGCATCCTGGGAGAAAGTGATGGGCTCCTTTGGAACTCTTTCATGGAAAAAAAACTGATAACCTGATAGATCATTTTTAGTAACTATAATCTCTAATTCACAAACAGTTGTATGTCTTTTATTGAGATTCCAAAATTCGACATGACTGGATTTTTGTGCTTATGTTACTTTTGGTTTATATCTCAGGTCTTTGAAAATACTGCACAGACTGTCATTAGACAATATAATTTTCAGCAGTAAGTTTTTTTCTTGTGAACTTACCCACCCTTTGTCAGTCTTTGAGTTATAAATATAACATACACTGAAATACATTTATATGCAATTATTTTTAAAAGCAATGAAGTCTCCAGGATGTATCAAATGATATATAGTTAGACTCTCAGCATATATGAACATATAAAGTTAACTGTAACCATAAAGAACTAAAATTCAGATAATTTTCACCATCTCTAATGGCAAAAGCAGTGCCTTTCTCAGCACTGAATTTTTTGTATGGTGTCCAAGTTTAGAAACAAAATACTATGCTTTAGTATATAAGTTTTCCTCTGCATGTCACATTCCCATATATGTCATTTATGTAAGCATACCATCACTGAACAATGACTAAACAGTACATACATGACACTCCACATTGTGATATATAAACTCTGGTGGGAAATATGTGTTGTAGCCTAAAGTGGGATAGAATTATGAACTGGCTATCTACCTTTGAGTATGTTTGGAAACCCATAAAATGACCAGCAGCTTTCTGTTTAAGTGTTTGAGGTCACAAGAATCAAGTGTTTTATTTGCCCTTTTATTTATTGGATAAGGACAAATGAATGCTACTTTCTGGACTTAAAATTACTTTCCTTATTGGTCCTCTGGCATTAACTGCCCTCAGACAAACTGTGAAGGCAGAAAAAAAAAAAACGTTTCTAGTCTAAGGGTTTTGCATCATCTTGCTGATCTTGCAGATGCTTTTTTTTTTTTTTCATTCTAACTGCAGCCATTGAATTGAAATGAAAGGCATCATAAAAATTGGACAACCCACCACTTAGCAATGTATTACATTAATGGCTTAATGAAGAAATCTTGAATCAAAGCACTGGATGATTTGGTTAATTATACAAGTTAAGTTATTTTGTGTTGTCCCCACCCCCCATATTGCTCTGGGGAGCAAAAGATGCTTGTGATGTTCATAAAGTATATAAAGTTGCAAGCATTGAACTATTAAGGGAGTAATTACTTGAGTATTTTCCAATTTGCAACAGTAAAAGGGGATGAGTGGAAAAGCTCTCTTACTTCAAATTATGTGCTCAATTATGAAACATTTATGGCTTTTGGAATTTATACTAAAAATGGCTATCTATATTTAGGTAATGCATTAGCCTATGAACACAATGCGGCAACAACCTAAGGAAAAACCCTGAGATGAGAGGTTTTTGAAAAGCTATTAGATACTGGAGCTCAAAAGACATTTTGGATTTTTGGAATATATCTTCTTTTTTTTCAAGCATGATTTTTTTTTTTTAGAGTTGATTTTCCCCTCACTCTTAAAGTTACTATCTGAAAACTTTAAGAAAAACTCCCTTATGGAATCTGATTGGCCTGCAGGTAATGATAAGTGACCCACTTTGGGGCTCCAGAAATATCCAGATACTTAATAACTTGTAAATTGCTCCATTTTGGAAATTCTAAAACCTCTAGGGACTCCCCCCACCCCCTCACAGTTCAGAGTAATAATCCTCTAGGGAATTGTTCCCCCTTTTGTCAATGTAGTAAACGCTGACTGTTCCTTCTCTTGACAGTTTAACTACTGCTAAAAAAGAATGCAATGGGAATGAACAAAAATGAATTGCTTTGGCTAAAAATAGCTTTAAGGGCCAAAATGTGTGGGAGGAGAAAGAACAGGTGTGTTTATATGTCGTTTCACCAGCTGAAGTTTAAAAAGTGATGATATCTGCAGTGAGTCAAATTTAGCGGCTGCTGCCAGTGAAAGCTGTTTGTGGTCAGAGTGGTGGCAGAGCTGAAGAAGGAGGCGTTGGGAGGAGTCATGATGGAATAAAATGGTCAACATTATTTAGGTTGCTTGACATTTGTTTTTGTCATTCTGGCCATTCTCCAGCTCTACCAGTCCCTGACACATTTGTCCTGATGTACTTGAGCAGGTATGTTCCTGTAGTCAAAACTGATAAGAGAACAGAGCAGAGGAAGTCAAATTAAGGTGTCAGATCTCTTTGGACAAAATGTTGAATGCAATGCACTCATAAAACCCTCTCTCATTTTAGAGCTTGAAAAGCAATAAAGCTTTTCCTGAAATGATTACAAATCTTACCGTCAAGGTAGCAGCACTCTAAAAAAAGAATCTCTGAGATCTGTAATGGAAAGTTTTAGGGACAATCTGGGAATGCTAAATACAGATCTAATCTTGGCTTATTATAAACTTCATTTCTGAAAAATTGTCCCCACTTTAGGCAACAAACTTGGTTTTTTCTTCCCTGTCTTAGCTTCTCTTGGTTAAACTGAAAGCAAATTAAATCTTCCAGTCAAATCTCTGAACTTCGTTTACTTTTTCTTTCAGCAGAATTTCAAATTTAGAACTTTGCCTTAAAAAAAGTGAGAGGTTTTTTTTCATATTTTAATAGAAATCATTCACCCATGTATTTCTAAGGGTAGTAGAAGAATGGTCCATCTTTTCTCTGAAGTCAGAAGTTGTGTGTGAATCCTCAGTGTGGGTGATTCCTCGATCAGGAATCATACCTATTTTATTTTATTATCGAACTCCAAAATATAGTGCACAATATCTCTTTACTTTTCTCATCTAGTGACTCTTTCATATCAATGTCTTTTCTTTTTTTAAGGCAGACATGGCTTATTCTATCACTACCTTCATACTCAGGTTCCCAGTTTCTCAGATCTGTGTAAATGGATCCCAAAGCTTCTTTTTTAACATTTATTATTTATTTATGTATGTAAGTATGTATGTACGTACGTACAAATTCCTGGACAAATAGCTACACATTTTTACAAAGTGTATTTAAAGGTGTATTTAGGATTTTCATTTTCTTCAGAGTAGAACATTTATGAGGAGACAAATACTTTTCATGACAATTTGATTGTCTTTGTATTGTAATATTGAAGTGTTAGGCAAATACAGACATTTTCTCTTTACCACCTCTAATCCACAGCTCCACCCAAAACTGTTGTGTGTGAAACAGGAGATAAAATTAGGTAGTAAAAGAGGATGAAAATCTTCTCATATGTACATTTTTTATTAAATCTGTGTGCCTGAGGGCATGGTCATTAGAAAATAATTTGTGTCTTTAGCCATTGGTATTTTGGAGTGTGACATTGTGATAAGTTGGCATGGTGAGAATAATTTGGAAATGTACCAATTGACACCACTTTTTACTGATGGTAATTCCACACTCCAAGTTTAAAGGATGGATACCACATCCATATTTCACATGGCACTTCAGCTGGTGTTGCATTTTGTGTTAAAGAGTATTTCATGATTGCATCCACAAAAATTTGGAAATATAAAGAGTATATAAGAGAAAATTCCACCTCTTTATGTCATTGCAATATGCAAAATATACCTCTCAAATATCACTATTACATGAAATTCTAGAAGAGTATAATATGCTTCTACAGTGTATTTTGACTTAGGGATTCTTCTTGGTCTTTATCCTAAGGACTTTAGTCATAAGGAAAAAAAAAACAAAAAGAAACTTTATTACATTATGATCTCAACACAGACTCAGAAGCACTAAAGAAAGAGTTATCATCGGTATTCAGTGAACCCTATGGTTCCATTTGGCAAGGGACAGATTTTTCTTCAGCATTAGGAGAATGGGCCATTCTCTTAAGTGGTGATATTTGAAGCCAAAAAAGTAGACTTACAAAAATTAGAATGAAAGACCTTGTGTGTGAGAAAAATTTTTTCTCCCTCTTCGAAATGGTCTACATCTTTTTAATTATTCGGAAACAACTTCCTCATACGCTTAAGGCAAAAATCACAGCCTGTGATGACCATGAATAGGACCACAAGTTAGAAATTCTGCTAATGACCAATTTATAGTCATTTATAGTTTGCATTTATGCTAAGTATTTAAATTTAAATACTTATTCTATAGTCATTAGAATAATGACTGTAGATCCTACTCTTTAAAGGAAGGATTAAATGTTTTTATATTTTTAGTAAAGAGTGACAGTGTTATAAAGATGGGCTAGTTTTCTATTTTATTCATTTTTTCTTAATAAAATATAAAGTTTCTTTCTTTCTTTTTTTTTTTTTTTCAACGTTTATTTATTTTTGGGACAGAGAGAGACAGAGCATGAACGGGGGAGGGGCAGAGAGAGAGGGAGACACAGAATCAGAAACAGGCTCCAGGCTCTGAGCCATCAGCCCAGAGCCTGACGCGGGGCTCGAACTCACAGACCGCGAGATCGTGACCTGGCTGAAGTCGGACGCTTAACCGACTGCGCCACCCAGGCGCCCCTAAAGTTTCTTTCTTATTCAACATTTAAAGTGTTTGAATTGGCAACTTTTACTTTGAAGAAGTATTATAATATAACATATTTTTAGTTAAATTTGAACTTGAATATTGAGAAAATATTTAGTAGTATTTCATTTGCTTCTTGGAAAAATAGGTGTTAATAATTTCCTAGAAACTCATGTTTTGCTCAGGTAGTAAAGACATTTTTAGTGACAAATTTGTGATGACAAATCACTACTTTTCACTGAAAATACATAGTTCAACAAATGTAGCATGGAATAAATGAGCTAAGGTAGCGCTTCTCAAAATGTGGTCCCTGGGCCAACAACATCAGCATCCCCTATGAACTTACTAGAAATGCAAATTCCTGGGCCCTTCCCAGACCTAATCTACTAGAAATTCTGGGGATAGGAACCAGCAATCTGTTTTTGACAAGCCTTCTGGGTGATTTAATGCACATTAAAGTTTCAGAAATCCTGTGCTAAAGAACTACAAAATAAGACAAATTTGTTCTATAGTCCCCCTGTAAGAATTGTCTGTGTTTGAGTATCACAGGTGGAGTCTGAACAACTTCAGAATGATACTTAGGATTATGTAATAATGTGAATTGTATGAGAGCTGAGATCTCTTCAGGTCTATATCTCTTTTATCCCTTACAGGGCTTTCTTGATACAAAGCACTTCACACAATAGACTTTGAATATATATTTGTTGATTATTAAGTGACTGTTAAGGTCTATCATCTCTAAAATGAGCTAAATAAAATTTTAAGACCTTGTTTAATTGGTAACCTAGTGGGAAACCTTGTTCTGTCTTTTAAATTCACAGTACATTTCTTTAAAAAAAAAACTGTATTGAGATTTTGTTTGGCTTTCAATGGTTCTGTTATCTGATTTGGTTTGAGGGCATTTGGTAATAAACACCTTTTGGTAACTATGGAGATAGTCACACTAAGCAGAAAGTATGTTAGGCAGTTTTCTCCCTTCTTGCCAGCTTCATCTGAAACTTGGCAAAAGAGTCTTAGACAGGAATATCACCATAACCTTTCTCCTTTCATTTACGAGTGTTCTTTAGCTATTGGATATGTGCCAGGTTGGTAGGATAGTACTGGAAGCAGTATACCACAACTGAAACAAACAGGTTTATCAGTTGTAAACCTGACCTCCTCTGGACAGACCCAGCATGGTATTACATTAGCAGAACCAATTTAACTTAGGTGATAAGCCTTGAAATAAAAGAAGTTTACATTCTGAACAACTTTATCTCTTGGAAATTTTTATAGGACTCAGGTTTTCGTTTGTTTTTTACAGTTAGGATTGGGAAGAAAGATCCATTGCATGCAGTCTTACCTGATATGTACAAATGGAGTGTAGGGCAGATTGGATAGGTTTTCCTTTAGAGGGTCATCCTTAATTTGAATTCTCATTCTCTCTGTATCACAATGGATCATGTAGCCTTGGGGGAAGGCTATTAACCCTGTTCAGGCTTTTCTTCTCACTAGCAGAAGGGCAATAAACTTAAATTATCTACCCAAACAAAAATGCTATGTAAGTGCTTTGTATTATAATTTGTTCTAGTAGCAATTTTTAAGGGATATGACATTTTCATAGAGTACTGTATAGTAAGAATCAATTTTTATGACATAAAAGCTAAGAATTTTATTTGCAATTATTATTAACTATAATGATGATAAAAACTCATTTTGAAGTCACCAGGGAGCTGAAAGTATCTTCTAATATTGTAGTAACATCTGCAAGATCTCATCATGGATCCGTACCAGGAAGGTAGGGAAAGAAGAATATTGAGTTTAAATGCTATCTAAAGGACTGATTAATTCAATAAAAAGTGCAGCTACTCATCCTGATGCTTAACTACAAAAATGGAAGATACCTAGCTGCATGGATTGTACATGTGATTGAGTTGAGGAAAAATATATCATGCTGTGTATATAGCCTTCCTACTATCTCTACACCCATTGTTTCCTTTGCTTGTTCTACGCTTCCACCAAATGGTCCTTTTAATAAACCCTATTTTTACTTCAAATCTCAAACAGAATGTTCCCAGTTCTCTAATTCTCTTAGGCAGTAGTCATGGTCTCAACTAATCACCTATGTTCTCACATAATCTTCTCAACTGCTTCATAACAGTTAGTCTTCTTAGGTATAATTATTTGTTTCCATGTAAGTCTTTCTACTACTACTCTTCCCTCTACTGCTCTTCAAGGGTCTTTGTCTTTACTTTTGGCAACTTTAGTGCCTAGTGCTATATCCAGTGTATAACAGGTCCTCAATTAAGATTCTTCGAATGAAGGAACAAAGAGAGCTATGAACTCATTTGTCTTCCTAAGAAATGCAGTCTGACTTTTGAGTTCAGAAACATATTAGTCTTCCTTAACCTAAGCTGAACTGAACATTTTACTTTAAAGTATGTAGGCAACATTTGGAGAGATGACAAAGGGGCCTCAAGGATTGTCACAATAGATATGCTAATTCTCTTGAGAAAGAGTGGTTTCTGTAAGTCAAAAATAGGTTTCACATTACAAGTATCTTTTACATTAGGGTTGAGGAAAGTCTGTCCAAATAGAGACAATCTTTGCCCCTCTGTTTTGGAACCTGAGTTAGCATAGCAGATAAAAGTTGCTGTTGATTTTAATGGATGGGGCCTTGTAGGGGAACTATTAGCTTTGGCCCTGTAGTGAGACTCTTTCTCATCAGAAACCTTAATTTTCAAGATGAATCACTGCTGCTGGGTTTAAAAACACCACTTCTCACAACTCTGGTTTCTAGGATTTTCCCCTAAGAAAAATGGACTCCACTCTATTTTAATGGAAAATAAACAGCATAAAAGTACTTATTGTATTTAGCGTATGGGCCCTTTACTTGAATAATTTTTTTCAGACAATAAAGGAATTAGGGTGGGGAAACTATGCCAGGCAGGTATTCTTGACCAAGGAAGGGCAGCTGTAGTAAAATTGTATAAAGGTATAATGGATAGAAGCTTGGACTTACTTTTTCATTATTTTAGTCATTTCACATTTACTGGAAAAATACTCAAATAGAACAGTACTGCTTGTTTTTAAGGAGCACAGCCCAGGATGCAAACTAATACTATTATAATATAAAATGATAAGTGCTAGGAGGGGTAAATATAAGGTTTGAGTGGCATTTACAAAGCCCAAACCAGATACTATATAGGAGTTAAATTAATTCTTTTTTAATTAAGAAGAGGGGAAGAAAATGTTTCAGACACAGACAAACCTGTGTAAAACATGAATAAACAAGGCACTGTAACTGTCCTGAAAGCATTTATTAGTTGAGTGTGACTATGTTATATAATATAAGTGATCAGGATCAGTGAAGAATGAGGTTTCAAATACATGAAGGGGCCTGGACTTTGTGTTATCTCTGAGAATTTGACTCTACTCTGAAGGAAAAGCTTAAAACCAAATATTTCAAAGACAAGATCTAAATTTGGGACCCAGTTTTCTGACCTTGGAAAGCACTCCTAAGGTTTGTGTCTTTAGGTAGAAAGTGAAAATGGTCACACATTCCTGGTCTATCTTCAGGATGATCCAGGTACTAAGATATTATTAGCCAGACAGGTGTTCCTAAAGGTATATCTTAATAAGAACAAAAGGTTTTTTAACACCTTGATTTTATACCACCCACTTTCATGAATGCTAATAATAGCTGGTCTTTAAAGGCTTTAATTTAGTGGTACCTTTTTAGCCCAAAAGAATTTTTTCTGACTAATGACAATCATTGGACTGTACCAAAATATTTCTCTTTAGTATTTGGAGATAACATACAGATAACCATTTTCCTGGCATATTGGTAAGTAATGATCTTTTGAGCAGTACCAATGCCTCATTACTGACCTCTGTTAGTGGCATTGGATTTAAGCATAAAATATGCCTGGGAATTTCAGATGCAGAGGTGAGAAAGCTCTTTCCTTCTTAGTCTCCTGATTACATAAGCCATATGTTGTCTGATACAGATACCTTGGGTTTCTTGAAGGATTAGTTCCAATGGTCTCCCTCAATAGTTCAGAGCATTTTTCAGAGGAGACAGAAAATACTAAAGTACACTTGATGTGCAACAGTTCTACAACCATAAAATTTTAAGTGTTTCTTAGAGATACCAGATGAGAAAGCTGAGGATTAAAAAGGGAAAGGGGGGGGTGGAGCCTGGGTGGCTTAGTAGTTTAAGTGTCCAACTCTTGATTTCAGCTCAGATCTTGATCTCAAGGTTGTGACTTCAAGTCCTGCATTGGGATCCACACCAGCGTGAAGCCTTGTTAAACAAAGGAGGGGGAGGAAAGTAGGGGTGCCTGGCAGGCACAGTCAGAAGAGCATTTGACTCTTGATCTCAGGGTTATGGGTTTGTGATCCACTTTGGGTGTAAAGATTACTAAAAAAAAACCCTTTTATTTATTTTGTTAATGTTTGTTTACTTTTGAGAGAGAGAGAGAACGCAAGGTGGGTTGGGGCAGAGAGAAGGGACTGGAGGATCCAAAGCAGGCCTGGACTGACAGCAGTGAGCCCAATGTGTGGCCAGAACTCACGAACTGAGAGATCATGATCTGAGCCAAAGTTGGATGCTCAGCTGACTGAGCCACCCAGGAGCCCCAAAATAAATAAACACTAAAAAGGGAAGGTAGGTGAGGTGCATCCTTTTAAACAAGAACTACCCTTCCCCCTACCACACAAACATCACAAAATAACAGAAAACTCTAAATGAAATGGTTAAAGGAATCAGAAAAAAAAAATAAGTTCACAAAATGAAAAGACCATTTGAGGAGTCTGTTAATTCAGTGCCAAAATAACATGACCTAGGACGCAGGTAATTCGCACCATTCTGCATTGTCTTTCTCAGACTAGCTTCTGTCATGGTCAGTACGTGGCTGTTCCAGTTAGATAATTGGATTGCAGACATGGCAACTGAAAATATTGTGTGGGCAAAGAGAAATTTCTTTCTTGAGTTTTTTTTTTTAAAAGAAAGAATTCCACACAGATTTCTTCTCAACTCTTGTTGCCTAGAATTAAATCTTACACCATTTTTTTTATTCAGTGTACTTGAAGACACACATGCACATGGTTTAGTACAGGAATGAGGAGGGGGTTATCCAAATAAAAATGGGTTCCTTTAGAAACAATGAAGAAGGTTGGATGGTTTGGACAGAAAAGCCAAAACTATGTACCACAGTGATGAGCAAGAAAGATTTTAGAATTTGATGGATATGTAATACATACCATACTGTGAAAGACAGGTGATGCAATGATATAAGCACTGTCTTGACATGATGTAATAAACTCAAATATCATATTGTCTCTGATTGCTTCATAGCAGAGACCTCCTCTGTGACTTTAGAACAAAAGGATGAGAAGAGAGAATCACAATATTATCTTATTTGGGTAGCCTTTTCTCCTTTGACACTAGATGATTCCATGTTCAATCAATTTGCTTTGTATTGTCAAATGTTTGTTTGTTTGTTTGTTTGTTTTATATGTCTTTGGGATCTTTTCTCTTTGCAGGTGATGAGTTTGGGATGATGAGGGGAAATTATTATATTCTTCATCCAATAAATAAGGTTGCTCAGGGCCTATCATAGTGACTTCTTCTCTGGTTTCTCTAGGGACTTGGTATTCTGAAGTCCTCAGGAGTATTTATTTAAACACTAAATGCCTCCAAGGTTAACAGGTAACATATATATTATGGTTAGATGCAAATTGGAAGTATGGTAACTGGAGAGGACATGCCTTACCTAAAGGCATATCAGAACAAGGCTCACTCCCCTTTCCAAAGAAATATCTTGGAGGGGTGTTTTTGAGGAAATGATAGATTATATGGGATCACCAAAAATATTTTCAGGGAGGGTTGGGACATCTGGTTTGTAACTTCCAGCTGAGTGGTGTTATAAATACCATGGGTTTGTTTATTTATTATTATTATTATTATTATTATTATTATTATTTATTATTATTAATATTTTATCTGAGAGAGAGAGAGAGAGAGAGAGAGAAAGTGTAGAAAGGGACAGAGGGAGAGAGAGTCTTAAGCAGGCTCCATGCTGAGGTTCCAACCCATGACCTTGGGATGATGACCTGAGCCGAAATCAAGAGTCAATTGACTCTGTCATTCAGGTGCCCCCCAATCCCATGGATTTAATTACCAAATGCTGAACACCAGCAGACTGTGTGTCTCCCACCCAGACCTCTCCCTTCTCCTCTATTCTTGGATGCTGCTCTGTACTCAGGATTCTCACTTAGATGTCTAATAGAAACCATAAACTTTTTTTGTTTCCTATTTTCATGTTTCCATCACTAATAAACCATAAACCATCAAGACTTTTGATTGCTACTGCCTACCCCTTTCTCACATCATGTCAGAGCATCTTTTCAGAGACTCAGACTAGAAGTTGGTTTCTGCTAAGATTCACCTTTCTTCTCTTCATCACCTAGTCCATCAGAGAGTTCTGCCTATTCTACCTCCTAAATGTATCTTTAGTCTTGCCACTCTGTCCACCTCCACCACCATCACCAAACTCCTTGCACATTCACCTGAATTATGGCAGTGACTTCAGTGGGCTCCTGGCTTCCAGAATACTTTATCACAATTAATTCCCTACTTAATAACCAAGTGGGTATTTAAATTTTTCCTCCAATCACCTTGTACACCTGGTTTAAACTTTAGCATTTCTTTTAGAAAACAACCCCAGAGCCTTCACTTTATCCTGACCCCCTGCATTATCTGGCACCTGTTCTTCCTTCTGACCATATTGTTTCCCATTGTCTGTCCTCCTGCTTCACCTCATGACCATTCTCCAACCAGGCTGGTCCCTTTCTGACTCTGAAACAAGCCAAATTCTTTGCCAGATGAGAGTCTCTGTGCTTGATATTCCCATTGCCTGGGTACTCTTTTTTTTCTGTCATGTCTCATAGCACCTTTTTAGTTTCAACCTAGGCCTTTGTGATCAACTTGGCTCAACTAGGTGTGGTCACCTGTATGTCAGTGCTGCAGAGGCTGATAGCCAGCCATGGTAATTACCTTGCTTTATGGGGATAGCGCTCCTCTCGAAGTTTCAAGATCTTAAATACATGAGGCTCTCTTCCCTCCCTAGAGGCTTTAATCTTTGTTATATTTCCTATCAGAACCCTGACTGTTCAGGGTTTTATTTTATAAAAGCATTCTGTATTCTAGTTTCTAATTCTTTTCTTGATAATATGTTATTTCAACAAACACTTACTGAATATTCAATAAATGCTAGGTTGCGTGGATGAGGATACCAAAAGGCATAAGACACACAGAGCCATTCTTTAAGAAGCATACAGTCTGGCTTCTTTTCTTTTCTCCCTTTGCCTGGAATGAAGGAGGAAGACATGGAAAACTAAGTCATTGGTGAAAATAGAGTGTAAATATGCTCTGAGAGATCAATGAAGGTGTACCTAACTCCGATTTGTAGAAAGGAGTGAAATTTGAACTGAGACTTAATGGGCAAGCAAAAGTAATCTTGGTGGAGAATTTGGGGGTAAAGGCCATTCCAGACGATGGAATGCATAAAAGTATCCAGGTAAGAAAGAGCAGCGGCAGCAGCACCACCCTGATCATCATCATCACCATCATCATCACTATCTCTTCATTACCATTGTTAAGTGTCCACACCACAATATGCATATTTCTAGGTATTTTGTGGGATATCTCTAATTTCCACAAAGGCTTATCAGAGAACTAGTTATTATTTTTTAGGTGAGGATATTAATTTGCCCAAGGTCTCAGACTGAAAGAGACAGACTCATGCTTAAACCTAGACAATTTGCTATAAAACGTCAAGATGATAGCTAGGATTTCCTGGCTCCTGTTTTCATGTTTCCAGCTGCTCTGAGGAACTGTTCATTGTTGTTACAGGGTCTTTTGCTGTTTTGAGCCTGCAACCCTGTTTTCTCCCACAGGAATGCCCCGTGTCCCTCCTTTTTGCCTTCCTGGTTGATAGTGCTCATCATTTTGGATTGACTTCATAGGAATTTACCTCTTCTCTGAAGCTGTGTCTCTTCGTTATTCCCTTCTTTCCAGATCCATTAAGACTCTTTGTCTTGTGCTTTACTGGACCTGCAACACATACTTTCAACACACACACACACACACACACACAGACACACACACACACACACATATATACATACATTTATCTTTTTATCCTCTTTCTCCACCCTCTTCTATATCCTATCCACTTTCCACTGCACATGCTACCCATAGCTAGACTATAGGCTCCTTGAGGCACAGGCAGTATCTCACTTGTCATTGCAACTTCAGTGGGTAGTGCTGGCATTACTCTGGAATGCATGCTTACAAAGGGCTTGCTGAATAAATGAATAAGTAAGTGAAGGCCATCGATGTGGGGAGTAATATGTTCTTTCTTCAGAATGTATGCGAAAGAAAGCCAGATACGTTCTTATTCCCCCCCCCCCAAAGTATTTTCTTCCTTCATTGTGTGTGTGTGTGATAGGCAATATGAAAGTTGGGTTTTAAAAATGTAAATATAACTGCAGTTGACTTATTGCTAATTCTTTCATTAGATTTTAACTGAAAAGGCATTGAAGATAATTTCAAATGTGAAGAGTTTATTATTTTTAAGAATGAAAAATTCACATAAGAAGAAAATATCTGTGCCAGAAATGCTTATACCAACAAATTCATTTATTTATTTATTTATTTTATCATTTCCCTACTAAGGAAAGAAGTTGAAACTGGCATTTTAAATAGCTGATCTTGGTGAGGCTATCTGCATTTAGTGTCTCTATCTCTCTCTTTTTTTTAATATTTATTTTTGAGAGCAAGACAGAGTGTGAGTGGGGGAGAGGGGCAGGGAGAGACACACAGAATCTGAAGCAGGCTCTAGGCTCGAAGCTATCAGCACAGAGCTTGATGCAGGGCTTGAACTCACAAACTGTGAATCATGACCTGAGCCGAAGTCAAGTGCTTAACCAACTGAGCCACCCAGGCACCCCTAGTATCTCTTTTAACATTGTAGACACAATCCTCATTCGACCACAAAATATTAAGGGCCTAATGGTTTGAGGAAGGAGGAGAAACATCTGGGTCTCCTACCCCGTCCTATGTTGACTCCACAGTTGAAGTCCCTTCCATTATACCACAAGGAAAATATTCAACTTAAGGGGACTTCTTTCTAAAATACTCAGGTATTTGATTCTCCTGGCATTTGTTGTATGCTGACAGATTTGCCTTTGCAAACTCTCACATTTGCACATGTATTACTAATTGATGGGGCCAGCCTAGAAATATCAGACCAGAAACCCAGGGTTTGGTGAGGCAGGAGAAACAGTAGAGTCCACAAAGTACATCTGAAAGGAATACCCAGTGGGACATAACACTATAAGCTAATTTCAAAGGATAGTTTAGGGTCTGATAGATGAAAATTCAGGAGTAAGAACAAGTTCACACAGGTATGGATGAACAGTAATTTTAAATCCATTTGGACTAGTGACTTCTTAATGTTAGAGACCCAGGCAGAGGAATCTATAGCAATTTGGGACTAGCTAGAGCTAGAGTAAGTATATTTATAGCAACCACAACAGAAGCATGTTTGTGTTCCAAGTATTTGCAAGATCATTTTAGATAGCTTCTTATTGAATGTCAACTACAATCTTGTGAAATGTATATACTTATTATTGATAGGATATGACAAAATGAAGAAGGAAATGTGTGGGGTTGGAATAAGAATAATAGCAGTTAATGAGGAAGTATGCTTACATCATGTAGTTTTGTAAACTGTAATCAGTTTTGAAAAGTCAACTGCCAAAGAATGTGATTGTGATTATCTGGACAAATACTTCAAACATTTAAAGTACTGTGTTGAATTTTTGCTGGTCAGCAAAATAGGGCAAAGGAGACAGCTTACATTCTAGATACCATTTAAGTGCAATGGGCTAAGAGACCATATAAATCTGGGACCAAGTGAGGCAAAGACAGCAATACATCTCACACCACTGTGTGTGTACTCTATACCTGGTCAGCATGATTATAGAGTCTGAGTTCTGTTATTGATGACACACTAAGAAAGCCCTGGACGAATGTAGACACAGTAGGTAAGTGAAACTCTGCACATACCTAACTAGCTTTATCTTGGAGGAAGATCTGAGAAAGAATTTGAAATGAGTTTATGGAATAGGCCAATAGTAAGATCTAGGAGGGTTGTCTTGGGTAAAGAAATAAAAACTTAATATTCAGATGATACCACATACAATGTGTCTGTTGTATCTTCCACTGAGACTGTCAGTCAATAAAAATAAATAAAATTCCCTGTATCCATTTGGTCTCACTTGGTATAACCCAGAATTTCTCAGCCTTCATACAGGGACACTTTGGGCCAGATTGTTCTTTGTTATGAGACCTGTCCTGTGCATTGTAGGTTGTTTAGTACCATCCAAGGCCTTTGTCAGAGACTCTGTGCCCAGTTGTGTCTGGTCTCCAGACATTTCCAAATGTTTTTTGGGAAGCAAAATGGCCCCTGGTTGAGAACCACTGACCTAGCTGGTGGTGATTGCTACAGGTGAGTGAAGCCTGGGGCTGGGAATAAATGTGGTTCATTCTTATTTTGTGGCTTTTTTGAATTGAGGGTCACCATGACAGTTTGTCCCTAGGCGTTCCTGATACTGAGGAAGGTTGAGCCACTTAATGGCACTCAGAGTATTGAACAATTATCACCTAGGTTTTATAGTTGAAGGAATCCAGACAGAGAGCTGGGGGTCTGGCACTAAATCACATGATAGAACTGATACTTGAACCCCAATGGTAACACACAATACTCCATCTCTTTTCTGTACAAATGTTTTTTATCCTTTTATTTTCAGAATTCCAAGCCTTAAGTATTGAGGGAAAGCCAAATAGGTAGGACTTCGGCCCTCCTACGTTTCCACTCCATCCCTACTCTTTGGCCAAAGGAGCAACACTATCCCCATCATAAGCTGATAATGGTTACTATTCCTATTAAAATAAAACAGATAAAATCCTCTGCATTATCTCTTTATGCCTCTTTAGACTTGAAGAAAACAGCACCAGGCTTAACTCCGAGAGAAGCTCAACAATATTCCTGTTGGAAATCTGGTTTCAAGCATGAGACAGGCTGATGCTGCAGGGGCATTAAGTTTGCTAATGTGCAAGGTAGAGAGTTACAGGAACTGGGACCCAAGAAGGCCATTTCATTATCCATTCCTGGTCTTTTCTCCAGAAAGAGCCATCTTGCCTCCATATATCACTCTTCCAAGGTACCCTGAGTTGTTCTGCCAGAGCTGTCTTCTGGCAGAACGTTGACAAGTTGTACCCCATTCCTGAGAGCCTACATTGTCATTCTGGTAGCATCTTGCTTGGCAATCTTCAAATTTATAGCTCTTCAATTTTTCATGAAATAGGGATTATCTTGGGGTGGGAGAAACACAGTTTGACCATTCACATCTCCTCTCTCTGCCTGTTATGATAATCTGAAATTTTACATTTTCAGATTGACTTTGTTAAATAAAGAGATTGACTTCCTTAGTTATCATTTTCTTAAAAGCAGATGAACTTAAAATTTTGACATATGTATATTTTGTCAGCCAAAGGCAAGCCATCTATTTCAGGAGGCAATATTGCATACTTGTTAATTGTGTGCTTTGGAATGTGTGCTTTTGAATAAAACTTCCTCAGTTCTTATTCCAGGTTGCCACTTTTAGCAATATTATCTCAGACAAGTTTTTAAAAATTTTATGAACCTCATTTCCTCATCTACAGGATGGAGGTGATAATGCTATCCATTAGAGTCATGGGGATTAAATAACATGATACATTTAAAACAGTTTTAAAAATGCCCAATAAATAATAGCCAGGTCCAATATTATTAGTACTTCATTCTTAAGGGCCATCCTGCATGCATATTTTACATTAAAGGGATCATTGATAAAAATAAATGCAGTATTGGAGATTATCTTGGCAATTTCACAATCATTTCTGTGTTATTGGAAAATGGGGATATAATGAATAGATTAATAAAAATATAACTACAGCAAGGAAAAAGGATGTTATATGAGTTATACTAAATCATCCTGATAAGAATCAAATTCTTACTGTAATAAGCCAGTACAGTCCATATATTAGACATTAAAAAGTGTGATATACTGGTCTTTCTATTATAAATCCAGGGCTAAGTGGAATTGTAGGCTTCTAGTGGAATTTCCGTCCTCTTTGTTGACTGATATCTCCAGAGGACCAAGGATTTCTCAAAGAGTGAATCTTGCCTTATGCATTAGAAGTCTCAAAAAGAAGTGTTAATGTGGCTGAAAGTTAAAATATCAAATGTTTGCTGTTCCAGGCATAGAAAGAGTTTTATAAAAACTTTTATGTAGCACAGTTACCTAAATAAGTGTCTTGTCACCAATATTATATTCTTCATCCTGGGCTTAGAGGGGAATACTATAGTCAAGTTGCTACTACCTTTACTAATTGGGTAAGATTCTAGAAATGTTAAGGAACTTACAGTGTAGAAGCTAAGTAAATGTTTACAGAATTAATGTTGAAGACATTTGGTTCTTAAGGGTTACCATTCTCTATACCAGACATGGTCTTACTGTTGCTATGACTAGGTTCTGTCAGCCAACTACACATTGTTACACAGCATGTAACATGGTGATGTAACTAGTGACCTGGTTATTATGCCAGGATTTTGTTCTAGGGACCTAGATTGTTAATACCCATATCACTGATTTTATTACCCAGTGGCATTTATTACACACTACTGTGTCAGGGGTGAGAACCACTCATGTCTGTGAGTAGATCTTACACAGAACTAGAAAGACTCATATCTTTGTAAAGTCTGCTTGCAGAGACTGGTCAAAAAGTTCTGAAACTTGAGAAATTGTACAGTCTTTACTTTTACCCAGACTCCCCCTGCCCCCATTTACTAATACATGCAAAGCCGATAGAGTCTGCTTGGGATTGCAAAGGGAATGATCTCTTCCATATTATAACAGGTCTCAAAATAAGCTATATTTTACTCCAAAAGGATAAAAGCAATTTAAATTAAATAGCAATGGATAATCATTTAGTTTATTGTAAGGCATTGCCCTTCTCATTACATTTTCACTGTAAAATCTTTATGTTAATAGTTATTTTCTCACTTTATATGTCACAGTGCAAAAACATACTGTTGCTTTAATGAAATTGTCTCTTTCTTCTTTCTCTTCTCTTTCTTTTTGTTCTTCTTGTACTTCTTCCCTTCCCTCCCCCTCCCTTTCCTTCTCCCCCGCCTTACCCCTTCCTCCTCCTTCAGGGTCCTCCTCCTCCTTCTCTTCCTCCTTCTTCTCCTTTTTCTTCTCCTTCTTCTGATTTTGACTTACAGTAAGGAGAATTACATCCTACTGTTATCATGGTTCACCCCTCCCATTCATTCCTGAGAAAACTGCTTGGCTGTCATGGCCTGTGTAGTGACAGGTTATTCTTTGGTGGGCTTAAAGTGCAATGGATAGAGGCCATTCAGTCTCCTGAAATCCTCTTACAAATCATCTACCAAGATGTGTTAAACCAAGGAAAATGTCTCTGATTCCTTCCCACTGAAGATAAGTAGCAATATGATAGGATGATAATAGGGCTGGATATGAAAACGGAGTATCTTATTTTCTGAAAATCATTTCATTGCAATCAAATACATTTGAAATTATTCTTTTTATTTTTATTTTTTTGTTAATTTTAAGAGTACATGGTTGCACTGAAATTTTTGTTGCTGCTGATTTTTTTGAACTCTTGTTAAAACATTTTTTAAATGTTTATTTAATTTTGAGAGAGAGAGAGAGCGAGAGCAGGGGAGGGGAAGACAGGGAGGGAGACACAGAATCTGAAGCAGGCTCATGGCTTTGCAATGTCAGCACAGAGTCTGATGGCACCAGCTGAGCCATGAGATCATGACCTGAGCTGAAGTCGGACACTTAACAGACTGAGCCATCTAGGCACCCCCAACCCTTTTGAAAACATACAAACAAAAAGTTCAATGGTAGTCAACCTCAGTCCTTTCTTATATTTTGGGATACTACTGATGTTGTACAACCTATAGACATTTTGTGTATAATTTAATATTACTTTATATATCTAAATTTAATTAAGCTGTACACTTCCTACCAAAAAAAAAAAACAACAAAAACAAAAAACACCCTCATTACTCTGAACTGCAGTAATTCTGAGTATAATGGTTTAGATGGGCCCATTATAAATGCATAGTTAAAAAGAAAGGTACTGCTGAGCCAATTCAAAGTTTGTACAGGATAACACAGAGTGTACATTTAAACTATTTGTGTAACAAACTTTTTCAAGCTCTTTATTTTATGGAAAATATAAAGCTCTGAGTATTCTTGTCTATTCATTAAAAACTAATTCTCTTTTGGGTCCTTCTACTGTAGGTTTTATGGCTTGGTTTGTGTTACTTTTTGTACATGGAACTAACACTGTTTCATATTTTAGTAGACATCAACCTTTTAATAATTTGGAGTGTCTATTCCTTTAATTAATCCAAATTAGAGATTATGTTTCTCCCCAAACAAAATACATCCTTACATCAATTAAATGAGAGTTTTTTTATGAAATGTTCCCTAACAGCGAGTAAGTAATTGAGATATAATTGTTTGTAGATGAAAAATAACTGCCACTTTTATGGCAAATGTGAGTTTAATGCAGATGATTTCCATGATTATGGTGTGTTTTATGTGGCTTTTTATACCACTGTTTTGGAAGCATTCATAGTACCCGTCGACGCACAAGCATCTTAATGTTTGTTTTAGCGTTTGGCAACAAATACAGTCTATAAAATATGTAGTGGTTAATATTAAAAGCTCATGCCAGATTGTAACATAAAGAGTTTATTCAGTGTCTTTAAATGCATCAATTTAAAGCTTCATCTGAATTGGTTCTTAGTTAGCATGTGGGTTTAAGATTTTCAGCAGGTGAGCTCTGGTGAAGTTGGGAGGTATGTTCTCTCCCAGATTGGCACATCCTGTAAATGGAGGACTCTTAACGAACCTGAAGTGCTCCCTCTTTTAGGAGAACCCCTGGCTGCAAGCACCTACAGTGCCCGTAGGGTTTCTGAGTGAGCAGAGCATAAACAATGCTCTATGTGGGAGGCGAGGATGACTAGAAATGCCAGGCTTACTCTTTCCTTCTCCCTTTGGGCCACCAGGAGAGAGCAATTTTCTTTATTATGGTTGCATTTTCTCAAGGTTGCCTTTACTTTGGATTTAATTACTTGCCTCCCCCACCCACTCCCTCTCCCATACAGTCCCTCACTGCCAATAATGATTAGGTTCCTTTTCAAAGTTTTTATCATGGTACATTACATGCTTGAAGCAAGTGAATCTAAAATGCTTTAAGAAAGACACACAGCGTCTTGCTGACACGGGACCTGTGCATGGGGTGACAAATGGTAGCTTTTAAATTGGGTCAGATACCTGCACTTATAAGCCACTTAGCCTTGGGCAAGTTATTGAAACACTCCAGGACTCAGTTTCATCATCTCTAAATTAGAGGATTAGAAACAGTACCCGGTATATACTGAATATGAGAGAAGATAGCTTTAGCATTTAGATCAAGAATGGAAAGAGGGAAGAAAGAGGGAGAGAGATGGGAGCTGTGCGTCGAAGCTGGAGGAGCTGGTTAGGAGATAATGAGACTTGGACCATCTAAGACACAGGGGTCCTCCTCATGAATGGAAAGGGAGAGGAACTGTGGGATTCATCCAGATGCAGCACAGTTGAGAAATAATGGCAACAGATTGAGCCGATGTCAGAATAAAGGCAGGAACAGAATGATCAAAGCAAATACATGTGGAGCTTTGCTAGAACACAACATTATCATGTACTACAAGGTAATTTTCTTTTTTAAAAAACACATTTATTTTAGAACACTTTCATATTTACAGACAAGTTGCAAAGATAGTACAGAGAGCTCCCTTTATTCGGTTTCCCCCATTGTTAACATTTTACATTTGGTACCTTTATCACAACCACAGAATCAACACTGATATGTTTTATTAACTAAATTCCATACTTCATCCAATTTCATTAGTTTTTTCCCCTAATTTTCTGTTCCAGGATCCCACTAATGATAGCACATGACCAGAATTTAGTCACATGTCTTCTCTGGTCTCTGATGACTTTTCTTGGTTTTGATGACTTTGGCATTTTGAGAAATCTGTTATTTTCTAGAATGTCAAGTTGGGTTTGTCCAATGTCTTTTTCATAGAAGTTGTGGATCTGGGGAAGAAAACCTCAGAAGTTATTTGCTATTCAATTGATACTATACCAAAGGCATATGCTATCAACATGTCTTATTACTGATGATGTTAATTTTGATTACCTGGCAAAGGTAGTGCTTCAGTTTTCTTCATGGTAAAAATGCTCCCCTCCACCCATCCCCTTCCAAGGTCTTACTCTTGGCACAAAGTAACTAAGCACAGCCTAGATTTATTTATTTATTATTTTAATGTTTGTTTATTTTTGAGAGAGAGACAGAGTGTGAGTGGGAGAGGGACAGAGAGAGAGGGAGACACAGAATCTGAAGCAGGCTTCAGGCTTCGAGCTGTCAGCAAGAGCCCCACACGGGGCTCAAACTCATGAACTGTGAGATCATGACCTGAGCTGAAGTTGGACACTTAACCAACTGAGCCACCCGGGCACCCCAAGCACAGCCTAGATTTAAGAAATGGGTGTTGTAGGGCTCCTGGGTGGCTCAGGTGGCTAAGCGTCCAACTCTTGGTTTCAGCTCAGATCATGATCTCATGGCTGGTGAGTTCAAGCCCCACATAGGGCTTTGGGTTGGCAGTGTGGAGCGTGCTTGGGATTTTCTCTCCCTCTCTCTGCCCTCCCCCACTTGCTCTATCTCTATCTCAAAATAAATAAATAAACTTAAAAAAAAAAAAGGACAGGGCAGTTGTGTTCCATCTCTTTGAGGGGGAAATATCCATATAAATTATGTGAATTTCTTCTTTCCAGAGATTTGTCTCTTTTCCTCTGTTTACATATTTATTCAATCATTTATCTTTATTTGTATGCACTCTTGAAGATTTATACATTGGATTGTAATCTAGTAAAACTGATTTTGTGACTCAAATTGTTCTAGTATTTGAGAGTGGGACATCTTTCATGTCAGCTCCTGTGTCCCTTTGACATACTCCTATCATTTTTGCTCCTTTAGCATTTTCTTACTTTGTGACAAGGCAAGGTGCTTCAGGCTTATCTTGTTTATTCCCTGCCCTGGCCCCAGATTTCCATTTCTCCAAGGAGCCCTGGTTCCTTTTACTGGAGAATGGTATAAAAAATCAAGATCTAGGTGCCGAGCGTGCTCGTTGTTACTGGGGTGTTTCTGCTGCTAGGCAGATGGAGTTAGGACACACATGCGTATATAGTATATATACTCATATACATTGGTGTGTTTGTGTGTGTGTGTGTGCGCGTGCGCGCGCGTAGTATATACTCATGTGTGTCCTAATTCCTTCTCTGCTTATATGCATCTGTATTTTTTTTAATGTTTTTATTTATTTTTGAGACAGAGAGAGACAGAGCATGAGCAAGAGAGGGGCAGAGAGAGAGGGATACACAGAATCTGAAGCAGGCTCCAGGCTCTCAGCTGTCAGCACAGAGCCTGACGCGGGGCTCAGACTCACAGAGTGTGAGATCATGACCTGAGCTGAAGTCGGATGCTTAACTGACTAAGCCACCCAGGCGCCCCTAAGCATCTGTATTAAACTTGAATTTATACTGATGTTTCCAATCCTAATACTATACCGCACAGATTATTGTAGCCTTTTTCCTTGTCCATAATCTTTCACTCCAACATTGAAAAACCTGAGTTCTGCACTTGGTCATCCATTTACTTACTTTTGAGTCCAGGTTTACATGTACAGCGGTTTCAGAATTTTTACCTTGCATGCTTCTGAAAAATGTTCTTGTCAATTAGAATACTCTACCAATTAAAGTGTAGTATATATATGGTTGCTTTTATCTCTAGTTTTATACTTCCTAGTCATTTCCAAAGTTACTTAAGTCAGTACCTTTTAAACCCATTCTCTTCTGTGAGGTTATATTTTTATAATACTTTTAGACTCTTTTGTCATGATACACATTCCACCTTGGGAACCACACAGAATATTTTCACCACCCTTAAAAATTCCCTGTCACCTAGTCACTGGTCTTCCTCTCCAATGCCTTGCAGTCGCGGATCAGTTTTTATCTATATTTTTGCCTTTTCTAGAACATAGTCTTTTCAGATAGGCTTCTTTTACTTTGTAATATGCACTTAAAATCCATCCATGTTGTGGGATGAGTTACTAGTTCATTCCATTTATTGCTGAATAACATTCACTGTGGATATATCACAGTGTGTTTATCCCTTTACCTTTTGGAGACCATTGGTGATTTTGAATAAAACTTCTATAAACATTCACATGACAGTTCTTAAGTGGACATAAATTGAAGTTACTTGGGAAAATTCCTAGGAATGGATCTGGTAGGACATACAGTAAATCTATATCTAGCTTTATAAGAAACTGAAAAACTGTCTCCCAAAGTGCCTATACCATTTTTGGAATTTTGAGTAGCAATTAATGAGAATGCTTTACCAGCAGTACCAGCATTGACACTTTTTTGTTTGTTTTAGATTTTAGTCATTCTAATATGCATGTAGGCATATCTTGTTTCTTTAATGTGCAATTGCCTGATAAATGATATTGAATATTTTTTTCATATACTTATATGTTATCTGTATATTTTCTTTGGTGAGGTGTCTGTTCAGTTATTTTACCTATTTTTAATTGGGTTGTTTTCTTGGTGAGATTTAATAAATATTTTTATGAATATTTTAGATACAAACCTTTATTAGATATGTTATGGGTAAATATTCCATTCTGTGGCTTGTCTTTTCTTTTTCTTGACTCCTTCTCAGAGCAAAAGTTTGTTTCCAATTTTATTTTTAACTATATCCTCTACTAATGGAACTGCTCAAAGTGTTTTTAGAATAAATTACATTAATTTTTGTTATTCTGTATAATTGCCTATTGTATTCAAGAGAACTGCTCTTTATGGAGTGGTACAACTGGTAATCTTAGTGTTTCCCATTTTGCATACAATGACAGCTGTGTCTGTAAGAGCTGCCACACAAGACATCTCTCGTCATTGACAAACCAGGGACTAAGGCGTGGGAATGGAAGAAACCTGTTACATTCCTACAACAAGTATGGACATTGCATTCAGGGACCTTTGTTCAAATTCTACTCTTAACATTTTCTTGTTATGTGAAAATGAGGAAATTATTTAATTTTTCTGAACTTGGCTTCTCATCTGTAAAATGAGGACAGTATCACTCACCTGTTTTTAGATGCTATTAGATGACTATACATTTGACCCTTAAACAGTATGGGTGTGAACTTTGTGGGTCTACTTCTACGTGGATTTTCTTACAGTACAGTACTGTAAGTGTATTTTTTCTTTCTTATGATTTCCTCAGTAACATTTTCTTTTCCATAGCTCATGGTAAAAAAGCAGTATATAATACTGACAACATGTAAAATTTGTGTTAATCTACCATTTGTTTTCAGTAAGCTCTCTGTTCAACAGTAGGCTCTTAGTAGTTAAGTTTTTGAAAGTCAAAGGTCATATATGGATTTTTGACTATGTGGAGGTTGACACCCTTAACCTCAATGTTGCTCAAGGGTCACCTGTATGTTAGTGCAGGACCTGGCGCAGAGCAAGCACTCAGTAAATGGTAGTTCACAATGTTGCTGTCCGGTGTTCCGCGTTTTCTTTCAGCCTGTCTTGATTTTCTCTGGTAGAATTCCTTACTCTACTGCTAGCTTTCACCCACCATTTCTATTAGAGTGCAGGGTATGCCACTTTGAGGTGCTTTTCTATTCCATTCTACACTGCAAATGGCTCCCAATGAAGATGATTTCCCTATTCCAGTGCTTCCTAATATCTACATCACAGTTCATGAACAGATCAGTGGAATATTTGTTAAGAAGAAACACAGCTGCAAGCTCTCCTTTCTCTGTCCCTCATTTCCAATTTTTCACCAAACCCTGTCAGTTCAATTGTGTAAAGATCTTTCAATCAGCCTACCCTGTGATTTGATAGAAAGACAGTATTATTAAGATATAATTATCTAAAAATTAATTATAAATTTAATACAATCCCAATTAAAATCCCAGTATGATTTTTTTTTTTTTTGCTCTGACAAATTTGTTATATAATTTATTTGGAGAAGAACATGTTTGGGATTAGCCAAAAAAATGTATCAAAACATTCTATAAAGCCACAATCACTAAAGCAGTCTGATACTGGCTATATGTATTTTATCAATAGAAAATAATAGCATAATCATGCATTTATATGTGTATGTAGTGTGTGTGTATGTATGTATGTATGTACGTTGTGTGTTTGTGTATAAAATATGTAAATTTAAGCACATTATAATGGTAGTATATCAAATTATCAGGCAAAGAATGGAGCACATCAAAATTCTGTATTTCATGATAGTTATGAGCGTTAGTCCTCGGACCAGATTTCCTGGTTTGAGTTCTGGCTCTATCATTTGCCAACTGTGTTACCTTAGGCAGATCATTTAATATCTTGGGGTATTACTTCAGTTTCCTTTTGTGCTAAATAGGAAAAAAAAAACCTAGTACCTATCTCAGAAAGTAATTGTGAGGGTTAAATAAATTAATGTAGGTAAAAGCTTAGAACAGATGTTGGCCCTAAGTACTTGTAAATGCGAATTATTATTATTATTATTATTATTATTATTATTATTATTACTATTGAAATAGAGAGTTTAAACAGTTGTTTAACCATTTTGAAGAACAACCCTTTAACTGCCTGGTTTAGAGTTCCACATGGATAGGTGCCCATCATCTAATTGTTGACTTTTATGATATAGATACATTTTGACTTTCTAAAATAAATAGATAATTTTAAACTTTCTTACGAAGGTAGTAAGTGGTAAAATATTCTTTAAGAGATATCTTTTTAAATTTTATTTATTTTGAGAGACAGAGCGAGAGCAAGTGCGTGCACACATGCGCAAGGGAGGAGCAGAGAGAGGGAAAGAATCCCAAGCGGTCTCCCTGCTGCCAGTGCAGACTCTGACATGGGGTTTGACCTCACAAACCATGAGATCGAGACATGAGCCAAAATCAAGAGTCTGATGCCCAATTGACTGAGCCGCCCAGGTGCCCCAAGAGATACCTTTTTAAATACATTATGCACAACAAGGGTTGCAAACTCAGTTACTTAGTGAGGCCGGTGAGTAATTCATGGAAGTAGCTAGGTGAGGAATGTGATGAGATGGACACCCCATAGCCCACATACAACTGCTTTTCAACTCCACCTGATTATTGACAGGCAGAAATGGGAGTGCATATCTTTCAAGAAAATCTGGAAATTTCATGTAAAATTTTCATGCAAATTTTGTTTGTAAATATTGATTTGAATTCAAATTTTCAAACATTGTGAGGAACAAACAAACGTGTGTCTGCAGGTCATAGTTGGCTCATATTGTTTGTTTGCCATCTGAGACTTAGAATCATTAGTCTACACCACCCTGTCTGTCTGCCAGCCTGTGTATCCCCAGTGAAGCTCTCACAGTGCTGTCTACATAACAGCTCAATACTTGTTCTTTTGGTGAATCAATTTGATTTTCTTCCTGAGTCTTTCTGATGCCAATCAATACTTTGAATCATTAATAATACCTCCATTTGTTAGCCATTTATTTTAAATTTAGGGTGCTGTTAGGGCCTCCATACATACTCCTCTGATAGTTACAATACTCCATCAGGTTTGTTTTTTTTTTTTGTCAATTGGTAGATAACAAATAGAAAGTTAACTTACTTTTGTAAAGTCTAAGACCTGTGGCCATGATGGCTTTGATACCACATTGTTGAGGTCTGCCTTTTCGAGGGAGTTAGAGTTCCGAAGAAGTAATGAGAGGTTCATAGGTCCCCAGGGTGTAACATTGTCCGGGCACCAGCTAACTGAGGGTGCTGACCACATCTTGTTCATCTAGAAAAACTTATCCTAAGATCATTCTATTGGATGACCTTGTCAAGCTTACCCGCTTAGAATGCAGAAAATAGAGGATGAAAGAAGTCTTCCACTTACAAATGGGTAGCTTTCCAAATGTTCATTTATAAATCAGTTGTTTGGAACTCAGAATTCATTTCCCTGCAGAAACAGTTACAAATGGAAGTTATGTTTCCCCTGAGGCTTGTCCACAAAAGACTATTTAGCCTTAATGTATCTGAAATAGTGTACGTTTGCCATGAGAAATGTGTAGAAAATAGAACTCTTGTAATTCTAGTAATTAAATAAAAGAAAAAAAAAGTGAAATTGAATGAGAACTTTAAAACGTATTCTGAATGCTGATGCAAAGGAAAGGAAAATTCACCCAGAGGAGGATGTAGAATTTGGAAAATAATTTTGTTGGGATTTTAAGGGGGTTTTTACACACTGTCAGAACACTTGAAAAATTAATGGAAACTTGTCCTTAACTGATTTCATTTATTAACTTGTGGATTCTCCATGATTACTCTCCCCATGATTAAATGCTGTTTCTAGTCTCCATTTTAGATAAAGATAAAGGTAGGAAAGAGAGTAGAAAAGAAGGTAAATGGAGGTGGATTTTTTAGTGATGCAAAAGTTGAAAAAGTTGATTTCTGTGTTTTCATAACCATGACAGAGGTGGAAATAGCTCTAAACGATGAGTAGTGAAAAGGGAGAAACATAATTCCTGATTCCTCATGAAATCTTTCTCTGAAAAATCCCAGAGGCTGTTACTGTCCTTAGCCCATCAGCTCAGGTATCTTGATGATAATCCATGGCAAATGTAGGATTGGTACACAGTTGAGTTCAAGAGTACAAAACACTTTTCAAAGGCACTAAATATTTAGAATTCTGAATATTTATTTAAAAAGGGAGGGCTTGAACATCGAATAAAAATCAATTTAATATTTTACAGCTTAGGTTTTATGTTCCATTTTGTTTAACTTCTAGCCAGGAGAGTGAAAGGCAGAGATTTTCTATATCTTTGAAATGGTCAAATAGTTAAATGGGAAGTTGAATGGGAAGAACGAACCATATTGTGACACTTCATATTGTGTATTTAAACAGTCACCTGAACAACAATGTAAACAACAGTATAAAGTACGTCAACACAGCACAGGCCCTTCCTGGAAAGCACAGCTTTGCCTAGAAGTCAAGAAGAGAGGAGTGGTCATGGTCTTAGGACAAAAACAAAACAGGGTGAAGAAACTGACCAAACAAATGGCACCAGACAAATGGGTACCATGTAGTGACAAGGGTAGACATGCACGTGGTATTTCCCTTTTTGGTTCTGTCAAGAATCAGATGGAGTTCTTCCCCCCACCCTACAACCCTCCCTGTCAATACATCTTCCTGGGTTAGCTGGCCAGTGTGACTGAATTGCTCCTCGATCACCATTCTGCACTAACAGAAACACATAAACATCAAAAGCATTATTGTGTTCTTGCAACACCTGAAGAGGGTTATTGACACAGCTTTGTTATGTGAGAATTAAAAAAAAAATTTTTTAGCATTTATTTTTGAGAGACAGACAGAGCATGAGCAGGGGAGGGGTAGAGAGAAAGGGAGATACAGAATCTGAAGCAGGCTCCAAATTCTGAGCTGTCAGCACAGAGTGTGTTGGAGGGCTCAAACCCATGAACCAGGAGATCATGACCTGAGACAGAGTTGGACTCTTAACCTACTGAGACACCCAGGCGCCCCTAAGTGGGAATTTTTAACCCAGCTGTGAGTAGTTCATCTTTTTGTTGTTCTTAATCATTTGGAGTTGACATTCTGGTTCCCACTGTGATTTGCTATTAGAATTATCATTAATGATAAAAAGAACCAAAAGTTTGTTGCCTTTGAGAGTTCCCATCCACAATCAACTGAAAGATTGTGTTCTTTTTGGCAAGTGAAATTAAAATCCATTTTTTCACGTCTCATTTAAAGTTATAAATTTAAGTCCCCCTTTAACCTTTTAAGGTAGTTAAAACATATATTTGTTTGCATTTTGGTAATTAAAATCAAGTGAATTAAAAACTGGCAAGATTAAGTTTCTTTCCTTTAATTATAGAAGACATTTATATATTCACTTTGCATTTGGGTAATTAAAATCATGTGAATTAAAAATTTGAAAGGTTAGGATTTTTATTCATTTAATAATAGAATTTCTGTCATATATGAGACATTTTGTCTTAGTGGTAGTTTTGGTTGAGATATCCAATTATCCTGGTCTAAAGAATTGTAGACTCATCAAGTGGTAGAATTTCTAGAATCTAAGGCATTTACCTCTTGAGTCCATTCTTACTGGTTTCACACTGATCATTATTGTGGGATTGCAGATTATTTAATCATCTTTCTCTAAACAGGCTTAGGTTACCAAAAGAGAAGTCAGTCTCAGATATCATGTCTTGTTTTAGGTGCACTCGTATAAGGATCATCTATGTAGGACAGGTCTAGGAAAGAGCAAGTGGCCTGAGGCAGAATAATCCCCCACCAGCCGATAAGGTGTTTGGTTGATTCTTCTCTAGAATTTCATTTGTTGTAAACAACCAATGTAGACTTATCAGGCATTTAAAACAGTGTTAAATATATAACTTTTATTGTTATCAGGCATGTAAAACATTTTAAATATATATCTCTATTGTATGGAATTTCCACATAAAGCTGTTGGGACCTGAGAAATTTCATGATTTACTTGACAAATGCTGGCTGTATATATACTATCTTTTTCTTTCTGTAATTAAATTCTGAGCTCCTTTAACTAAGGGACATGTGTTCTATTTCTCATATTTTTCTTTTCCCACATCTACAGGAGCCAGGATATCTCACTTCCACACACTTAAAATTGGAGTATAAAACGTTGCATACAATTTTCACTTAGTATACACTGCTTTATTTGCTAATTGCTTTACACATGCAAGTTTTATCTTATCATCTAGGTTTTAAGTACCTCATTGTTGGGGGTCTTGTTTTACAGTAATGGTATGACAGTTTGGATCTCTTATTACTGTTTAGCCCATTATAGGGACTGAGAATCTTCTCAAAAAATTGTTGTCAATTAGTCAAATATGGATGAGACTAAGAGAGAAAGGGAAAGGCAAGAGATTTTGGATTAACCTCTATGACCTCTAAAATCCATATCATTATTCCACAGCTAATTATATGTCCTTTTAAACACATACCATATCAGTGACTTGATAAATAATGCTTCCTCAATACTCTTTTTAAGTGTTGAGTAATAAAAATATGATGTTGGCAATATAAGCATTCTGTTGTTGCCTCCTTGCCTCCTATAAATTCAAAATGAGAACTAGTTTAAATTTGAGAGATTTGGATCATTATCCTGGTTAAGTCAAGAGATATTTGTTTCCTTTAGGCAGGAGACACTTAAAAGGTGTTAAAGGTTTAAAGCAAAGAAAATCCCAGCATTGCCATGCTATAAGGTGGATTCCTAGACAATCAGCTGAAGCTGGGGGCAAGATTGAACAACCTATTTCCTCATAGTTTCCACTTCATTTCACACTCATAACCTCTCCATTTAAAAAATTTTCAAGAACCAATAGAAATAAACAGGGATGAAAAATATTCTCTGGAAGATAAATACTATAAATTTTTAAAATTTGAATGTGATAAGGATGGATATAAATGAAAGACTAATATATTCATTAAAAAAGTGTTCCTTTTTTATAGGATGTAACTATATCATTTTATTCTTATCCTTTTAGGCATAAGAATTAGAGATGAATTCTTACCTATTTTGGTATCTTAGGTGTCCCCTCTTGTCAGTTTAAATGGTTCTACACACAACTTATGCATTGCCAGACCATGAGAAGAAATAGAGTAAAATATATCAGGGTGCCTGGGTGGCTCAGAGGATTTAGCATTTGACTCTTGATTTCAGCTCAGGTCATGTCTTCACAGTTCTTGAGTTTGAGCTGCACATCAGGCTCTGCAATGGCAGTGTGGGGCATGCTTGGGATTCTCTCTCTCCTTCTCTCTCTGCCCCTCTTCTGCTCATGCTGTCTCTGTCTCTCTCAAAATAAATAAACTTTAAAAAAAGAGAGAAAAAAGCAATGGTCATCTTTCAACACCAGGAAGGCTAAGAAATTAGAGGATCCAGCAGGTAAAAAACCACTAGAAATCAAGTGATTAGTGGAGATAAGAACTATCAGGAGAACAAGAATCCTGTTAGATAGAATCACAGAGTATTCAATAGTATACATCAGGATTGGTGAATTCTGAAACTTACACACCATAAACAATCAGTAGCATCAAAAGAAGCAAAGTCAGATACCTGTTAAAGGTGGTAAAGTCAGATTTCATTAAGTCATAACTGCTGCAACAGAGGAGAGACCTCAGTCTGACCTGAGTTCATCTTCACTGAAAGAAAAGATAGGACTGTTGAAATTCTGGGTGTTCAGATGAAAGGCACTGAACGGTGTTATGGTGGGGGTGGGGGGTGGGGATTTGGTCCATATGACTAGATCATCTAGGTTTGCTAATTGGCACTTACCCACACAGAGACACATGTATCATATCACTATGACAGAGTTGGTGATGGAGGTTAGAGCAAAGCACTCACTTAGGCCATAACCCTCCTACAGGGACTGGGAGCAATGGCTATTTCCTTGAATGTTTGTATTTAAAAGAGGTGGATCTCAGGTCCTTGAAGAGAGAGTTCTGAGTGGTAGAAGAATTATACCTTAAAGGGACAGAGAAAAGTTTTAGAATTGCAAGATTTCTATAGTAACTCTTCTAAGAGGGGGTTCAGGGGCTGATTGGCCTATTGCCAGGTTTTGGATGCAATAAGCAATAAATTCTCCTGGCAGCATTGTGCTTTTCTGGCAGACATTTTAAGGGGAGCTGGGGTCATCATAGGTACAGGGCTTTAAGTTGTTAGAAGGAAGTGCTAAAGTTGGGTCAAGTCTCTTAGGGAAGGGGTTTTGACAGAGTCATTTCTTTAGGTTAGGGTCAAGACCTAGTTGAAAAGAAGGGCTCAGGGGAGCCTGTGTTGGGTCAAAGATAGAGTCTTTGTTGGTATATCTTGGTGAAACCCGTCTCAGGCAGATTTCTCTGTCATACTTAAAGAGGCTAGGGAAGAGTATGCTTATGCTGGAGTGTTGAGGGATGGGTAAAATAATTGGTGTGAGTGAGACTGAACAACCTGTCATCCTATTACTCTTCCCACATTGGATTTAAACTGGTTCTCCACAGGGGCGCCTGGGTGGCTCAGTCAGTTAAGCATCTGACTCTTGGTTTCAGCTCAGGTCATGATCTCACAGCTCGTGAGTTCAAGCCTCACATCAGGCTCTGTGCTGAAAGCACAGAGCCTGCCTGAAATTCTCACTGTCCTTCTCTCTCCCTTTCTCTCTGCCCCTTCTCCTCTCTCTCTGCCTCTCAAAATAAGGAAACTTAAAAAAAGAAAACTGGTTCCCCATCCAATATTCATCCCCATGTTGTTTCAGAAGAGTCCTAGCCAGGAAGAGAAAAAAAATGGTTGTCAGATTTTATCTCCCCAACCTCTAGTCATTTCCTGTCCCTGTAGGGGGCAGAACCTTTGGTATATTGTATTAGCCTTGTGATGTGTTCCACCATTACGGAAGGAAGTAAAGGGAAATGTCAAAACCAACTCACAAAAATAAGTTGGCGCAAAATTATATATGGTCCAGATTTATCACAGTAATACAATGCTCTTAATACTCTTCTGCCTTAAATGATGCCTTCCTGTTACCATAGAAACCACTTTCCCATAATATGCCATTCCAACTCACAGAATGACTCAGCACTCTCCTTTCCACATGTGGGTCGAAAAAGATGGAAGATACTGATGTAGGCAGTCTGGCCAAATTTTTGGGTGGTGTATGTCCTACTAGCTGAGACCCATGTCAATCCATGAACACTTTCTGCCAATTGTACTGAGTCTTTTTCTTTCTTTGGCTTTTTTATTCATCTAAGAGTCTTCTGTTCTGAGTCTAAACAGACTTGCCCCAATTGTATAGCCCCAGTTTTCTTCTTTTTATGTGTAGTGGTGAATAATAAAAACAATATAAGAATATGGATTTAATAAAATAATTGCAGTGTTAGGTGGATAGCAGTCAATGTTATTCTAATTATTTACTTTTCTATGACTAATAAAATTGCAATTATCAATAATAATAGCTGCCCTGGAAAAAATGCTTATGTTTGCAAGAAGAACCAATTCCTACTTTTTGGATAAACGGCATTAATTTGGAAACTTCGTTTAAGCTCATATTATGCTTTTGGGTGCCTGGATGGCTCAGTTGATTTAGTGTCTGACTCTTGAATTTGGCTCAGGTCATGATCTCATAGTTCCTGAGTTCGAGACCTATATCAGGCTCTGTTCTGACAGCGAGGAGCCTGCTTGGGATTCTCTGTCTCCCTCTTTCTCTGCCCCTCCTGGCTTGTGCTTGCTCTCTCTCAAAAGTAAAGAAACATTAAAAAAGAAAAAAAAAAGAATTAAACTAATATGATGCTTCAAGATACTTATTTGACCCCAGTTATGGTCATGTCTATTCTGCTGGAGTGGCTTGTCCTTTAATGTTAATGTAAACATTTAATTATTTTAACTAAGGTAAAAAGCTGTCATTTTTACTATAGTAACTTAATGAAATGATTGAACAGATTCACAGATGTAGGTAAAAGTGAATTCATCACAGGCACTCAGAAGGTCTTCAAAAGATATAGGATTGTGGGGCACCTGGGTGATTCATTTAGTTAAGCATTCACCTTTGTCTAAGGTCATGATTGCATGGTTTGTGAGTTTGAACCCTGTGTCTGACTCTGTGCTGACAGCTCAGAGCCTGGAACCTGCTTCAGATTCTGCGTCTCCCTATCTCTGCCCCTCGCCTGCTTGTGTGCACTCTCTCTCTCTCTCTCAAAAGTAAATTAACATTTAAAAAAAATTTAAAAGAGGGGCGCCTGGGTGGCGCAGTCGGTTAAGCGTCCGACTTCAGCCAGGTCACGATCTCGCGGTCCGTGAGTTCGAGCCCCGCGTTGGGCTCTGGGCTGATGGCTCAGAGCCTGGAGCCTGTTTCCGATTCTGTGTCTCCCTCTTCCTCTGCCCCTCCCCCGTTCATGCTCTGTCTCTCTCTGTCCCAAAAATAAATAAACGTTGAAAAAAAAAAAACAAAAACAAAAAAACAAGAACATGAGAAAAAAAGCACATGATATAAAAAAAAAAAAAAAATTTAAAAGAGGGGCACCTGGGTGGCTCAGTCGGTTGAGCATCTGACTTCGGCTCAGGTCATGATCTTACGGTCCATGAGTTTGAGCCCTGCGTCAGGCTCTGTGCTGACAGCTCAGAGCCTGGAGCCTGTTTCAGATTCTGTGTCTCCTTCTCTCTCTGACCCTCCCCAATTCATGCTCTGTCTCTCTCTGTCCCCAAAATACATAAACTTAAACAAAATTTTAATAAAAAAAAATAAATAAATAAATTTAAAAGATATAGGATTGTTTATGCCAGAGAAAAATTGTGAACAGATCCAGATATTAAATATTGTAGAATTTGTTAAAATATGATAAATCTGTGCAAAGGAGACAATGCAATCTTACCAGTGATGGTAGCTTGGTAACTTTTTTGAAATGGAAAGTTGTCATGGTACATAGTTAAGTGACATAAGCAGTTTTCAAATTAACATGAACATTGAAATTTAGTTAAAATATACATATAATAAAACACATGCAGATGCGTAAATACGTGCACATGCACATTCAGATGAATACTCGTACATGTATTCATTGGCCTACACAAGATCCTGGCAGAATGATTTGTGATTTTGTGTGCAGTTCACTATTATATAATTATTTTTCTACTAAAATGCCATGCTGATGGTGTGACCACCGAAAGAAAAAGAACAATGAAGATAAAATTACAATATAATTTCCTTACCCGTTATGTCAAAAAACCTTGGGCAGATATGCTGGTCCCTCTTCTCTTTCTGGGTCAGATCATGCCTATGTCCAATCATGACTAAAAGTGTGTGAACAAGATCGTGTTGCCACATGCTCACCGTGGTGTCCTTCAGGGAACCCTGCAAACCGAGGGTTCTGGGGAACACAGAATAACTCTTAAGGAGGAACCTCACATTCCAATACTCAGAGAGATAGTCAATACTGGCCTCTCTGTCTTGTGGTGAGAACATGCCCTGAGAAAGGAGGAAGGTGAAAGATGATGGGTAAGTACCATGCTTGGTTCTAGGACTGAACTTTGGTGTAGGTGGAAGAGTAGTTTTTAGCTGAGTAGCTCTCCTTTCCACTTATAAGGCATTGTCTAGGCACCCAACTGGGGGACTGATAGCATGGAAAAATTCTTTAAGAGTGGAGGTAGAGGCTGTGCTCCAGAAGGGCCACAAACCCTGAGAGATGAGTCATTTACCCTCTGACCCTTGAAGGTGAGTGGAACTGTGGTCACCTGGGGGGACCTGGAAGACTTACCATACTCTTGCAGGGGCTTCTGTTTTCTGTTGTTTTGGTTTTTGTTGTAGCTGTTTTGGCCCCCAAATACCTGGTCAGCTTTAAGAGTCTTAATTCCATGGAAGGAGAAAGAAGTCCTTAGAACATTCATGTCAGCATTCCCAGGGACACAGGTGGAGCCAGAGTCCCCAGTAGTATGGATGGTGTTTGAACTCAAGCCTCTCTGAGACTTGGATTCTTGATCTTTTCAGTGGTTGGTTTGTCCTGAAGAAACAAGGCTTAAATAAATAAGATGGGCAATATAGCACAATTCCACCACAAATATGCCTACTTATTTTTCTGTTTTCCCTATTACACTGTCTGCTTTTTAAGGTATATTTCATCACTGCATCCTCCTGTCTTGGCCCAAAGGTATTTACTAAATAGTTAATGAATCAATGAGGGCAATATGTGATCTGTGATATTCACTTATATCTTAACTTTGTAAATCAGGACTCATATTACTGGTACATGGCAGCACTATTTATATCCAGTTGTTGCTGCTGTTTGTATTTGAAAGCAACATGCTCTATTTTCTTGCAGAGATAGACTCCTGTCTTGGAATTTTCATTTATTTAGCCTCGTTCTTTCTTTCTCTTACTCTTTCTCATTCTCTCTCACCCTCTCACACTCTCTCCCTCCCAACCACCCCAAATTCTGTGTATCAGAATCACCTGGGGTGATTGTTAAAAATGCAGAATCCAGGGCCCCATCATAGTCTGTGGATCTGGGATTTGAGCATCTGCATGTTTTAATGCCACTGCATCTGATTCTCATGGATGTTAAAGTGTGAGAGCCACTACTAGTTAATCTGTTTAATGATACTCAGATCACAGTTTTGTATGCCGTCAGTATGAACATGCAAGGTATCGCTTAATTTTTATTGTTGACAACTTTTCCTCTTCTGAGCATTGTAAAATGAAATAGACAAGTGGAGAAGTAAGAGGGACAGAGGTGAAACTGTTTCGTGTAAGGGTAACTTGATAGTGACTCTACATTACAGTTGGAGTGAACTGATTTTGTTCAAAGAAGTTTTCCTGTTCCTCAGAGTGTTGGTTGAGTGTTTTTGCAGGCTTCTTGCACTGTATGGCTTTACAAACCATCAGAGGCATTAGAAGGGCCAGGGGTCTTTCTAAGTATGTGAAGGCTTAAGAACTTTGAATCTCTTGGATGGAAGTAGTTTCCAGTGAGTTGCTTGTTCTTTTGATATAAGACAGTACCAGTAACTACTCGTATCTACTATCTCTGCTTATTGTTTTGAAGCCAGGATTTTCTCAGACTTTTAATGGGCTTTACTCATCAAAGCTTTCATTTCCAATATGTATTTAATAAATCTCTATTCATTTATCAGTCTTAAGTACAGAATACTAAAGAATGGATATCTACAATCACAGATGCTATAAGGCTAAATTATTTTAATTAGTGGAGTATTATTATAAAGAATACTCTGTGATATCACTATCTTCAAGTATAAAGCAAGTGTGAAAGAGTGCATATCAAATAAAAATAGTTTGCAGAACTCATTTTATCCATATCCTCTCTGCTAGAAATATGAATGGCTCTCAGATTTTTCAGCTGGATTGTATATTGGATAACAATGAATCTGTTCAACCCTAAGGCGTAAAAAAAACCAAAAACCAAAAACCAAAAAAAAAAAAAAAAAAATAGATGGTGGCTTTTTTTTTAAATTAAAAAAACTAGAAAAGAAAAGCTAGAAATGGAATCATTCTAATATGCCAAACTGATTTTTGATGACAGTGCAAAGGGATTTCAGTGGAGGAAAGACAGCATTTTCAACAAATGGTGCTGTGGCCACGAGACACGTATAGGTAAAAGGAAATGAACCTCTTCCCAAACCTGTCACCTTTTATAAAAATTAATGCAAAATGGATCATGAACTTAAATATAAAATATATTTAAGAGAAGAAAAAGAAAAAAAAGAGAAAAACTTCAGGATTAAGGATAAAGAGTTCTTAGATTAGGTACCAAAAATTAGGCTGCATAACAAGGATAAATGATAAATTGGGCTTCATCAAAATTAAAGCACACAAACAAAAACATTAGATCTAAGAAAGACCCTGGTTTAGAAGATAAATAGACAAGTGGTAGACTTAGAAAAAACAAACTTTGCAAGCCACATTTCCAACAAAGGACTGGTATCTAGTTTACTATATGTATACATGTAACACCCCTACCCCCACCATGTCAAAACCATACAAATGGGCAAAAGACAAGAAGAAACATTTCTCCTAGGACTATACATAGAGAGTAAATAAACACACTAGAAAATGTTCAACATCATTAGATTATTAGCTAAATGCAAATTAAAACTTCTATGAAATATCACTATACATCTATCATAAAGACTAAAATAAAAATAGAGCTAACACTAAATGCTGGTAAGGATATGGAGAAACTATATCAGCCATATATTGCTAGTGGGAATGTTAAAAAGCACAGCTACTCTGGAAAACACTGGTGATTTCCTTAAAAAATTAATCAACAACTGTTATATGACTCCCGATTGTACTCTTGGACATTTATCCTAGAAAAATCACAATTTACATTCACACAAAAACCTGTACGTAAATATTTGTAACAGCTTTACTCATTATAACCCCAAACGGGAAATAACACAGATGTTCTTCAGTGGTGGGTGGCTCAACAACTGTGGTATGTCCATACCACAGAACACTATGTGGCAGTCATGTGGAAAGCACATGCAGCAACTGAGATGAATCTCCAGGGAATTAGTAAAATAAGCCAATCCCAAAAAGTTACATACTGTATGATTTTATTTACATAACATTTTTTAAATGACAAAATTATGGAAATAGAGAACAGATGCGTGCTTGGTACAAGTTAGGGGGGACAAAAGGAGGGGGCTGTGGTGATAAATGGGTAAATCGAAGTGTTGATGTGGCAATGGATGTAGTTTGTATTCTGTATTCTATGTGAATGTGAGGTCCCACAGATGGGAGGACATTGTACAGAGCAAAATGCACACATACACACACACACACAAAGCACCAGTAAAACTGGGGATTAGTGGATTCTAACAGTATCAGTATACTAGTTATAATACTGTGCTGTAGTTTTGCAAGATGTTACAATGTGAAGGGGCACGGGATCTTTCCGTACTGTTTCTTACAAATACATGGGAATCTTCAATTATTTCAAAATAAGAAGTTTAATTAAATGTAGTATCACTATAAATGTGTAGTATATATGTCTTTAAGTAAACATACATCTTTTTTTTTTCTGTTGGTTGCATAGCTAGGAGTGTAATTGCTGAGTTATGGAATGTATATATTCAACTTCAGTGGATAGTGCCAAGCAGTTTTGCAAAGCAACTCTGCCAAATCACATTCAAAGGCTAGCGAGTGTTTGACACATGAGAAAGGAACAGTCTTAGATAAACAACTGCTTGGAACTGGCTTTCTATATATTTCTTACCCTTCTTCTTCCTTTCCATTGGCCAGTTTTAATTTTATCAAGAGGCTGGCTAGTTTCCTGCTGTCCCTTACTTCTACCCTCAAGGATGATTTGCATCCTCTTTTAATCCTCCACACTCCTCTGTGACATAATAAATAATAAGTTGAAGAATAGGGGTGCCTGGGTGTCTGCGTCCCTTGAGCGTCCCCCTTCAGCTCAGGTTATGATCTCACGGGGTTCGTGAGTTGGGCCCCGCATTGGGCTCTGTGCTGATGGCTGGAGCCTGGAGCCTGCTTCCAGTTCTGTCTCTCTGTCTCTCTCTCTCTCTGTCTCTCTGTCTATCTGCTCCTCCCCCACTTACATTTCTATGTCTGCCTCTCTGAAAAATGAATAAACATTAAAAAAATGTTTTTAATTAAAAAATAAATAAATAAATTGAAGTGCAAGCCAGTGTCTTAAGCCTGGGGCCCCCAAACTAAAGCCTGCAGGCCAGATTTGGCCAGCTTGGGCTTGTTGTTATAAATCCAACTTTGTGGAAACATAGCCACACCCTTTTGTTTACATATTGTCAGTTACTGATTTTACACTGCAGTGACAGAGCTGAGAGTGCTGGAGGAAACCTTAGGGGTAGTAAAGTCAAAAATATCTACTATTTGACCCTTTACGGGAAAAGTCTATCTCCCCCTTTTTCTCTCATTTTTTTAAAAAAAAATTATTTATTGATTTTGATTGAGACAGAGACAGCACAAGTGGGGGAGGGGCAGAGAAAGAGGGAGACAGAGAATCCCAAGCAGGCTCAGTGCTGCCAACGCAGAGCCAGACATGAGGCTTAAACTCATGAAACCATGAGATCATGACCTGAGGGGAAACCAAGAGTCAGATGCTTCACTGACCCATGCTCCCCCCTTTCTTAAAGCGTTGCAAAACCCTATCATGTAATATATAACTAGAATTTCATAGTAAACACAGGTTTTTTTAAAATACTCTTATGATTTAGATATGATGCCCTTTGATAGAGCAAAGCCAAATGGTAGAATAGTTGTAGCATGCCTTATCAAATAAACTTATTAGCAAATTGCTAACATACCTAACTTTTTAGAACCACATTCAAGGTCTATCTGAGGCAGTATTTCTCTGCTGAATACTCAGGCAGTGGCAGTATGCAGCATGGATAATGTATGCTTTAGGAGGAAACTGATGAAAAATACATGGAACCAAATGGTACACCTTGAGTAATTGTTGAAATCCATTGCAGCTACTGTGCACAATTGATAAACAAATGCTGATGACTAGAACAATATTGGTTTAACGCGCATGCAGCGTGCGCAGTGGGAATCATATGTTATGGAAAATTACAAGTATCTCTTTTTCTTGCTGGGATCTAAACACAAATATGCTTCTTAATTCAATTTGTTTAAATTTTTTGTTTCTTTAAAGGAAGATGCTTTTTAAAAATTGGTCTTTCCATATAGGTCTTTCACTATAATCTTTGGATTTTTTTAATTTAATTTTTAATTTTTTTAAATTTACATCCAAATTAGTTAGCATATAGTGCAACAATGATTTCAGGAGTGGATTCCTTAGTGCCCCTTACACATTTAGCCCATCCTCCCCTTCAGTAACCCTCTGTTTGTTCTCCGTGTTTATGAGTCTTTTCTGTTTTGTCCCCCTCCCTGTTTTTATATTATTTTGTTTCCATTACCTTATGTTCATCTGTTCTATTTCTTAAAGTCCTCATATGAGTGAAGTCATAGGATATTTGTCTTTCTCTGACTGACTAATTTCACCTAGCATAATACCCTCCAGTTCCATCCATGTAGTTGCAAATGGCAAGATTTCATTCTTTTCGATTGCCGAGTAATACTCCACTGTGTGTGTGTGTGTGTGTGTGTGTGTGTGTGTGTGTGTATACCACATCTTCTTTATCCATTCATCCATCGGTGGACGTTTGGGCTGTTTCCATACTTTGGCTATTTTTGATAGTGCTGCTATAAACATGGGGGTGCATGTGTCTCTTTGAAACAGCACACCTGTATCCCGTGGATAAATGCCTAATAGTGCAATTGCTAGGTTGTAGGGTAGTTCTATCTTTAGTTTTTTTGAGGAACCTCCATACTGTTTTTCAGAATGACTGCACCAGCTTGCATTCCCACATAATCTATGGATTTAATTGAATCTATTTTTACCTGCTTAGAAAAGTATGGTAGAGATAGGTTCTTATGATTTATAAGCTCTGTTAATTCCATTTTTAGTAGAAATAAAAATTTACTAAATAAAAATTTAGTAGAAAGCCAAACATATCAGTTACCAATTTCTGAGTAACTACCTAAAAATCCTCTTGGCTTAAAACAATGATCATGTATTGCTTTGTAAGAATTAGAGACACTTGAGCACTTCTGCTAATCTGGGCCAGGATGGGCACCTCTTAGCTGGGTGCATTTGCTTCTGTAGTCATATCTAAACAGATTGGTAGATTGGTGGGTGGACTGGAGGTAAAAGTATGCCAAGAAAGGAGTGCAAGACAGCCAAAGGTGATATTAATCATCTATTTCTTTTTTGTAGGAGTCTTGTGTGTTAATATTTTCCTTGGCGTGTAATGAGAGCCTCCAATAGATTTCAGCTCCATCTTGTAAGAAATTGCCTATTGTTCAATTCTTTTTTTTTTTATTTTATTTATTTATTTTTTTTTTTACTTCAAATAATTACTAGTAAGTGTCTTTGACTTTGGTTTGAAGATCTGGGAAGAGATACCTCCTGCTCAGTAAACTGAATCCTGGATCTCATAACTTTGGTCATGGGATTCCCTCCCTGAGTGCAGCAAAACCTGACAACACTGTATCTGTGGCCACATAAGGTTTATTCTTTCAAGTCAGTCTGGCAACTTGGCAAGTGAAAACAAGTTAATCCAACACATTATTATGCTTATGAATCAATGTAACAATTTATTATACTAGATTTTTTTTCATTTTTTCCAATAGTTCCTTAGTAATCATACCCAAGATTGAGGTAAATAATTTAAGTGATGTATTCATGAAATGGATCAAATATTTTCTTGTCACTAGAGCTTGTCTAAACCCAAAACTCTAGATGATGGTGAGACACTTTGATAGGACAGGCATGGGCTTACTTGTTTTTTTTTCTCAATCATTCTTCAGAGTGGTTGGATTTGGTGGGAGAACAGAAGATAAAGTGGGGATAAGTTGGTGTGAAAAAGAGAAATGTCAGTGCACCTCTGTTCAAGTATGTATTCTTCTACCATTTGGACACACTTGAAGAAATTCAGTAACCCAGTGTTCAGCTACCACTTTGAAAAGAGTACCACGAAGCCTTTATCAATAACAAAGTTATTGAGCTTTTTCTTTTCCCCCAAAAGAACAAGATGCTAACCAGTAACCATATTAAGCTCTAAGGTGCTTCTCAGACAATAGGCAGCCTCTGACGGAGCAGAAGAGAACAGTCCGCACTCCAAGTATTCACAGCCCATCAATAACCAGAGGATCTTGCTGTAAGCAAGTACTTTAAAAAGACAAAGAAGAAAGGGTGACTGAAAACATTACAGGATTTTGGTCATGAAAAAGGGAATACTCCACTTGGGAGGAAACTTAGCTTTGATTAGAAGCCATCCTGGCTGCATGTAGAAGCTGGTTCTTCTTCCAGGGCTTATAAACCTGTTCAGGGCAAGAAAAGTTCTTCCTCTAGCCAGCTGGACTTAGAATTAAATTTACACGAGATAGGTAAACAGCAGGAAAAAACTGAAAGTTTTATTATGTGCACACAGAGGCCTAATAATGAAATTGAGATCTAAAGAAATGACCAAGGGAAGCAGATTTTATACTCTTGAGACAGAGACAATAAATCTGTGAAGAATTGACAGGACAAAGAAAGCTCTGAGAGCTTCAACTAGTATTGAACCTGTATCAAGTAGAAATTCTGAAGAAAATTTGGGTTGGGGCAGTAAGTTAGAAAAAAAGAAAGTAACAATACAGCCTTCTCACCCCTGAATTTCCCATCTTTGGTAATGAGGATGTCTCTTTACCTCCTGGTACAGGGAGGGTACCATTCACATGAGAGATTTATTTCCTGCTCAGGGGGACAGAGGAGGAACTGAATATTCTTCTTGGACAAGATGTCTCTTAAGTTACTTTAATTTAAAATAATTAATATGCCTAAATGGCACATTTGGAGGTGGCCTGCCCTTGGTCCCTCACCTGAAAAATCTAAGTATCTGCTTCTGTGAAGTAAACACACCTATATTTCTATGTTGCAAAATTATCTGGAGCCAAGTAGCAGCACTTTCATTTTGTCTCACTCTTCACCAGCTTTCTTGGCCTGGGATCATTGACTTGCTTTAGCTGCCTAGGCCCTGGAGACTGGATCTGAGTGGTTTGTATCAATCTGTTAGACTGGACATTCTTTCCATTCCTTTTGACCAAGGCTAGTAGCATGAGGGTCATAGTGTTGCAGAAATCCAGAGAATGACTTCAAAATCAAATACCATAGATTCTAATCATGCCATGGAGAGGCTGTGGGCCTTCCCAGTATCCCACTCCAGTTTGGAACTCAGGTATAACTTGGGATGTTCCCAACTACTTGGACTTTCCTGGGATCTCTCAACTCACCGTGCCCTTTCAGTGAGATTTATATCACCTTGCCTTTAGAATCATGAAATCCAAATGAATGTAAACACAGGGAGAACTTTGAGCTGGAGAGTTTGAGGACTCTCCTGACATGACCAAGTTCTGAATGGAAGAAACATCTAGTTAGGTAATAAGCTTTATTGCTCATTAATCACTTCCTGTTGTTTGGTTATTTTTATTTTTAAGTTCTTTAATGAGGGGAAGTAAAAATCCATTCTTCCTTTTACCTGACACAGAGTTTGGTCTACTGCTAGTAACATGGGAGTCGGTATGTGGTCATAGGTCTGGCAGCGGCCTTGTCATGTACGAGTTTGTTAGAAATAGACACTCTGGTTCTACCCCAGATCTCCTGAATCATAAGCTGTATTTTAACAAGAGCCCTCTGTCATTCATATAGCGCTCATTAGTATGAGTAAGGTACATTTATACAATCAGAGAACACTCAAATATGTAACATAATATAGGAAGACCACAGAAAAACATAGCCAACGTTTAGGTGCCTTCCATATAGGAGTTTAATGGAGTTCCTTCCTGGTTTCAACACAGAGTCCTATGTAATTTTTTCTCCTTATTTATTGGGCTTCTCCTAAGATTTTTTTTTTTAAAGAGAGATTTTCAAAGATTTGAACAACAAAAACAAAACAAAACTAGTGACTGCTTTTGTAGCACAAACTGAGGAGAGGAAATAGAGGAATAAGGGGTGGGGTTGCTAGACAAAGCTCTATAGAGTAGGTTGGAAAATTGAATCGCTTGGTGGTGTTGGGAAGTGCAGGCTGACCACAGTGACTAATTAGAATTATAACTTGAATTTTAAGCAGCTTGCATTATTGTGGTGGTTGTTACATCTTTCTTTTCTGGACTGTCCAGGCTCCTCTCCTCCTCCTCCTCCTCTTCTTCAGTTCTATCCGCAATTTTCTCCTTTTCTTCTCTCTCTTTTGTGTACACGTGTGTTGTCTATTTCTCAAATGCACTCCAAAAATCCTGCATGCCTGACTGATGAGTTGATTCTGATAATCCAAGATTATCTGGATTTCCAGCAAAGGAAAGAATGAACACTTCAGAATCAGAGGTGGAAAACATCCCTGAGATGAGAATTAAATGCCACCTTGTACTAGAAGAAAGGTTGGGCCTAGGGTCCATCCTGTCCACTCTGTCCTCCTCAGGCACTCAAGTTGATAAGTTGCTTATACTCTCTGATACAATTCGAGAGAACATTGAAGTGCCTGGAGGATTCGCCAAGGTCACATTTAATCACCAAGTGAGGCATAGAAGCAACAGGATGTTGATACTAATCTGTTGGTTATAATCCATGCTAAAGAATTATGGAAACCCAGGCAATAGTGCTACCATCCTAAGTAGATTAGAATGGCTAGACCAGGGTCTCCAAAGGTACATTTCTTTTTTTGTGCGTGATGTTGATAGAGTGTACCCTTGTACATGACATTACATGTTTTTCCTAACATTTGAGGACATCCACATGGGGCTCATTGAAAAAAAAAATTACATTTTCTTCCTTGTGAATTATAAGAAAAATAAAAAGTTTTAGGTATGCTATTAAATGTCAAATTAGCATAAACATCTAAATAAAATGCATTGAACATTTTAATAGGCATCCTTCCAGGAATATAATGTTTTAATTCAGGTGCTTATCTTTGAAATAGCTACGAGTGCTTTTTGAGGAAGACAATTAAATGAGGATTTCTTCTAATTCTTTATCATCACAAGTAGGTAGTATCAGATATCAGGAGTGTATGTACTACTTTTTTCTCCCATTTGTCTACAACACTTTTCTTGCCAACAACCAAAATTTAGTTTCCTTAAATTAGCTACCAAGGAGTTGTAACTATCTAACTTGAATGATTTAGGTTTGTGTTTCTCTTTCAAGAGAAAATATAATGTTTAAAATACTTGGTAATGCATGCATGTGGATTACCTATCAATGTTTTCACATCAAGTATTTTAGAATAATAATAATGAAGCATTTCCTCAAACACATGCAGATACTGTTCTATTAGTAGTAATAATTTTCCTTCAGTATTCCAACAAAATACTGATTAAACATTATTAGTGAATCATTTTAACTCGCTTTTTCTAAGTTGAATTGTCTTTTGAATCTGTAAGTTTTCACAGTAAATAATATAATTTTAAATCTGCTTTGTATTTTTGGCTAAGTTCATCCCAGTGCTCAAAAAATGTAAGAGAAGTAAATCATGTCCCTCCACTTCCCCAGTTTTATTGAGGTATGATTGACAAGTAAACATTGTGTATATTTAGGTTATACAATGTAATTTTTAGAGGTCTACAATGTTATGAAATAATTACCACAATCAAGCTAAATAACTCATCCACCAACTCTGTGTGTGTGTGGTGAGAATGCTTAAGATCTACTCTCTTAGAAACTTGCAAGTATATGGTACACTATTATTAACTATAATCTCTATACTGTAACATTAGATATCCATAAGTGATTCATCTTATAACAGAAATGTTGTGCGCTTTGACCAACATTCTTCCATCCCCACTCCCTTCTCCTTTACCCCCCAGCCCCTAGCAACCACCATTTTTACTTTCTGGTTCTAGGAGTTTAACTTTTTTAGATCCCACATATAAATGAGATCATAAATGGAGCTCCTGGGTGCCTCGATTGGTTAAGTTTCTGACTTTTGATTTTGGCTCAGGTTGTCATCTCATGGTTTGCTTTCAGCACAGAGTCTGCTTGGGATTCTCTCTCCTTCTCCTCTCCTCTCCTACCTTCTGTCTGTCAAGGTAAATAAATAAGCTTTAAAAAATAAAAAAAAAATGAGATCATACAATATTTGTCTTTCTGTCTGGTTTATTTCACTTAACATAATGTGCTGCAGGTTCATCCATGGTCACAATAGCAAGATCTTCTTTTTTATGGCTGAATAATACTCCATTATTTTTTCATCCATTCATCCATCAGCAGATACTTAGGCTGTTTCCATATTTTGGCTACTGTAAATTACGCTGCCACGAACAGAGGAGTGCAGAAATCTTTTTGAGGTTCTTGAGGTACTCTTTGATTTCCTCTAGATATATACCCAGAAATGGGATTGCTGAATAATATGGTAGTTCTAGTATTACTTTTTGATTAAGTTTTTGAAACCATATTTTGAAAGTTCTTTGAATTTGGTGATAATGGTGTGCTCTTATAATTTCTTCAGCTCCAGCTACTACTTTTGTAAAAAAAAATCTTATAGAAAACCTTTGTCTCATAGTTTGCCCTTGCACACAGTTAAAGTTTATATATTTTCCCATTTTGTAGCTAGCTGCCAGTGCAGAATTATTAACTATAGTCACCATGCTTCGTGCAGTACATTAGATCTCTCCAACTCATTCATCTTGTAACGGAAAGTTTGTACCCTTTGACTGACATGTTGCCGTTTCTCCCCCACCCCCAGCAACAACCATTTGTTTGTGGTAATTTGTTTAATAACTTTCCATGCAAATGAGTCATAAATTTTGAAGAAGGAAAGTATTAGGCACACAAATAGAAATTTGAGAAAACCGTCGTGTTGCCTAATTGTTCATGTCAGCTTCTTTTGTGGTGAATTCGTTGTTTGTCTTATAAATCTGATGACTTCAGCTTTAATCAAAAACATACCAATTATGGTGGGAAAATAAATGTCAAGTAAAAATTAAATCCATTTAAGTACAAAGTTCTCCAGAGAAATGGTGATGATTATAGCTTCAGAAAATTGATTTTCTGGTTATTAGACTATTAAGTTTCATTTAATTTAATAGCAAAAAATTTTAAACTTTATAAAATGTGATTTTTAAATGGTAAAGGCCTATAAACAAATTATGTTCAATTATTTTTATCAGAAATAAAAATTTGTATAAACAGTAATTACTACCAAATTCCCTTAAACAGACTTTGACTAATCTTAAACATCAAAAGCTAACAAAATGTAAATAAATCAAGAGATAAAAATCTAGAGAATTAATATTAGTTTTATTTTGTTTTTTAACTTTATTTTGAGAGAGAGAGAAAGAGTGCGAGTGCACAAGCGGGGGGAGGGGCAGAGTGAGGGAGAGAGAGAATCCCCATCCCCAAGCAGGCTCTGCACTGTCATCGTGGAGCCCAGTGCAGGGCCAGAACTCACACACATCGAGATCATGACCTGAGCTGAAACTAAGAGTCAGACAGACACTTAACCAACTGAGCCACCCAGGTGCCTCAACATTAGTTTTCTTTAAATATCAATATCTAATAAGAAAAATGATAATAATCGTATGTAACTTCTAGATTAGTAGATAAATCATGAAAATAACTTTCAAGGCAAAGAACAGGAAATTTTTTGCATGCACTGGCAAACTGAAAAGCTTTATTTTTAAAAATTTTCTTTTTGAGAGCAAGAAAGACGGAGCACAAGTCGGGGAGGGGCAGAAAGAAGGGAGACACAGAATCTGAAGCAGATTTTCAGCACAGAGCCAGACTCGGGGCTCGAACTCACAAACCACGAGAGAACATGACCTGAACTGAAGTCGGATGCTCAACTGACTGAGCCACCCAGGTGCCCCAGAAAAGCTTTATTCTTGAGAAATGAATCACAAATTGGGGTGATTCAATAGGAAGATGCTGTACGTATTATCCCCATCAAGTCTTCATTTGCTCACGTAGTAATTGCTGACTTAACAAAGTTACGTATAAATAGTGTTCAGACATAATTCCATGCATCCTAATTTTGAAATAGTTAAAAAAGTGGCTTTAAATGTTGAATGTTTTACAAATTTTACCATCACCTTACATATTTAGCCATCAGTACATCACACTTGACCTGTATCTCATTTGTTGACTTGGCTGAGTGATTTTGGTTTATGGTCAAGAGACTGAGCGAGGTGTGCAATCACCTCGATTTTAAGCTAGGCTCTGCCCCTTGATATATGAGCTTGGGTAAGTTCTTCTGTGCCTCAGATTCCTCATCTATAAAATGGAGATAGTGGCAATGCCTACTGTATTTTAGACTGACATGAAGAGTAAGTGAGTTAACACCTCTCATTCACTTCTGACCAATGCCCAACACATAGTAAGTACTAAATTAATGTTACTCACTTTTACTATTACTACCAGAAGGAATAGTAGTACATAAAAAAGAGGCCCTGATCAAATGATAAGTCTCAAATTAGGGTGAATTAAGTGGCTTTTTAAATTACAGAATGCTAATAGTCATTAATATGCATTGTGAATGTCTAAGGGAGAAGGGTGCATGACGTAAAGTGTTTCCAAAGTTTATATAGCCATAGGATGCTAATTTTGGTCCAAGGACGTCATGTGGACACTGATTTGCAGAATATAGTTTAGAAACACTAGCCTCTTGACATTCTCAGGACTAAACCGGACTCTGCACATCCTTTTAATGAAAAAGTCTTTTCTGAGGTTCAGTGTCAGCTCTGGCCTATGTCCTTTATGTCTGGAGTCGTATCTTCATGTTCTTTGTCAAGACTGATTTAGCAGATGGTAAAACATGGTGGAAATATAATAAGCGCTTATTGATCATGCTAACTAATTTTACACCATCTAACACATTAACTCAGTCCCAGATTTTTCTTGGTTCTCTCAAGACCTCTGCCAGAAAGAACATTTGGAGCATTTGTTCCTCAGACACCCTTTGGATTACATGTGAATATTTCCATCCTATTTGAATCTGTTTTCAAAATAAAGCGTGATCAGAAGCTGCTTTAAATGTTTGACTAGAGTCCAAATCTCCTCGGAAGGCTTTGTGAAATGTCATTCAAGTCCAAATCCCTCATGTATTTATAATGTTTCTGTTGTATCTTTCTTTCCTGCATCTTTATTTTTTAGATATCCATCCCATTCTTTTCTTTAGGAAGGAGTACAACCAATATTAAACACAGAGACAGTCTTCCTCAGGGGCTGCCAATAGATGCATACCCGTGGGCCAAGTTCTGCTGTGTCTAACAGCCATGGCCCATGAGGCAAATGACAGAAGCTTCCCAATCATTTCCAGATGAGCAGGAAGGGCTACATTTGCTATAGCTAGAGTCCTGGCATCCAACCCTTGTGATTCTTAATTAAAAAAGTATCAAGCACACTCAATGGGGAAACAATACTTTTTTCACAAATATTGTCAATACTGTCATCAACTCCCAGGAGGGGTATTAGCACAGACCCCCCTATTTTGAACCTTGATCCCATTACGACAGTACTCAAGGATATTACATTTTAGTTTTTCACTTAACCATTGGTCTGATCAGAGAATTGTCTTTCATCCCCTACCATGACTTTGAGAATAGGGTATCTGAATTTGGGCACACATGAGGTTGCTTGGAAGCTCCTGGAGATAAAGTACCTTGGACTGTAGACAACAAGTGTTTATTTTTTGATCAGCAGTCTCTGTGGTAAAATATGAGGCTTATGATTATGTAAGAGGGCATGTGGAACTGAGTCTAAATGCAGCTCTAGTATCTGTTAACTGTGTCCTTCAGCAAGTTTTGTTAACCCCTCAAAGACTTGGTTCTGTCACCTGCAAAATGGGCTGATGTCAGGATTGCAAGAGATAACGTTTATAAAATCCTTAACAAATGTCTGAACATAGTGAAATCTTGAGAAGTGTTACTCTATTTTTGTTCCAGGGATTTAAAAAAATTAAAAATTTTTAATGTTTATTTTTGTTTTTAAGGGTCTGGGTGAGGGAGGACCAGAGAGAAAGGGAGACACAGGATCTGAAGCAGGCTCCAGGCTCTGAGGTGTAGTCAGGAGCCCGATTTGGGGCTTGAACTCAAGAATGGTGAGATCATGACCTAAGTGGAAGTCTGTTGCTTAACCAGCTGAGCTATCCACATACCCCTATTGTTCCAGGGATTTTTTTTTTTAATCAGGTCAGCATGGTTTCTCCACCAAAGATTGATTATCAATGAATGCCTTTTAACTAGATCTCTTTTACAGCAATAACACTTTGGGACATGTGTTTTTCTAAAGAGTTAATTCCTCAGACTCTGGCCACTCTCTGCCCAGAGTACCTCCTGCCCTTTTGGTCCCATTCTGCATTTGGTGAGCTCTCCCCCCTTGCTCTCCCAATTCACACAAACCCTATCAAATGATCCTCCTCTTGATGGTTTTGTCCTGCACTTCCTGTTTTCATTACTTTGAACAGGCTCTTTCCACTGTTGTGCCAGCTTGCATGGAATGCCAGCTTGAGGGAATGGAGAGGGAGGGAAAGGATCCTTGAGAGGGAGCCCAAAAGAGCTTCAAATCCATAATTGGTCCCAGGAGACTGCACAGGTATTCAGAAAGGGCCACCACTGTGAATTGCCTGTCTTGCAAAGCTTTGTGCAGGAGGCAAGATCTGAAGAATTGTTAGAATATGTCTAAGTGAAGTAGCAAATGCAGAGAAGAGAAGGAAGATGTGGAGAAAGAATTCTCCTGAGCATTGGTCAAAGTCTTAGATTTGGAACTTCATGGTCTATGTTTGATTCATTGCTTTGCTTTTCTAACTGTGTAATCTTGGGCAAGATATTAAAAGAACTCTGAGCCTTGGTTAATCCATGATGTATATATGGGCTGGTCATGCAGACTCAGAAAATGTTGAGGAGGTGTTTAATAAAAATTAGTTGAATTTTATAGATAAGACTTCCCTGGACATATTTGGTTATGTAAGTTTTAAATCTTGATATTATCAATGGTGCAAAGCTGTTGGTGCTTGAAAATATAGTAGAATCCTGATATAAAACAAGCATCAAATCAGAACGATAATTATCATTAAGGTATTTTCAAGTGCCTAACTATGCCCTGGCAAGCTCATATCTCGGCATTTTGTCCTTTTTCTTACATCTAATTTATACTAGGGATGCTTTAAGGAATTTTAAGAAATTTGCCTTACCAAGGAAACCAATTATTACCTGATGGAGTCCTGCATATGTAATTCTTTCCATTTAAAATTATTTTTATTCTCCTGAGGACCAAAGAGATTGTTAAAATTTTTTAAGGTACATTTTTTTTTCAAAAAATTGAAATTAGAGAATATAATGAAGGAATGAAACATAGCAAGTAATTTATCCCTCCTTAAAATTTTCCTTCATGACATATTCTTTGAAAGTATTGTTAATGGCTTCTTATTATTAAAAAGGTATGGGTAACATATATTTGTGTCACCATTCTTTGGTGGGTATTCTTTCCATTCCAAGTTTCCATTATTATGATTAAACCTTCAGTGGGGATCCTTGTATAAAAAAAATCAGCCTCCATGGTGACTCTGGTACTTTAAATCTCCAGGAAGGAAGGAGAATATGTCTCCTGCATTTATAGGTTTAAAAACCCAACTTGACCCTCAGTTTGTTGTACAGTTTTTTTTTTTCTTTTTTCTGTAGCACTCTAAGTGCTGTTTTCCTTGCTTACTGGCAGAAGTGGTTCATTTCCACTGGCAACTTACCTGGGACATCTTCCACCAAACATCATTTTCTTAGGAAAGTTGTACTCAGTTTGATGAGAAGATCTTATTGACTGAAGGGAAAATAAATGATCTCAAGATAAATAAATTCATGTCAGGTAAGTTCTGGGAGAATTAATTTTCAGATATGTAATTCCAGAACTTAATTAGATCACCTTGAAGATGGATTTAATGAATGTTCTCAGATTGAGTATTCATGAAACAAAAAGGGTTTTCCTAAGAACTGATGAGCATACTTGTGTTTTTTACTCTGTTCTTTTTTCTGAGCAATCTAGTGTTCATGGAAAACCCTTGTAAACCCCCTTAAAAACAGAATGAAGAATGAATATAAGCCTTTGATCAAGAATTAAGAAGGATTAACATTCCTTTACAAATTCTCTTATCACACATGTTATATAGTGTCTTAAATTTTTCACGTCTATTCTGGGTAAGGGACATCAGTTAATTTGTTGTAACTGCTTGTGCATTCTTAGCCCAAAGATTATTTAAAAATATCTAATTCATATATCAATTGTTCAGTGGTTCTTTAATAGGAACTATCACTTGAGAAATTCTTTCTGACAAAGTGACATATTGTACAGTTTTATCCCCAAAGCTAATTTGCCATTTTCAAGCACCTTTATGAAACGTTAAGAGCCTTTAGTGGAACTGTAAAATACGCCAGTAAGGTTAGGTTATCAATGATCATGTAACCAACTACCTTAACTTTCTTTCAACTGAATAATAGTAACCACAATGGTAGGCGCGCGCGCACACACACACACACACACACACACACACACACACACGTGCAATTGCAAAATAATAACCATGCAACAAGCATCATTTAGTATTGAAAATGCCTTTTGATTTCAAAGGATAAGATAAATAAGGTTTATATGTGTATACATATATTCCCCAGAACTTCTAGAAACAAATACTTTGTTTTTCAATATATATTCCATTCCTCCTATAAAATGAAAGAATATTTGTCTTAAATATAAGCTAGCAAGGGGTTGCTTTCCAAAGACAATTAATTATAGTAATATCTAATCGTGTAGTGTTAACTAGCACATTGAATCACAATAGTAGCAGCAGTGAACATACTTGAGTGTGGCTCTGTGTTAGGGCTGAGCCACTAGTCACAACTTGAGGTGGAGAAGTAGCTTCCTATCTTTGGAAATAAAGCAGTTCCCTGTGATCTTTAGCCTGGTTTTCTGTGGTTTCAGTTACCACTAATATTTTTTTTATTACAGTGTGTTGTGTTGTTGTAATAGTTGTATTTCATTATTGTTGTTAATCTCCTACTATGCTTAATTTATACATTAAACTTCATCACAAGCACGTATCTATAGGAGAAAAATTTATGTATAGGGTCTGATGCTATCCATGGTTTCAGGCATCCACTGAGGGGGGGGTCTTAGCATGTATCTCCTGGAGATAAGAGTGGAGAGACTACTGCGTGCTATCTTCATTCAACAAATGCTTACTGAGAGTCTACCTTGTGCCCAGATGCCATGCTAAGCCCTGAGGTTACAGGCATGAGTAACAGATACATGATGCTGGTTCTCCAGAGATGGAGTCCCCATGGATACTAGCATAGCCACACTGGTAAAATGAGAAATAATGCACAGTTCCTGCAAGTCCTTTGTTCTTTAGCAGATCATTTAATGGTCAGGCCTGTATCTCAGCAGTAAAATGGGGCTATGACAGGAAAAATCACTTGGGGACAGAGGGATTGAATGAGAGGATTTGTCTGAGAACTGGCGTAGTGACTGGTCTATTGTGGGTGCTCAACAAAAGTTAGCCAATGTGATGATGATGCTACTGTTATTTTGAGTGTAGATTTCTGTGTAACTGTTCGGGAGTATGTGAGATGCTCACTGCATGGTAGGGGCAGAATCTTTCCCTGCCTGTGAAAAATGAGAGAAGTGGGGTGCCTAGGTGGTTTTGTCAGTTAAGTATCCAACTCAATTTCTGCTGAGGTCATTATCTCAAGGATCCTTGAGTTCAAACCCCGCCTCAGGCTCCACGCTGACAGTGTGGAACGTTCTTGAGATTCTCTCTCTGTCCCCCCCCCCCCTTGAAGCTGTCTCTTTCTATAAATAAATAAATAAACTTAAAATAAATCTTTAAAACAATGAGGGAAGTATTAAGAGGGAATTGGAAATTCAAGGAGGCCTTTGCTGTTGTGCATTGTATTATTATAGGCAGAGTATCACAGCTGGAGAAGCCATCAATCATGGGGTACAGCAGCAGATGCTGAGAGGGAAAGTTAAAACAGGTGAGAGCAGAATAGCACACACTGACTAGAAAGGTCTTGTGTGGGGGGTTGGGAACCATGTGGTGTCAGCTTGCCTGAAATCACTGAGGTAAATGGAAAAAGCCAAATTTTGCTGTGGAACCCAGGAAAGGGTCTGAGGGCAAGGAGAACAAGGGTAACAGATAGTGGGAAGTGAGGGTTTCTGGAGTATATTGAAGACAAAGGAGTTACAGTAATTCAAAGGACAGAGATTCAGAATTCAGAATAGCAATTTGCCCAGAAGGGGGTGTAGCATGGGCAGGGATGGAAGAAAAGGGCTTACTTTAGTGCTGGACCCAGTAAGAGGAAATTGAAGCCCTTAAAGAAAAGGAAATTTGCCTAAATCTCTCAACCAACAAGTTTGGAAATTTCAATCAGACAAGATGGGACTTATCAAAATGGGGAATGAAATGCAATAAAGTAGCAGGAGACCATCTTAGTAATTCTGACATAAAAAGATTATTCACTCATTACTGTACAAAAATTGAACATGGGAAATGAATTACAGTGAAAAAGATGGTTCTTTAATTTTAGTTTGAATTGAGGATACAATGCTACATATTAGAATTGCTGAGAGGACAAATTAAAGGTTCTTCTCCACCTGAGAAGGAAAAGCAGATACCTTCTCCCACTTTGGCCATGGAAGAGGGCAAAAACCTTGTGGTAGATAGAGGACTGATCAGGAGACCTGCCTTCTGCTGAAATTCTGGTGAATTTTTTGGAGTAGCATGCTTTTTCTGGGCCTCAATTACTTCATCTGTGGATAGCATATAAACAAATAGTTTCATTTATATTTCCTTTTTAAAAATGTTTATTTATTTTTGAGAGACAGGGTGGGGAGGGGGCAGAGAGAGAGGGGAACAGAGGATCTGAAGTGGGCTTTGCACTGACAGCAGAGAGCCTGATGTGCAGAGAGCCCAATGTGGGAATCGAACTCATGAACTGTGAGATCATGACCTGAGCCAAAGTCTGATGCTTAACCGACTGAGCCACCTAGGTGTCCCATATATTTCCTTTTGTTTTTAAATTTATTTTAGGGAGAGAGAGGGAGAGAGAGAGAGAGAGAGAGAGCGCGAGTGCATGAATGGGGGAGAGTGGCAGAGGGAAAGAGAGGATCTTAAGCAGGGTTCATGGTCAGTGCAGAGCCCAGCCCAATGTGGGGTTCCATCCCATGATCCTGGGCCTGAGCCAAAATCAAGAGTCAGACACTCAATTAACTGAGCCACCCAGGTACCCCCTCATTTATATTTCTATGGGCTCTAGAATGTAACCTGATATTTCACATTGCTAACTGCTTTAACTGCCTATTTTAGTGAAGGTATAAAGCAAGAATTGAGAGCAGTGGTAGATTAAAGTAGTCAGAAATAAGACCAAAAACAAAATCTATCAGTAAAAAATAGTTATTGAGAGCTAAAATTTGGAGGCAGTCTACACAGGTTCAAATCCTGGCTCTGTCCAGCTTTCCTGGGCAAGTTATTCAACTTTTTGTGCCTCGGCTTTCTCATCTATGAGATGGCAAATAACTAAATAAAATGGCAATTTTAAATAATTAATTAGACAAGTCCATATGCGTAGAGTTGCTTATAATGAAGCCCTACTCATGAGTATGGAATTGCTACCAAGCTTCACTAGAGATGGAAATAATATGAGTCACATATTAAAGGTAGAAAGATTTAGAAAGAGACTCCAGACCAGGGAAACAGTAGGAAAGAAAGAAGGAAGTATGAGTTTGGCACCTGTGGATGGAAGACAGTCACGCCATTTTCTAGAGTAGAAAGAAACCAGGACTGAATAATGGAGGGCATTAATTTCTACTATAGAGTTTCCTACTGGAAGGATTAGAGAGTTCTGTCATAGCTACTGAGCACATTATACTTCACTCTGTGAAAATAATGGGAAAATGCTGGAGGTTCTCAAAAGGGAATTACATGACAAACATGGCTTTGGGGGAGGCTGGATCTGATAACTGTATTCTGGTTGGATGTTCATTTATTGGTGCCATTTGGTCAGTGTTCTCTGTAAGAATATGGCAGAAGATTGTATTTTTAGATAATAGTAGGTCTAATGTACTCCAAAAGGCTCAGTGCTAGTGATAGATGGGTCAGAGTTTGGGACAAGAAAAAGAAAAGTTTCCCTTTGGGCCCTCCTACTTAAATCATAGGTAGGCGGTGCTGGGGTCTTTGGAAAGAGTTGTATTATTATTATTATTTTAATGTTTATTAATTTTGAGACACACACACACACACACACACACACACACACACACACAAAGCACAAACAGGGGAGGAGCAGAGGGAGAGGGAGACACATAATCTGAAACAGGCTCTGAGCTGTCAGCACAGAGGCCAACATGGGTCTTGAACTCACAAACTGTGAGACTATGACCTGAGCTGAAGCTGGAAGCTCAACCGATTGAGCCACCCAGGCGCCCCCCTGTTGGAAAGAGTTTTATATTGAAATGATCTGTTTTCTGTGGGGATGTTTCCTATCAGAGCCTTTGTGAGGTATTTTAGGTCTTTTAAAAAATCCGTGTCCTCTAGTTCAAATGGTAGTCAGGAAATTTGGGAGAGGAGCAAGCAATCAATATTAAAATAAACTAAAAACTTCTTAGTTTTATTTATAGGAACTATGGAAACATTTAAATGTAGGGACGACTGAGTGGCTCAGTCGGTTAAGCGTCTGACATCGGCTCAGGTCATGATCTCATGATTTGTGAGTTCGAGCCCCGTGTCGGGCTCTGTGCTGACAGCTCAGAGCCTGGAGCCTGCTTTAGATTCTGTGTCTCCCTCTCTCTCTGCCCCTCCCCACTCATGTGCTTACTTGCTCTCTCTCTCAAAAATAAATGTCAAAAAAGTTTTAAAAATACATGTGTAAAATTCTTGGTGGATTATTATGCATATGTTTTTGTTATAAATTTTATTTGCTATAAGAGATATCCCCACCCATGTCATGTCACCTGAGCCTGTGTGGTGCTGGCATTTGAGCAGGCACTGCGTCATTGTTTTGCACTAGGTCCATTGATTTTGAGCCCTTTCAGGAATGGCTATAAGAATTCAACTACATTCAACTCACTTTATCTACCTTTGCATTTGCCAGCCGTGTTGGTTAAAGTTTTCTTTTTATATCAAAAGGGAGCAAATATTGAACTCTGTAAATACTGCTCTAACTCTGGGAAACCATTTGTAAGCATTTTAAAACATGTAATCTTTTCCCATTATCACATTCCTGTCCTTACTCACTGCCCGTCAACTCAGGAAATATCATTCAGGAAAAACTAACTGCTCAGAAAACTCAACCTATGATAAAATAATGAATTTGGGATATCACAATTTGATAACTATTATAGAGAATGTTCTTTTATAAGAAGCTCTAAAAGATTTTATTCTCTAAGATATACCCACAAAATCCACTTGCCCTCAGATATTGGCATTGGATGTCAACAGACATGGGCCTTAAAGGTGAAGGCCATAAACTGATGTCCCCAAAACATGGAGTATATTGGCAACTGCAGGATAAACATCAGGTAAGAATCTTGGGTGTCCAGATACACTGAAAGTTGTTGAATGCCGTAGATAAACCATCCCTTTGGTTATTGACTTATCTATTAGCTGAGAAGTAAATGCCAACTATGCATTGGCACACACACATATATAGAGACACACATATATATATATATAGTTGACTCTTGGACAATGTGCTTGGGTGGGGGGTAAGGGTCACTGATCCCATATGTAGTTGAAAATCTGTGTGTAACTTTTGATTCCCCAAAAAGTTTACTAAAAGCCTACTGTTTCCTGGAAGCTTTACCAATAAGATAAACAGTCAACACATATTTTGTATATATGTTATATACTGTATTCTTAAAGTAAGCTAGAGAAAAGTAAATGTTTTTAAGAAAATCCTGAGAAGAAAATACATTTATAGTACTGTACTATATTTGTCAAAAAAAATCTTCATGTAAATGGGCCCATGCAGTTTAAACCTATGTTGTTCATGGGTCAAGTGTATGTATGTATGTGTGTGTGTGTGTGTGCGCGCGTGCAGTTTTTTCATCTTTCCCTCTTTTTGCAACATTCATGTTGCCCTTTGGTAACTTTTTCCCCTTTTGGACAGGATTTACCTTGATAGTCCTTGTATCAATCAGTGCCAATTCAGGAAAATAGAAACCATACCAGATATTATAACAGAGATAGATCATTATAAGCACATTAGTTAAACAAGTATTGAAAGACAACCTCTGAAATTCCACAGAGGTGGTACCTATGGAAAGCAGCTGCCACCTCTATGGTTGGGGAGAGGGGAAAATTGGGGACTATTAGAATCAAGAAACTTGGAGGTGGGGCCCACGAAAGTGGGATCCAGATCTTTGGATAAAAGGGGTTCTGTTCAGTTGGCAGTACTAAATCTGAAACCCAAAGAAAAAATATTTCAGAACTGGGACCTAGAGGTTGCTTTTCTAAGAGGTTGCTTTTCCATCATTTATACTCTCTGTGAGGGGACACAGTGAGGCTGGTTTGGGAACACTCAAAGAAGAGGTCAAACGGGAACCAACTGCTACTGTCAAGGCAAAGTAACACCAGCAGGTATAGCAAACAAAACTGAAGAAGTAAGTCCCTTAGTTTTCCTCCAGCCTACTGGCCTCTTAGTACCCCTTGGCAGAATCTGATATGGAAACTGCTGGCAAAGGAGAGAGATAGTTGCTGAATCTCAGCCTCCGATTCGCAATCCCCAAGCAGGGGATGGCAGAGTGGGTGTTGAACTGAGAGAAATAAGGTTAATGACAGCACAAATCTTTTTACCAAGTTTTACTGTTATAAAGTATTCCTAGTGGAAGTACTGTAAAGACTCTCTCACCATGCATAGGCATATGCACAAACATGTCTTAGAGCAGGGTAAATGGTGAGCATAAACTAGGGTGATGGGAATAATTCAGGAAAAAACCCTAATATCTCTCTTGCCCATTATGGGTTGAGAACTTTAGTATGTCTTTCAGAGATAACATTTCATTTAATAATGCCAACAGCCTTGTTGGGTAATGCCATTATCTCTATGATGCAAATGAAAAAAAAAATCACTCTCAAGGGATTTAAGTAATTTTGTTCAGTGAGTAGAGAGGGTAGAATTCCAGTCAAGGCC